>NC_058414.1:92339760-92342247 GCF_002201575.2 Neomonachus schauinslandi | reverse complement strand
ATAGATAGATAGATAGATAGATAGATAGATAGATAGATAGATAGATAAAATATATATTAAAAAAAAAAACTAAGAAAAATCAACTCTGCCTCCCTCCTCCCTTCCGCACCTTTCCTGACTTGAGGCCAGGCAGTATCTCCTGCCCTAGGCCTCATTTTCCCACATGGAGAGAAGCTGAGGACCGACCAGGAGGGCTGGGGGCACGGTTGGAGCAGTGTCAGGACCTGGGAGGAGTGGGACCACGGAGAGGGTCTTCCAGGCTCCAGTGTATCGCCCCCACCTTGGACGGCTACCCCAGCCTCTGGAGCTGGAGAACCAGGGTTTGGGATAGACCAGAGCTCCAGGGAGCCAGCAGAGACAGGGCCATACAGGAAAGGAGGGACCCTGCCACGGCAACAGAGCCATTGAATGGCTCAGGGACAGGAGCAGCCATGGGGTTGGGGGCTGTGACAGGCAGGCAGGGAAGGAAACTTGCAAAGCACAGGCCCCAGCCTCACTCATCAGAGTCTGGCGCCATGAGCCGAGGCAGGGAATTTTTCTAAAACAAGTTAGTGTCTAGAACTCAAAGATGACGGAGCAGATGGAGTGGCAGCCACTACTGAGGAGCTCCCCAGCCTCCTCTCTGGTTTGTCCACCTGGCATGTGCCTGGCAATCTGGAAGCCACAACATCGAAGGTGGCCGGCCTGCTGCGTGCCCTGGCTCGGGGGAGGTAGCCAGCTGGGCTCCCAGTTGTTCTCCACTTGCCATTTGCTCTACTTTGCCAGTTTGCCTCATGACACCCCAGAACCCCGGGACTAATTAACCCTAAAGAAGCCAAGCTTTTGATCTTTTTTTAGAAAGTGAAAATGTATTAAATGATGCTTCAACAAACAAAACAATAATTTAAATGCTTATAATTTGGCAGCACCTGGGTGGCTCGGTGGGTTGAACGTCTGTCTGTCTCTTGATTTGGGTTCAGGTACTGATCTCAGGGTCGTGGGATCAAGCTCGGCAACCGGCTCCAAACTCAGCGCAGAGTCTGCTCGAGACTCTCTCTCTCTCCCCCTCTGCCCCTCCCCCCACTTGCCCACTCTCTATCTCCCTCTAAAATAAATAAATAAAATCTTTAAAGATCTGTATTTATTTGACAAAGAGAGAGCAGAGAGAGCGAGAGAGCATGAGTGGGGGTGAGGAGTAGAGGGAGAGGGATAAGCAGACTCCCCGCTGATCCCAGGACCCTGAGATCATGACCTAAGCCAACAAGGCAGATGCTCAACCGACTGAGCCACCCAGGTGCCCCAATAAATAAAATCTTTAAAAATTAATAAATAAGTGCTTATACTTTTTTAAAAAATGCTAGTACCTTGCAAATTTTTATTCTGAAAGTTTACTGAGCTTAGTTGAAATGGGTATGGCATGATGGAGTTTAGGAAGCTATAACAAGCTCTAGAAAAGCTTCGAAGATCTCACAGAATGAGCAAAACCCTCAGCTAAGAAGGAGACAGTTTTTTCCTGTGCCTTTGATATCTAAATCAGTCCCTCAAATCTTGGGCCCCCAGTTTACAGGGACAGCCAAGACAGTATCTAATGTTCCCCCTGTTCTGCAATCCTTTCTTTCCTTCTCTCTCCTGCACACCCCTTTCGTGGATTTATAGGCTAAGCCTCTATCTCCCCTCTCCCCCTTGCCTGAGCTTTAGACCCTTCCTTCTAGGGGCCCCTGAGCTAAAGACAGGAGTGACTTTCCTCTGGTATAGAGATGAGCCTGGAGGCTTCCCCCCAGACCCATAAATCACCACTGTCAGCTCCATCTCCCTTTCATCAGGGAACTCCTCGGCTCAAAAACCTTGCGTGGCCCCCCATTGTCCTCAGCATAAAAAGCCCACAACACTTGCGCGTGTACTTCTTATTTGGCAGTCCTAACTCCTGCGATCTGTGTTCCTTGATTGTTTGTCCTACGTGAGTGGGGGCAGCGGACACTATAAAGCCATTGCCCCTCTGGGAATCTTTTCCTGACTCCCCTCCCGGCGCGGCTCGGGAACCCATGTGCCCCGCGCTCGGGGCCCCCGGGCTTTCATTGCCTGGACCCTGGTTGTCGGAGCCCCAGTCGGAACGCAAGCTGCAAGGGGCAAGGGTGGCGGCTGCCTCGTTGTCTGGGGTGTCGCGGACCCCGGCGCCGCGCCTGACCCGTAGTAGGTGCCCCATGAACGCGTTAGGCGACCGGAGCGAACGGAGGTGGGGGTGCAGGGACTGTCGCCGCCACTTCCGTGCCCGCGTCTGAGGGTCCGAGCCGCCGCCGAGCGCAGCGCGCCGACAGCTGCCCGGCGGAGATGGAGAACGCCGCGGCGCTGGGTCTCCAGCAAAGAAAGGGTTAAGCCTCCAGAAACAGCCCCCCCCCCCCCACCCTCACCCCCCAAAGGCGAGGGGAAGAGTCCGGCAGAAGGTCCTGTTTACCGGAGCCGCTCGAGTCCGCGCGGCCCTGGGAGAGGCGTTGCCGTGGCAACGGGCCG
>NC_058414.1:92102821-92339360 GCF_002201575.2 Neomonachus schauinslandi | reverse complement strand
GGGAGGTAGGGCCGGGCCGGGGTCGGGGGCAGGGGGGAACCGAGGAGGGGGCACGCGGGGCGGGGGGCGGGTGGGGGCGCCGCGGAGGGGGACGCGCCGGGGGTGGGGAAGGGAGGAGGCGGTGGGAGCTGCCCCGGTCCGGAGCGGGCAAGTGGCTGCTTGCAGACCGAAGACCGGGTCTCCCGTGTGCGGACGTGGGGACCGAGGCGCTTCAGGCCGACCTGTGGGACTTGAGCAAAGTACTGGCCAGACGGCCTCTGGGGGCTCGGGAAGACTTTCAGGGCCGAGGGGGGAAGCCGTTGTCCCGCGCCTCGGAAACCTGCAGAAACTGGGCAGAGCCCCGGCTGGGTCCCAGGGGGCGTGAGAGAGAGAGAGTGTAGAGAAGGAATCGAGTAGGGCTGAGCAGCCAGACACCCCTCCACACACACACACACACACACACACACACACACACACGTCAGAATTTGCAGTCTTGGGAAAGCAGGATGGTAAAGTTGATCAAATGATCTTATTTCTCCCACTTTGCCCCTAAGGATGGAGTTGGGAGCAGATGGAACCCAGGGAGAGTCTCTTAACAACACGAGATACAATAATGTTTAGGAGGGATCACAGAGAGCTGGATTCAAACCCCTGAGGAGAGCCAGACCTCAGCGGTGGAGTCCTTTGGCGGAGGGGACCCGCTGGGGAAGCGGGGCATGGCTGGGGAAAGGAAGTGCAGCGACTGTGCTTTAACCAGCTGGAGCTGGGGAAGGAGCTAGCGGAATTCTAGCTGGTGTGGAGATGTGCTTCAGGGATGGGACTTCTCTAACGTTCCCAAGGACTCAGGTAATAATGGCCCCGGGGTAGTAGGCTTTTAATGGGCTCTCTACCATAATTTTGTTATTAAACTCTTGCACCCTTGGTTACAACTTAAAAGAACAAAATCCTTTTTGCTTGCATCATCGAGTATTGAACACACCAAAGGAGTGGAGTAGAAAGTCTTTGGGGTGGGCTGCTTTGGTGGAGCAGAATTCTGTGAGAAGTCAAAGGCAAACAGTGACTGTTTTTGAGGAAGGGTAGTAAAAAGTCTGGCGGAGGAAGATGGCCTTAGGTCCTTTTACTGGGACGATTTGAAGCCTCCCTGGGTTGTGTAATCATTCACTTAACAGCTCTGTGCTAGCCATTAGGAACAAACACAGAAATGAATAAGATATCTCTCTTACTTCCAGAAACAACCATCCTAGTTGGGTAGTCAAAAAATTAAAACTAGGGGCGCCTGGCTGGCTCAGTCAGTAGAGCATGGGATTCTTGATCTCGGGGTTGTTGAGTTCAAGCCCCACATTCAGTACAGAGATTACTTAAAAATAAAATCTTAAAAAAAAAATTTCAAACCAGTCCTAGGGTGGCCTGGCTATGAGCGCTGCATGCTAGAGGAGCCCAGAGCAGGGCCACCCAGCTCAGGGGAGGCCCACAGACGAGGTAATGCTGGGACTGAGCGCTGAAAACCTCTTCACTGGGCAAACAAAGCAGGGAAGTTTGTTCCAGCCTGAGGGAACAGAAAGCTCAAAATCACCAAAAGGGAAGGAGGGGATGGTAAGTGTGGGGAGAATTCACAGTGTGCCCCCAGAGGGAAGGAGGATCTCACTGAAGGTGGAGTGATGGGTTCAGCGTGGTGTCCTAGAAAGCCTGCTCTGGTGGTTGGGTGGGGGCCTGGAGGATGTGACCAAGGCCACGCAGTGCCCAGGCCAGAGTTACTGACGCAGAGAAGATTGGCAATGCTGAAGAAGGATGGAGGATCCAAGAGCTAAAGAGGTGGGAACTGGTGACAGGCTCCGGTGCAGGTAAGGTAACTTAGACCAAAACTAAGTGCCCAAAAGCTCAGGAGAAAACAAAACAAAGCAAAAGGAATGGATATTTTGAGTGGCCTGAGTTTAGCAGATTACAACACTTGGACAATGAATTCGGCTCTAAATTTTCTGGCAGCTTCGAGACAAACAAAAATACACTGAATTGCACAGTTTGGGATTTTGGACAACAGAAAGCTTACAAATTAATTTTCAGAACAAAATTTTTCCTGGAATTAACTCAACAGGGAATTTGTCATGAGGAACTTTGTGTAAAGACTAAAGAATGACATAGAAAAAAAATCTTCATTGTTGGTGTTACAAAAGATGGGAAGATAAAATTCCGCGTGACTATCTTCCTATACCATCTTCCTGTTATGACTTGGGAACTCGCTTGCATTTCTGTGGGCTGCTGAGTGTCGCTCAGGCTTGTGGGCAGTGGCGGGGCAGGCAGCTGGAGCCAGGGGAATTCTGTGTGAAGGAGCCCATTTTCTCAAGTGGAGGAAGAAGTGACACGAGCTCTGATGGATGTAGAGAGCAAAGCACGCCTGGTGCCCACCATGACAGAAAGGAAGCAAGTCACAGAATGGTCCACAGCCCGCTGGGCTGAGACTCTGGTCTGGTGAAGGGTCCGCTAGGGCAGCGTGCATCTGGAAATCCTGACCAAAGGAAAATGGGGAGTGAGAGCAGCATTTGAGGATTCCGCTCCGATGGGCAGAGCACTTCCCCCACCGTGGTCCAAGTCTTTCTACCCTCAGACCTGATGGTAAGCCTGCTTCTCGGCAGTAGGGAAAGGGTGGGACTCAGGAGACCAGATATTCACTCCAGAGTGCAAGTGCAGCCAGGGAGGGTGGGAATCTTGTTTGCTGCAACTCAAGGAATGTCGCGGAAGAGCTGGGAGAGTGAGCCGAGAGAGCCAAGCGGGGATGTTCTGCAGACTCAGTCACCAATCTCCTGGCCAGGCCCTTCCCTTTCCTTTCTGCAGAAGGGACAGAACCTGCAGAATCCACGTCAATGCATGGCTTCTGTTGAACCCATTTCTTGCTCATTTTAGATGTCTTAAATTAGCATTGAGTAGGTATGAGATTCTCCTCCCCAAGCCCCACCACGTTTCTTAACATTTTTAACTCAGGGTGCACATTAGAACACTTAAATGTCCTGGGCGAGCATTTTTTTAAAAAATGAATGCCTGCACCCGACCCTAGATGGATTAAATAAAAATCTCTGAGAATGGGCTCTGGGCATCTGGATTTTTGAAAGGTCACAGGTGATTTTAAGGTACAGCCAGAGGTGAGAGTGGCTGATTTAACAGTCACATACAGGGTTCTTCCCAGCAGGGGACAGAAATCTCAGATTCCAAAAGCAAGGACCCCATAAAATTTAAAATTAGAAGCCTGTTACTCATTATGAAATAATGGCTGATCAGCCTTCAACATCAGGATTTAAAGTCAGCTTGAACAGATACAGATAAGAAGGCTAGCGGCAGACACATTCATGGGAAGCTTCGTGTGTATGTGAAGTATTTTTTTAAAAATAGGAATTCAAAAGCATAATCACAAGGCTTCTGTAGTTAGAGCTGTCTGATGCAATTGTATGCAGTGCTGCACCTTAGCCTGAACTGAAAAGCTTTAGCACCTCTCTCTTTTTGCCTGCAACCCACTTAAGTCTACTTTTCTTGAGTGCCGAGCCTCTGAGTTCTGGGTTCTTTCTACTTGCCTCCTGATATTCAAGTATATTTGTTTTCTGACCCATGTCTTCTGGATTGGAAAAAAGCTGGGAGGGGGCGACTGGGTGGCTCAGATGGTTAAGCGTCTGCCTTCGGCTCAAGTCATGATTCCAGGGTCCTGGGATAGAGTCCCACGTTGGGCTCCCTGTTCAGTGCAGAGACTGCTTCTCCCTCTCCCTCTGCCTCTCTCCCTGCTCATGCTCTCTCTCTCTCTCTCTGTATCTCTGTGTTTCAAGTGAATAAATAAAATCTTTAAAAAAAAAAAAAGCTGGGAGAATTAGTTTGCAATTGAACATCCATAAGGTCTCAATCAAAAGGAAGAATCTATAAGGGTTGAATTTTGCATCTCTGACAGGATAATAGGGGAAAATTTTGAGGCTCAATGACTTTCCCAACAACACTCAAATACACCTTGCAGGCATTCATTTCTTTGGCTGTGGGCAAAGTTGACTCAGCTTCCTTTACTCTCTCTGGAACCCCAGCCCCTTCTTTTTTGCTTCCTGAGGGCCTGTGGAATGTGTCACATGTACTCATGAGTGACCAAGGTTATGTCATGCCCAGTCTCCTGTGTCCAGGCGTGGATCCTTCTTCCTCCACAGAGCCAGATGGCCTCCATGGGTACCCCAGGCTCTCTTCATTTATTTTTATTTAAGATTCTATTTATTTGTCAGAGAGAGAGAGAGAGAGAGCACAAGCAGGGGGAGGGTCAGAGGGAGAAACAGGCTTCCCGCTGAGCAGAGAGCCTGATGCGGGGCTCGATTCCAGGACCCTGGGAATGTGACCTGAGCTGAAGGCCGATGCTTAACCAACTGAGCCCCCCAGGCGTCCCACCCCATACTCTCTTTAACCCGCACACATTGGCTACCAAACAGAAGGACTGACAAGCACATCTGCCCCTTTAGTTATAGGAGGCAAGTCAGTGCCTGGAACTGAGGCGAGCGATTACTCAGTTTTCTAGAATTGATGTCCAAAGACGAATATGTTGGGAAGCCAGAGTCAGACCATCTTTTACGCTCTTGTTAAGATCATTGTCTGAGCTGAGCAAAAATGTATCCTGTCGACGACTCTCAGCTTGCCTAGAAGTTAAGCCCTTTGCCATCTGCAGCCCAGAAGGGCTTTGTCTTTGGCTTCCCTTTGACACATCCATCCTTGGCCTACAGTCGACTGGAAGAGAGGTGAGCCCCAAACTCCCCTTTTCTAACAGGCTGAACTGCCAAAAACTGTTATCTTTTTCCCCCTGGCCTTAGGGAAGGAAGGGATGAGTCACCTTCGTGGCAAGCTCAGGGAAGAGGTTAACTTCCCTCAGTAATGGGGAACAAGAGGTTTCATGCTCCCCTTCAGAAGGAAATGAGAGCAGGATCGAGCTGGAGAGTGGGGTCAGGACAGGAAATTGTGACCGTGACCATCCTTCCATGGTACCCAGGGCTGCGTGTCTTATCAGCAGGGCTTGTCAGACCAGTTCAAACACAGTATCAAATGCATTTCCTTTAGTGGTTTTGTTTTCTTAAAAAGTGTACTTTAAAATTGTAAGATTGCTTTTATATACATCGTTGTATATATACATATATCTTTCTGTGTACACTGTGAAAGTTCTGCTTGTTGGAAAACATTTAAGCAATACGTAAAAAGAATAAAACGAAAAAATGAAAAGTTTACCCCATACCATCTCCCTCCTTGGAGGCAATCACTGTTTGGTATATATCCCAAACCCTCCTAGATTTTTCTTCCCTTTGCATGTAATATGTTTGCTTGCAGAAATGGATGCATGCTGTCACAATTGAACAGTGGTTTGTGAGAATAATTCCATGGGGGACATACATAGTCCCATCCTTCCCCGCCCCCGCCCCCCCCCCCACCGCCCCAGCC
This sequence comes from Neomonachus schauinslandi, assembly GCF_002201575.2. NCBI lineage: Eukaryota > Metazoa > Chordata > Mammalia > Carnivora > Phocidae > Neomonachus > Neomonachus schauinslandi. Next base: position 92,333,945 of record NC_058414.1, on the reverse strand, counting down.
ACCTAGAGTTCCTTCTATGTGGATCGCCTTCATTTGTTTAACACATTACCTGTTTATGAGCCCTGGGTTTTCCTGAGTTTAGCCACTCTCTGGCACTTGTTCCAATATTTCTGTAAGATAAATTCCTAGAGGTGTAATTGCTAAATTAAAATAGATTTCAAAGCAAAATGCATATTGAATATCTTTGGGCCCAGTGATGGACATTTCAAAAATGAGATTCCGATGTTGTCTTAAAAAAAAAATTGTAAATATATTCTCTCCCTCTCCCTTAACCTAAGTGTTCCCACCCTAGTTCCCCCACTGAATTTACTATGAGTTTCTATTTAAGTTAATCTGAAAATTAAAATTCACAGTGTGGTACATTCATAAAGGGAATCTACTATTTTGAGTTTTATTAAATTAAAATAGGCAACATATTAAAATTATAATTTCTAAGAGTTTTTTTATGTTTTATAGGTTGTTATCCAATGAACTGACTTAATTTTGTCTCTGGCAACTGGTTTCATGTTCCTATAACCTTGATCCCACGTAACCACCATTCCACATATTGTGTAGGCGGAAACATGGGATGGGTGGGGTGGGTTACACACAAGAGTCAACCCAGTGCAGTAATCCACAGTGCCTCCCTTTTATCCCTCATACTTCCTCACTTCTCAGAAAGGAAGCTGTCATAGGGTTGCATTTGACTTAGCACCAAGTTCTCTGCAAATCCACCATGGGTCATGGATAGGGCAACCACATATACAAACTGGGACACTTGGAAAGTAGAAAGGGAGCCCTTAAGATAAGTTGTTAATTGGTCTACAACAGGCTTACCCTGGGACTGTCCTTGGAAACTGCATCTTGTCGCGGCCCCGGGAAAGGGTGAGAGTTGGCCGTGTCCCTCCCTTCTCCCTGCTGGTCCCAGTGCATTGACATAAGCAGACATGAGTCTGTACCATCCTTCTGCCCGCCCCCCCCCCAGTCTTGTTTAGCCTCCACTAGAGTAGAGCCCAAAGCCAGGGAAGGAGGAGGGGTCAGGTGCTACGTGTAAACTTCTTCTTCCCGCTAAAAGAGTCAGAGGAGGGGCGCCTGGGTGGCTCAGTCGGTTAAGCGTCTGCCTTCTGCTCAGTCATGATCTCAGGGTCCTGGGCTCGAGCCCCACATCGGGCTCTTTGCTCAGTGGCGAGTCTGCTTCTCCCTCTTCCTCTCCTTCTGTGATCTCTCTCGCTCTCACTCTCTCTCAAATAGATAAATAAAATTAAAAAAAAGAAAAGAAAGAGTCAGAGGAGATGGATACTACTGTCCCTGCCAACCCCCAGCTCACCCTGAGAAAAATAATAACTGACTGCCTTTTTTCAGCAAATGAGAACCATTGAAGCAGGACACTTCTATAATTTTATGTGCTTTTCAGGTCTCTGGGAATTACAGGCTCAACCACCCCAGATGAGCGGCAAAGGCATTTGTACGGGATCATGCAGCAAATCAGGATTAAAACTGCCCTTTGCATGGTCAGGGGAGAAGTTAGCTGGGGGAGAAGCCATAGAGGACTGATTTGATCACCGGGCAGGGGCAATGGGGCAGCCTGAGATTCAGAACTTGCATCCCCTGCAGCTGGAGTGGGCCAGTTTCTCAGCCACAGACTTTGTCAGGGGTGGTGACTGGGAAGACACAGAGGAGCTTCTCAAAGCAGCTTGAGGGTGCTCTGGGCTTCTCTGCCAGAAAATGTCTCCAGCTCTCTGGGGGCTCAGAGGGGTTCTCTACTTAATACTCTGAGTTGCAGGTGAGAGGGGTTCAGATTTGGAATGAAGTGTGTGGTCATCCAACCCCAAGTAAGACTCCCCGGCATCTTGTGGCCACTGTCATCCTTTCCATCTGGTCCATGTCATCGTCTGTGCTGGTGACAGTCAACAAATATGCACAAACTCCCAGGACATTAAAAAGGGACCAGTGCTCTCTGTTTACCCTCCAGCTGAACCCATGCATCTAATGGGGTGAAAAAAATGTCAGAGGAGAGTGAGCTCCTTGATGCCTCCCAAAACCATGAGACTTGGAGGTCCCAGCACTGCCTAGATGGAGCCAAGAAGGGCTCTCCTCTCCCCTGAACGCAAGACAGCCAAGATCCCTGGCCTGGGGCAGAGAGGAGAGAGCTGAGGAAAGGGTCAAAGAGGCAGCTTCTGATACCCACACAGCTCCAGGTTCAGGCTGCCTGCTGCCTGGAGGAAAAGAGAAGCAGGATGCTTTCAGGATGGGGAGATGGAGTGGCTGTAAGAGCCCCTGAGGCTGGTCCACCAGCTCCTCCCCAAGGCCCTGAAATCTGGCTTCCTTCCCTAACCAGCTGCTGACACCTTATCCTCGATTACTAATGATGCCCCCGGGGGCCAGTTCTCTGTTCTTTAGCTCAAGGTCAATGTAGAACCACTGTGCACTCCTATATCGGTCCGCTTGTCAAAATGCTGACTGCGGGCGCCTGGGTGGCTCAGTTGGTTAAGTGTCTGCCTTCAGCTCAGGTCATGATCCCGGAGTCCTGGGATCGAGTCCTGCATCAGGCTCCCGGCTGGGCGGGGAGCCTGCTTCTCCCTCTGACCCTCCCCCCTCTCATGCTGTTTCTCTCTCTCTCTCTCTCTCTCTCTCTCTCAAATAAATAAATAAAATCTTAAAAAAAAAAAAAGAAGCTACATTATAAAAAAAAAATGCTGACTGCTTCTGAACTGCTGAGCTCCCAGTGTCCCACATTCCCCGGAACCCCAACCTCCCCAGATCCAGCCATTACAGGGTTAACAGTGAGGTCATTCTGAGTGGCTGGTGGTCCAGCCACCCCTTTGGTAAGTACTCTGAATATTGCCTCCTCACCTGAGATGCCACACTCTTTGGCTTATCCTCATCATCTTTAGAAAAGGAGATCTCCACTGATTCATTTTCTTTTTCTTATTTGGCAAGCATGTACGCCTCACTCGTAGTAGACCAAGTGAAGGTTAGGCACTGTAGAGGAGTAAAAAGAAGCCCAAGGCCAGTGTTCTACCATCAGACTGCAGCGTCTAGTTGGAAGGCCCACATAAAGAAACAAAAAGAAACTGAGGCAAGCTGAGTAATGAGGGCCATGGAAGAGCAACCAGAGCTGGTGTCCTCACTCTCTTTGTCTGCACTTGTCCCTTGGGGAGCTCACTCTTGTGCACAGGGGTTCCTGGGCTCCCTCCCAGATTTACCCCTCCAGGGGGCTTCCTTCCCCAGACCCTTAGATCTTTACCTCTGACTGCCTACTCCACAAGTTTCCTCTTGAAGGTGCCATTTCAACCCTATTATGTCCAAAAGAGTACATATCTTCGTTATGTATCCTCTTCATTTTCCCAGGGTAGCCCCTCTTAACTCCTCCTCCTTGCTTTCAGGACATGCCCAAATGTAAGCCACCAAGCCACTTCATCGTCTCCTGGCTCCCATCGCACGTCCAAGGGCTTCCAGCCCCCAGTCCATGCGTTCGGGCAGGGGTGCAACTTCTTCTTGCTCTTGCCTCGCCTGGAGTGCGTTCTCCTTCCCCAGTTGTTGGAACCCAATCCAGTCACAAGGGCCATCAGATCCGACCTCTTCTTTGAGGCTGTCTGTGACTCCTCTGACCTTCGTTGCCCACCTCTGCATCCCTTCAGTTTATATTTGTTCTATAACCTTCACCACTGTAGTTCAGATTTAGTCCTTGAGCCAATCTCCTGTTGTGACTTCTGTGGAATGTGTGTCAGGCATTCCCTGGACTGCTTCTGTCTTTTTGTCTTGAATAATTGCAATCTTTAATTGCCATTCCATTGATTGATTCATAGCTGTCATCCATAGCTCTAAGAGGCAGGGACCATCCCATATATATGTGTATTTCCCAACAGCATCTCATGCGGACTACTGTACTCAGCTCTTTTGATTAATCTTATTGATTAAATTCAAATCCATCCATGCTGGCCCAGATGAGCTAAATAAAATCCTAGGGGAAAGACCATTTCCCATATCTCAAAACCTAGCTAAATAAAAGTGAACGCGTTCCCAAGCATTGCACAACTTCCAAGTACCACACACCAGCACAGATAGTAAACAAACAGAAACAGGGCCTCAGAGTTCAGGGAGCCTGAAAACGGAGGGGGAGGGGAGGAGGAGGGCGGGGAGTCAGGATGAGCCCCGCTGTGCTGATCAGGGTGGGCTCCTCCTACTTCCACATCCAGCACTGAAGCTGAGCATTAGCACGTCCTGGTTCCTACTGAAAAGGAAAGGGGGTCAGCTCCCCTTCCAATTTCAAAGCCAAGTCGTACATGGTAATAGCAATTCCATGTTGGAGAGTGGTTTACAGCTTTGCCACACTTGCAAACAGCTGAGGCCGGATCAGCAGCCCTGCAGAGGAGTTGAGGCGGTGGTAGTATTATTAATACAAGCTCCCGTATTATTACTCCTATTTTATTATTTGGCAGAGTTAAGCTCGCTTTATTACAGACGACGGGTGTGGAGCACTTTTTATAGGACATGTGCTGTGCCGAATGCTTTACAGGTGCATTTCTCATTTAATCCTTCCTGCATTCTTTCAAAGGAGGTGCTACAATGACCACCGTTTTATAGAGGAGAGAGCGAAGTCTTTGAAAAGTAACTTGTGCAAGGTCCCCCCGGCTCAAGTGGCAGAACTGGAGTTTGAACCTGGGTCTGTTTGCAAACTCTTTGCTTTTAACCCCATCGCTCAAGGCCTTTCCCAGAACGGGGAGCCACGGCAGAGCAGCCTGGGCCCCCTTCTCCCTCTCTGGTCTCGGGAGCCACGGTGCTGGCCCCGGGAAAGGGGATGGGAGATGACGTCTTCCTCTAAGATTGCTGCCTTTTGTCCAAATGTGCTGGCCGGGAGCCAAGCTGGAAAGTCTCTGCTCATGGAAAGAAAGAGAACAGAAGCCAGCAAAAGAGGGTGGGAAGGGGTTTGAGGGGGAGGAAAGGAAGAGGAGGGCAGGAATTAGAGAGGGAGAGAGGAGGCAGGAAAGTGAGGAGTTTGGGGCAGCACAGCTGGAACCAGAGATGGGTCTCAGGAAGCAAACAAATCGTGGCCTTCAGGTGCATCCCTTCAAGTGGCTACTTAGTGGTGCAGTGTGAGCATCCAGCCCTGGGAGGCACAGGCCCTGGGGCTCTCCACGTGCTCAGGGCCCAGGACAGATCCGTTGGTATGGGGGGCGGGGCCAGGGTGTTTGTGGTGGGCAGGGAAGGGATGGAGGGGAGGTATGAAAGGGGATGGGTGCTGGGGACCTGGAATAAAATCCAATCATAACAATGTACTGAGTAGCTACTCTGTACCCAGGAGGGGAAGGCCTGGACCCTACCCCCAAGCTATTTATTCGGGTGCTAGGCACTGGACTCTTGAATCTGACAGACTGGACCCATTCAGCATCCATGTGGCCTTAGGAAAAGTTATTCACTCCAGACCTCAGTTTCCACATCTGTAAAGGGGAGGCAGTCGTAGGGTTGGTGTGAGGATTCAGTGCAAGAATCCATGTAGAATCTTGCCTAGAGAATAGTAAATACTCAATAAATGTTAGTCATTCATTCATTATTGCAGTTTGAAGTGGCAAACATAGACATGTGGAACCTTGAGTAAAACATTTTTTTTTTTAAGATTTTATTTATTTATTTTGAAAGAGAGGGAGAGTGCAAGCCCAAGGTGGGTGGGGCTGGATCTCAACGACCCCCAGATCACGACCTGAGCCCAAATCAAGAGTCGGAGGCTCAGGGGCGCCTGGGTGGCTCAGTTGTTAAGCGACTGCCTTCGGCTCAGGTCATGATCCCAGGGTCCTGGGATCGAGCCCCGCATCAAGCCCCGCATCGGGCTCCCTGCTCAGTGGGGAGCCTGCTTCTACCTCTCCTGCCTGCTACTTCCCCTGCTTGTACACTCTCCCTCTGTCAAAAATAAATAAAATCTTTAAAAAAAAAAAAAAGAGTCAGACTCTCAACTCACTGAGCCACTCAGATACCCTGAGTAAAACGTATTTCAATAACAGTTGAAGCCAGCCATAGAAGAGATAAGACAAGGTTACGCACATTTAGTTAGATTATCAAGTATAGATAAGTTAATAATTGCTCTAGAAATTCAGAAGAGTGGGGAAGAACTTTAGTTTGGGGGGGTCAGAGTAGGTTTTATGGAAAACTTAGGATTTAAACTAGATTTTTAGGGGTAGGTGGGAATATAATAGCAAGGAAAAGGGAGGATGACAACTGAGGGAAAGAATATGAATAGAAATGTGGGGCTGGGAAAATTCTAATTCCAAGTATTTGCCAATAGGGCATTCTAGCTATTCTCTTGCCCATGACATACACTTGGGCAAGGTATTTCCTTTATATACATTTCAGCTGCAAAAAAGTTGATCGCCAGGATGCTGCATCCGATGGAGAGGCATCTGGATGTGACCTCCCATAGCCTCCCTGTTGGTCTGTGTCTTGGCGGTTGTTTGTTGGGTCTCTCCTCTCCGTGTTTTACTGCCATTCTTTCCCTGTTTCTTTGGTTTTCAGTCTTTTTCTGATTCTCAGTCTCTACTTTCCTGTCTTACCCTCATTCTCCAGTTCATTTTCTTTGACCTGCTAACACTAAGTCTCTTTTTCTCCCTGGTATAGGGCAGGGAAGCTCTGAACACTATATATATTCATTAATTTTTTTGTAAAAGAAGAAAAAGCATTCCCTGGGAGCCAGCGACTAATATTACCTGGCATCTGTGGGGCAAATATTACCTGGCATCTGTAGGGCAAACATTTTTGCTTTTGTTGCTTTGTAAAAATCCCTCAATGTCCTAATAACAAAGGACATTTCTCACCTCTAAAACAAAAACAGGGCGCCTGGGTGGCTCAGTCGTTAAGCGTCTGCCATCGGCTCAGGTCATGATCCCAGGGTCCTGGGATGGAGCCCCGCATCGGGCTCCCTGCTCTGCGGGAAGCCTGCTTCTCCCTCTTCCACTCCCCCTGCTTGTGTTCCCTCTCTCGCTGTCAAAGAAATAAATAAATAAAATCTTTAAAAAAATAAAACAAAAACCAACCCAAACCCCAGATGACCAAAAAGAGAAGACCAAGAAGAGAAGTGAACCACCTTCATCAAGGACACAATAGACCCAAGTTCCCCTGGGACAGCTTTCCATTGAAATGTGAGTCATCTGGGGAAGGGAAAAGAGTATGGAGCTGGTGATTGAGCCCTAGATGGGGCTACAGGAGCCCTGGGTCCTGCTCCTACCTCTGCCACCACCCAGCCAGGTGACCAAAGCTAGGGGAGCCACAAAACTCCTGGGCCACAGTGTCATCGTTTCTAGCCCCAACTTCCTCCTGATCCATCCCCTTTCATCCCCTTTGATACCGTGTTCAGATTTAGGAGCTTCTCCACGCCAGGGGCTTTCTGGCTTCATGGTGTGTCTCTCCCACCCTCCCTTTTCTCTTTGAATTTCCTCACTAGACTGGGGCCTCTAAAAGCACTGTCATTTACAGGCTGGGTTCCCAGTACTGACTGGGTCACGAGGGGAGAATTGCTGAGGCCAGGAGAAGGATGTGGAAGGCTGGGTCAGCCAGTGCAGGCGTCATTCCCAACAGGGTCCTGGGAGAAGGGGCTCAGCATTTCCTGAAGGGAAATGGCTCCCATAAATAGACAGAGGGATGGAAAAAGGACTCGTCCATCCCTTCCCTCCTGTCAGCTCTTCCTTCTGGTGTCCAGACTATGCAAAACTCTTAGAAATATTTTTCATTCAAACGTGTTCCTGCCAGTGTGTGTGTGTGGGAGAGATGTGGTATCTGCTTTCTTGTATGTATATTGTAGATCTAAAATAAGAACTGAAGAAGGCATGCATGCCCTTTATTTGTTCATTTACCCACAGTAACCTCTCATTAGTCCATTCCAATATAAAGCTAGAGTTTTTTCAGTGAGGTTTTTATTGGGAAGGAAGGATTCAGAATGTTCACCTTCTGATACCATGTCTTATTTAAGGGTTCACCCAAGGGTTCAGCAGCTCTCCTGTAGTAATGCTTATAATATGCTCTTAAAGTCCTTGGAAAGGTTAGGTCTCATGATAGCTTTACTAAGAAGTTTCCAGCACCTCCAGTGTCATGAAGAGCCTCAGGGAGGGAAAAGGACTTCTTGAGAGCTGCTCTTCTGCCCCTCAATCGTGTCACGGGAATGATCACTTCGCACCCAACCTCCTGTGCCAGGCTGGAGGCAAACCCAAGGGGGGGGGGGGCTAGTTTCCTTAGTAGCTGAAGCTAGCTTAGCTTCATGGATATCGATGCAGATTCATGTTTAAAACTCACACATACAGGGGCGCCTGGGTGGCTCAGTGGGTTAAGTGTCTGACTAGGGCTCAGGTCCTGATGCCAGGGTCCTGGGGTGGAGCCCCAGGTCAGGTTCTCTACTCAGCTAGGAATCTGCTTTTCACTCTCTCTCTGTGCCCTCTCTCTCTCTAAAAAAAAAAATAAAATCTGCGGCTCCTGGGTGGCTCAGTCGTTAAGCATCTGCCTTCAGCTCAGGTCAGGGTCCCAGGGTCCGGGGATCGAGCCCCGCATCGGGCTCCCTGCTCAGCGGGGAGCCTGCTTCTCCCTCTCCCACTCCTCCTGCTTGTGTTTCTTCCCTCGCCGTGTCTCTGTCAAATAAATAAATAAATAAATAAATAAATAAATATCTTCCCCCCAAAAATCTCACACATACAGTAGTTTTACTTTTTCGCTTTGGGAAAGTCGTTGAACATAGCAGATGAACACAGATTTAACACGGCACTAGGCGTTGCGGGGGGATTCTTTTGGTTGCCTAAACAAAGGTATGAAGATGTCTCGTGGAACCCACGGGCAGGACTGCTGCCTAGCCTCAAAAGGGGACTGGATCCAGGGGCTGCTAAGTCATCTGCGCACTGGCATCAGTCTCCCCAACAGCGCAGGCCTCCCGGCTCCTTACTCCACAAGCTGGGAAATGGCTCCCTCGCAGGCTTCGGATTCCATGTTCCAGCCACGCAGATCGGCGCAACTCCCTAGGAGTGGAACCTGATTGGCCCGACTTGAGTCAGGCCTCCTCTAGAGCCAATCAACTGTGGGTGTGGGTGGGATCATCATTCAAACATGGCTGCCGGCGACCCTGGAACCCTTCGGATGAGGGATAGGACAGTTGGTAGAAAAGGGGACCTGCTTGTGAGGTAGGCAAGCTCCGCATAGCGCCTGCCATATCTACTACCCGTGTTATGTTTCTGTGACCGTTTTGTGTTCATTTGTTTTACCACTGTAGTCATAAGTATCCTAGTTTCTTGGATTCGTTCGCTAAGTACTTCGTCAGAGATACTGCTTGTGAAGGAAGTAATGGCATTCTGGAGCAAGGGCTTTGGGACCAGACATGTCTCTTTTAAAATCTCAGTGATGCTCTTATGACTTCCTATTATGTGCTTGGTACATGGTGCTGGATGCTTGGATTGATCCTTCTTTGCTTCCTCTGCCCACCCCCTTCCTTTCTTTTTTTGGTAATAGCTTTATTAAGGAATAATTTACTTACCATAAACATTCATCTACTGGGGACGCCTGGGTGGCTCTGTCGGTTAAGCGTCTGCCTTCGGCTCAGGTCACGATCCCCGGGGTCCTGGGATCGAGTCCTGCATCAGGCTCCCTGCTCCACAGGGGAGCCTGCTTCTCCCTCTGCCTCTGCCTCTTTCTCTCTCTCTCTCTCATGAATAAAAAAAAAAAAATTCATCTACTGAAAGCATACAATTTGATGGCTTTTAGTATATTCACAGAGTTGTGCAACCACCACCACAGTGGTTTAGAACATTTTCGTCACAGGGAAGAAGAAACCCATTTGTACTCCTTAGCCGTCACCCCCTAACTCCCTCTCCTTTCCCCTCAGCCCTAAGTGACCACTTATCTACTTTATGTCTCTATAGCTTTCCCTGTTCTGGACATTTCAGATAAATGGACTCAAATGATGTATGGGCTTTTGTGACTGACTTCTGTTCATTTAGCGTAATGTTTTCAAGGTTCACGTTGTAACATGTATCAGTACTTCGTTGCTTTTATGACTGAAGAATATTCCATGGTATGGGTATACCAGATTTAGTTATCTGTTCATCAGTTGATGGCATTTGGATTATTTCCACTTTATGGCCATTATGAATAATGCTGGTATGAATATTAGTGTAGAAGAACATATGTGGACATATGTTTTCATTTGTCTTGGGCGATGCATTACTTCTAGAATTATGTTTGTGAAGTGCTTAAATCAATGCCTGACAGATCACAGGATGTAACAGTGCTAATTTCTTTACCCTGACCTTCCCAAAGGTTATGAATGAAAGCTATTTCCTGCTTGCTGCCCTTAGAAGAAAGTCAGGCTCCCCTAAGGAGCCTGACCCCTGTGGGTCAGACTCTGAGGTTACTGTCCCCCCGGGTCTCGGCATCACCAATTAGCAGATTCTTGCATCAGGTTGTGAGAGGTGTCAATCCAGGCTGGTTCTAGTTGAAGGTGCTGAGAGAGCAGATAAGGAGGTTTGAGGGCCAAAATATAGAATTTGGAGTAGAGAGTTACAAATTCCCTGTTCTGTCTCTTTTATTTTTTTAAAGATTTTATTTATTTATTTTAGAGAGAGCGAGAAAGAGCAAGCATGGTGGGAAGGGCAGAGGGAGAAGAGAATCTCCAGCAGACTGCACGCTGAGCAAGGAGCCTGACATGGGGCTCAACACAGGGCTCGATCCCAGGACCCGATCCCAGGACCCTAAGATCATGACCTGAGCTGAAACCAGGAGTCAGACACTTAACGGATTGTGCCACCCAGGGGCCCCCCTGTTCTGTCTCTTAAACAGTTGTGATTCTGGGCAAGTCTCTGAACCTTGATCTTCTCACCTTCAAAATAAGGATAACAGTAACACACCTGGAAATTTGTGGGAGGGAGGGGGGTTATATATGTTATAATGTGTGTATAGTATGGATATCAGGCGCTGCACAAATGTATTATAAGCTCTAGGGCTGCCCTAGAAAAAGAATCAGACTTTTTTTTTTTTTTAAAGGTTTTATTTAGGGGCGCCTGGGTGGCTCAGTCGTTAAGCATCTGCCTTTGGCTCAGGTCATGATCCCAGGGTCCTGGGATCAAGCCCCGCATGGGGCTCCCTGCTCAGCGGGAAGCCTGCTTCTCCCTTTCCCACTCCCCCTGCTTGTGTTCCTGCTCTCGCTCTCTCTCTGTGTCAAATAAATAAATAAATAAATAAATAAATAAATGAAGTCTTTAAAATATATATATTTTATTTATTTGTCAGAGAGAGAGCGCGCAAGTGCACACAAGCAGGGGGAGTGGCAGGCAGAGGGAGAAGCAGGCTCCCCAGTGAGCAGGGAGCATGATGTGTGACTCGATCCCGGGCCCGAGATCATGACCTGAGCCAAAGGCAAACGCTTAACCAACTGAGCCACCCAGGTGCCCCAAGAATCAGACTTCTAAAAACTTCATTGAAATCATAGCAGGTTCTGAGGCAGTTGGAGCCCTTCGGGAGTTATGGCAGGCACTGGTCAGATCCTTCAGGGTCTCCTGTTAGCCCCTCAAGGCTGCAGTCCCTTTGAAACTAGTTCTTGCCTGCAGCTGGTTTTCTGGCTCTGAAAAAGATGCGGATTATCCTCAGTTCACGAGAACTGCAGGTACATCATTTTTTTTTTTTTTTTTTAAGTAGGCTCCATGCCCAATGTGGGGCTTGAACTCACTACCCTGAGACCAAGAGTCATATGCTCTACAGACTGAGTCAGCCAGGCGCCCCAGGCACATGAGAGTTGCAGTGTGATCTTACTTGAACATTTTTGGCCTATTTGGTTATTACAGCATCATTTATTAAAAAGTCCACTTTTGCCCTAGTGATTTAAGATGCTACCTTTATCATATATAAAGTTCTTTTCTGTTTTTTATTTGAGAGAGAGAGTGAGAGAGAGAGAGAGCACAAGCCGATGGAGGGGCAGAGGGAAAGAGGAATAGACTCACTGCTGAGTAAGGGAGCCTGATGCAGGACTCCATTCCAGGACCCTGAGATCAGGACCTGAGCCGAAGGCAGATGTTTAACCGACTGAGCCACCCAGGCGCCCCTATCATATATAAAGTTCTATGTGTAGTTGGGTCTAGGCTTTCTATTTTGTTCCACCAGTCTATTTATCTATTCTTCTGGCAGTAGCACACTGTTTTAGTTATAGAGGCTTTATAGTATGTTTTAATATATAGTGGTGGCCCCCCAACCCCCCCCCCACTCTTTTGTATTTTTCAGTGTTTTCCTAGCTTGTCTTCCATGTCTGGTATTCTGGTTTTAAAGTTGTCAGTGTCCTCCTGGGAGGTCCTGGTGGAGGGTTAGGGTAGGTTGGGGGTCGAGTTGTCTTTTGGACCTGGCTGTGCTTGCTTACTTCAGTAAACTGGTTTTGTAAGATTCTGTTTTCTTTTGGATTCATGAGCACTCAAGACTTCTAGTGCCTGCCTAGAACTTATTTTCCCTAAGCCTCCAAAACAGCATTTTAAAGCAGTCTTCCATTGAGAGAATGTTAAAACTTGGTAAATTTGTATAAAGGGTTTAGAAGAGTTTTCTGTAAAATTCTGGCAACTGTACTGCAAACTGAAATCATTTCCAAATAAAAAAATATGTAAGGTCATTACGCTTACAGTAGTATCTTGGTAAAAGCTTTCAGAAAATCTACACAAATTGTGTTCACAGATTCTGCCTTTGTTCACTTGATTGACCCCTGAAAGGAATCCAGCCCTCAGTTCAGTGTAATCTCCTTATGGAATTGGTGCTGCTTTTCATTCTGTGGTTTGTGCTTCAACGTTTAGTTGTCCTGAGATCATGCAAACATCTATGCCTTCACCCTTATACCCCAAAGGAAATTCAGCCCATCCTTCGAGCCCAGATCTACAAAGGGATCTTGCTTTCACTGTTTTGCTTATCATATTGTGTTTTGTGTTGGAGGCACTCATGTGCATCTTCCCCCCAGCTTTATTGAGATATAATTGACATATAACTTTGGATAAGTTTAAAGTATACAACACGATGATATGATTATATGATATATATATACACTGTGAAGGTTAGTTAACACATCTATCACCTCACACAGTTAACGTGTGTGTGTATGTAGTGAGAACATTTAAGATCTACTCCCTTAGCAACTTCCACATGTAAATACAGTATTGTCTTGTGCATCGTCTTTCCTGTACAAGAATGAAAACTCTCAGAGGGCAAATCAGTGTCTTTATTTTATATTTCTCCCAGGCTTCACTCAGTTCCCTTTGCACAGTAGACACAACTGTTAGTTGGAAGAATGAATTATATGATTATTTTTCTGTTAGCCGTAGGTTTCCCTATAATCTCTCTTTGGACCCAATGAAACAGCTGTACTGGGAAGTGGGAGGCCAGAATACAGGTCCTGGTGGTCAACTAAGGGGAAGGAGGTAATGAGAATACAGTGTCGCTTACGCTTCCATTTTGGAGATTGCTGTGCGGTAGCAAAGCGCGTGGTGGCCGGATGGGGTTCAGGTGAGCCAACGCCCTGCAGGCCTGGTTGTGGCTGCAAGGCAACCAAGGACCTGCTGGGGGCGCCACAGGGCAGACCGAGACACCCACAGAAATTTATTTTTTTAAATAAGAGTTTTATTGAGAGATACTTCACATACATTACAGTTCGCCCATTTAAAGGGTACAGTTTAATGGTTTTTAGCATGTTTACAGAGTTGTGCAACCGTCACCACAATCAATTTTAGGACATTTTCATTCCCTCAGAAAGAAACCCCATACCCATTAGCAATCACTCCCATTTTTCTTGCCCTACCCACTCTCGGCCTAGGCAAGCACTAATCTCCTTTCTGTCTTTACAGAATTGTATTCTCCTTAAGCATAGTTTTGGTTTTTTTTTTAAGATTTATTTTTATTTATTTTTTATTTATTTTTATTCATTTGAGCATGAGAGCAGGGGCAGAGAGGCAGAGAAGCAGACTTCCCGCTGAGCTGGGAAGCACATGAGGCTCCATCCCAGGATCCTGAGATCATGACCTGAGCAGAAACCGAGAGTCAGAGGCCTAACCCACTGAGCCACCAGGGCACCCCAACACAGTTTTTTTTTTAAAGTAATCTCTGCACCCAGTGTGGGGCTCAAACTCACCACCCCGAGATCAAGAGTGAGCCAGCCGGGAGCCCCTCTTTAAACATAATTTGATGTGCTCTATAATATTCCATCAAATAACTATATCATAGTTTATGTTACCATTATATTGTTTGACATTTAAGTTATTTTTAAGTTTGCAATATTATAAGTAATACCTATAAACATTTATGCATATGTTTTTCCATATTTAGGATTCTTTTTTTTCCTTAAAGATTTATTTATTTATTTATTTATTTGAGAGAGAGTGAGAGCAAGAGAGATCACAGAGGGAGAGGGAGAAGCAGACTCCAGACTTCCATAGAAGTTAGAAATAAGAAGTGGTTTTCTGGCTAGCCCAAAACAGAGAGAAAGAAAAGCAAGTTTAAATACTTGGGGTTTGGGCACCTGGGTGGCTCAGTTGGTTGAGCAGCTGCTTTCGGCTCCGGTCATGATCCTGGGGTCCTGGGATCGAGTCCTGCATCAGGCTCCTTGCTCAGAAGCAGGGAGCCTGCTTCTCCCCAGGGAGCCTGCTTCTCCCCTGCCTGCGGTTCCCCCTGCTTGTGCTTGCTCTCTGTCTCCTGTTCGTGCTCTCTCTGTGTCAAATAAATAAATAAAATCTTTAAAAAATAAATATTTGGGGTTGAAAGAAGTTAGAACCTGAGTCCTCCCAGTTCGGTGACCTATAATAAACAAAAAAAAGAAAGTATACTTTTAATTTTTTAAAATGAGGATAATACCACTGCAATGCAGGTTTTGTTTGTTTGTTTGTTTTTAATTAGGCTCTACACCCAACGTGGGGCTTGAACTCACAAACCCCAGATCAGTAGTCACATGCTCCACCAACTGAGCCAGCCTGGAGCCCCTGTACTTTTTTACTTAAAATATATTTACCAGAATTCAGATTCTTAAGCCATATTTTGGCAGTGTGAGCATATTTCATAATTTCTTTTTTTTTTTAAGATTTTATTTATTTATTTGAGAGAGAGAATGAGACAGAGAGAGAGAGCATGAGAGGGGGAGGGTCAGAGGGAGAAGCAGACACCCTGCCGAGCAGGGAGCCCGACGCGGGACTCGATCCCGGGACTCCAGGATCATGACCTGAGCCGAAGGCAGTCGCTTAGCCAACTAGCCACCCAGGCGCCCAGCATATTTCATAATTTCATAACTCATACTTGGATGATTTGTGGCAAACGCATAGTAACTTTTTCCAGAGAGGTGACAGCAGTAGTTCCAAGCATTCACTCGGGAGGGCTGACAGCGCTAGAACCATATACACACCGGAGCTTAGCGCTCGTATGGCCACCTAATTGTACTTTTTCTCTTTTTACCCTCTACAAAATGGACAACCTAAAGGCAACATATGGAAGTATTTCTGCATTGCAAGTGAGTGATGGAAAAAGCATGGTTTGCAAATATTGTCAAGCGAAAATGTGTTTCCATTCTACGAAGGTGGCCAAATACATCTCTGTACATAAGAATGTTCTGCAGGTGTGAAAACCGGGTTTATAAGTAGTGAGAAGAATAAAAATCTTCAGCTGCCTCTGGCCTTAGGAGCATCACAAAGTGTGGTCTAGCCTGCTGCTAGGCTGCTCTAGCCACAGATTCCCAGTGGCTTCATTTGTCAGACAAACTGACAAGTGTAGGTCAGGAAAATACTGACCAACTTGTTAAAAGAAAGTATTATTGTCCGGTAACTGAGTTTTCATACCCACAGAAAGTTTTAAAATTATTCAGATTATACTTTTTGTCCTAGGCCTCCTTTAGAATGAAAACGAGCCTTGGTATTGAAGTCTGTATAGGGACACAGTACTTGAAGCATTTACCCTTGGGCTCGAGGGACAGGAGCAACTCTGTGTCGATACCGCCTCCATCAGATTTTAGAGGTGCTCTGAAATAGGAGCAGACACACTGGAGTAAAAGACTGCCTTCCAAAGCAGAGGGCGTAGGAGAGTGTTTCTGTTGCCGACTCAGGACACAAGCGGCAGGAAAATAAATATGGATTATGGGCTCTTAGACTGTAGCATGAATTCCCTGGGGAGCTTAGAAATGCATATTCCTGGGGCCCTCTGGCGGTCTGATTCACTGGGTCTGTGGTGGGGCCAGGACTCCTCCCTTTCAGCAGTCCTTCCTGCTTTTTTTCTTTTTTTTTCCATGACAGTTTTATTAAGATACAATTCACATACCATAAAATTCACCCTTTTTAAAGTGTACAATCACGTGGTCTTTAGCCTATTCATTGGTACAACCATCACCACTACCTAATTGAGAACATTTTCATCACTTCTCCCCCCAGCCCCCTGCAAAAAAAACCCATACCTGTTAGCAGTCACTCCCCACCTCCCCTTACCCAGCCCTGGCAACAACTAATCTGCTTTTTTCTTTTTAATTAACATATAAGGTATTATTAGTTTCAAAGATAGAGTTCAGTGATCATCATTTGCACATAACAGTCAGTGCTAATCACATCACGTGCCCTCCTTAATGCCTATCACCCAGTTACCCCTTCCCCCCACCCAACTAATCTGCTTTCTGTCTCTATTGTGTTGCCCGTCCTGGACATTTCACGTAAATGGAATCATATAACATGGTTGGTCTTTTGTCACTGTTTGTGTTTTTTTTTTCCTTCATTTAGCATGGTGTTTTCAAGGTTCATCCACGTCATAGCGTGTACAGTCCTTCATTCCTTTTTATGGCCGAATAATATTCCATTGTAAAGCTAAACCACATGTTTATCCAGTCATCTGTTGACGGATATGGTAAATATAAGAAAATGATATGTGTTCATTTGTTCATTAGACCCTTCTTGAACACTCTTATTTGAAGGGGGAATCTTCTGGGCTCAAGAGCAGAACTCCTAGAAATAGGAAGACTTTGATGGTTGTTAGCAGAAAAATCATTACCTTGGCACCGCCACTGTCTTTGCCCGGTGTGGTGCGCTGGGGACCTAGTTTCTGGTCCTGGTGTGTGGTGTTTTTGTGCAGCCATGGTTTAAGCATTTGGTTCAAGAGTGCAGGCTGCGAGTCGCCAAAATGGCCCCCTGGGTTCTGAGGTGGCGCGTAGCCTTCGCCTTCTCTTGTTCCTCACCCGCTTCAGTCTTCTGTCCTCGTCCAAATGTGAAGAAATAGGTTTGCTTTGAAAATACTCCAATATCAAAAAAATAAAGGTATTATGTAAAATACTAGAGCAATCCATTTAGTTGTTTTTTTTTTTTAAACTGTTTTGCTTGAAGAAGACGAGAATGAAGCCTCCAGAGGCTCGGAGGGAGCTTCACTGAGCAGCTCGACGCAGCCAGAGCCGCTTGGTTGTGACGGTGCCGTTTTTCTTCCTTCTCAGCATAGTTTCTGAAAACAAACACCTTCCACCTATGCTTGCCGTGAAGAATGCTCAGTTGAGAAAAATAACTATTTTTGTTCTGCAGTAATTGTTGTGGTTCCTTCTCAATTTTGTGTTTGCTGTTTATAAACTGATAAAAATAACAGTTACTAGAATCATTAAAGCTGAACAACTTACAGCTTTATTTGCGACACAAGGAAAAACCATTTAAAATTGAATTGTATTAATGTGCAGTCATTTGTGATGTAAATTGTATTTTTTTCATTCAGTATATCAAGTATGACCATCTTATGAATCAAGTGAATATAATGTGTATTTACCTATATTCCAGAATTAACATACTAACCTCAGAGCAGTAGAGGGCACTGGAAAATTATAGTTATGTGTGTTTTATTCCTCACTCCATCTTCTTCCCCTGCCCAAATTTCTTATTTTTGTTTTCACTGAAGATGCATATATTTTTGAGATATAACTCACATAAAATGTACCAGTTAGAAGTGTACAATTTAGTGACTTGTAGTTATTCACTATATATTGATAGTTATAAAGACCACTATCTAATTCCAGAATATTTCTATCATCCCCAAAAGAAACCCTTACTTATTGGCAATCAATCCCAGTTCCCTTTCCCTCTATGGACTTGCCTGGACATTTCCTATAAATGGAATCATACAGTATGTGGCTTTTTGTGTCTAGCTTTTTCACTTACTGTGTTTTCAAAGATTCATCCATATTGTGGCATCTAACAGTACTTCACTTCTTTTTATGGCTAAATAGTATTCCATTGTGTGTATATATTTATATTTTGTTTATTAGTTGATTGACATTTCCAGATTTCACTTTTTATTTAAATCACTGTTTTTGTTTTAAGATTTGGGGAAAACCAGTCTCTCCACCCCTCACTCCCCATGGCTTATACAGGCCCAGCTTGTTTTTCTAGTAATGTCTGAAACAGTAATATCTGAACTTCTTTTTATAGGTTGACTTTGATAGCAACATTTTTGTAGATCATGTATTACCTCCCTGCTGTACCATAAAAACCCCAGCAGAGGGGCGCCTGGGTGGTTCAGTCGTTAAGCGTCTGCCTTCGGCTCAGGTCATGATCCCAGGGTCCTGGAATCGAGCCCCGCATCGGGCTCCCTTCTCTGCAGAAAGCCTGCTTCTCTCTCTCCCACTCCCCCTGCTTGTGTTCCTGCTCTCACTCTCTCTCTCTATCAAATAAATAAATAAAATCTTAAAAAAAACCCAGCAGAGTTAATAGGAAGAATGTTATTAATGTTGGTGAGAGCTCAGTGGCACCCTATATAATTTGTAGTATGATAAATGGACAATTAATCAATGCTCAGAATAAAACATGAACAAAGCTCTGTTACGAGTGCGAACACTCTGAGAGGCCAGGCCTCAGACCACAGGTAGCTGTCTCACTGGGCTCCGGGCAGTGGAGACTACACCGGCCTCACCAGGCTGGTTCCCCAAATGACAGCGGAGGGAACAGAGCAGGCAGGCAGGCATGGGCAGGATTCTGAAGGAGCTGCTTCCCCCTTCCTTTCCCTGGTGGCCGCACGCCCTCCCTCCTTCAGGCACCCTCAGGCTCTCCTGTAAGAACTGTGTTCAGGAGAAGATCTAATATGGTCACTTCCTCCTTCCTACTGGGTGGGGGGGACACTTTATATCTGTTTTAAAATCTTGATGCTCGGGGCACCTGGGTGGCTCAGTCATTAAGCGTCTGCCTTCGGCTCAGGTCATGGTCCCGGGGTCCTGGGATCGAGCCCCCCGTCGGACTCCCTGCTCGGCGGGAAGCCTGCTTCTCCCTCTCCCACTCCCCCTGCTTGTATTCCCTCTCTCGCTATGTCTCTGTCTGTCAAATAAATGAATAAAATCTTTAAAAAAAAAGGAAATTAAAAAAAAAATCTTGATGCTCTCATGGGGAGATACTTGTTTTTTAATTAATGACTTCACCTTTTAGTACTCCAAGGCCCTTAAAAAAAGAAAAATGGTGTTTTCAGAGGTCAGGCTGGAACTTTAAGCCTTCGTGGGTAAACATAAAGGAATTATAAAATAACACAGGTTTTTAATCTGGTAACATCAGGCTGAAGCAATTACATTTTCTGTGGGTCTTTGAGACGGACTAGAAGCATCTCACTAAAACGTATCTTCACGTACCCATCATCGAGCTTCAGAATTGTGTATGACATTTTAAATTGAATTAAAATTATTAGTACTAATTAAGCCCATCTGGTGAATGGGAAGTTCTATTTTTATGGAAAGCAGTTGAGTGGGAAAATGTGTATTTATTAGTCATGCCTTCATTATACCTCCTGGAAACCAGTCGGGATCACAAGGCCAAATTGCCCAGGAAGAAATAAAGAATGTCGGGTTGTGTAAAAATCACCCGAGGCCTTTGATTGACCGTATTTAAGTGCAGCTTCAGGCCAGTGCCCAGACAGTGGGTTTTGGGACGTTGGAGTGGTGCCCCGGAGTCTACCTGCCCAACGAGGTCTGCCAGAGGACTCGAACAGATTCCCAGTGGACCACACTTGGGGAAATAGCTCCGTCTTATAATCCCAGATCTACAAAGTGATAGTGAAGTTATGGTAATATAAGTGACAGAGTACTTCCAATCAGCAAATTAGGCTGGGTTTGTCACCTAATTAATGATTTTTAAACATCACAGGTGAAAAGGTGAAAAGGGAAAAATGCCTTTGTGGAGGCAGCATTTTCTGTTCCTCCGTGAATTCAGAAATGCTGGCGGGCTGATTGCTGAGTGGTGGGGGCATCCTTTGCTCCCTCAGTTCCAGCCCCTGAAGCCCACTTGAACTTGCTTTTCAGAATATGGCATCAGCTATTTCTCTAGAGACCGTGGTTTTAGTCCTCGAAGTTATTAGTGCCCGATGGGAATCGAGTTCACTTCAGTACCATATTGTTTAAGTGCTTCTATGACCTTCAACCTCAGACTCCATACACGGTTCTCTGTGCATGAGACACAATGGCTTTTGTTCCTTTTGGAAAAGCTCTGGCTTTCTGGGAAGTATAGGGAAATTGTTTTCTTTTGGGGAAAGCCAGATGCTAGGGCTGGTAGTGACCCAAGCACAGTCCTGGGTATTCTCCCTGAGGGCAGACGCCGCATCTTACTCATCCTTGAGGCCGCAGTGCATCCTGCACAGAGCCTGGCACCTGCTCCTAGAGCCAGGGAAAGCGGTATGTCTGCTTGAAAGAAGAGGGTGGTGGAGAGAGTTGCTGCTCACGCAGAACAAGGCTGCATCCCTGCGGTTGGCTGTGTGGGTGCAGAGTGCAGGCATGAGGGAGGCAGCGGGGGGAGCGGCCCCTGTCCTTGACATCCAACGGGCCTTCTGCCAGATGCAGGACAGAAGGGCAGTGTCTTTCAGTCCAGCCAAATGGAGAGGCTCCAGAAGCTTTTCTTTCTTTTTTTTTTTTTATTGAAGTATAGTTGACCAGAAGCTTTGTGGAGCGTTATGAGAGAGGCGATGAGTTCCTTCCTGTTCTGAAAGGCCCTTCAGGGCTCTCTTCCATAACGGGAGGGGAGAGTCCTAGGCCTGACTTCTTTAAAGAGCTGGGCTTGCTTTCAGCACTGCCGTACCCCAAAAGGTAGGGTGCCACGTGACTGGGTAAGGGACAGCTGAGCTCCGTGGGCAGTCCTAAGCTCTGCCCCCCTCCCCAAACTCACACCTTCTTGGACCAGCCTATTCCCTTCCTGTCTTTTCAGCTCACCAGGCCCAACCCCCTTCTTTTTAATTTGTTACCCAGAGCTCACTCTCCTTTTCTTTTCCTCTTCCTGCTTCTGGCCTCCCTCTCCTTATTCCCAGGAGTTATATGCATGTCTTGAAGTCCAGCCCTTTGATTTCTTGCAGGATGGGGATGCCTAGGCCAGGAATTTGGGCAGCCACCCTGTCACCTGGCAGGGAAACTCTCCTGGGAGAGGGGATGGAAATCTTGGAACTTGAGAGGGATTCCCTTGAGGGTCAGTGGAAAAGAAATGTGAATCTCCAGTATCTCAGTACTCCTTGAACCTCAAGTCAAAGAGTCACCTCATCCCCATCAGGAGGGACCAGCCATGCAGTGTTCATGCCTTACAGAAGACTTGCATCTCCCATCCTGTTGGCGTTCTCCATTCTCCGATGGGTCTCAGCTTCCTAGCCACGTCCACCTGAGCAATGTCCATTTGTCCTCACGTTGAAGACACAGAGTTCTGATGGGCCTTGCTATTGAAATTATGCATTTTAATCAGCTACTTCACTTCATTTGAATGTCAGGCACTGGCGTGTCATAAAACCACTACTGCGCTGAGGCCACTGCTTTGGCATCCACGTGGTCCTTAATATTTGGCAGGTTGGAGGCGCGTGGGATTCCTGGGTTTGCCAGAGCCACCTACTTTTCCTTAGACCAGACAGATGACCTAGTGGCTACGTGTTTCCTTCCCTGGGTTTGCAGCCGCTGGGAGAGGTTCTTCGGGCAGGGCTCCAAGGCCAAGGACGGGGTGCGTCCATGCCTGCCCGAGGGCCAGCACAGGAGTACCTCTGTGCAGATGTTTCTGCTTTGGCAGGTGGTATATTTCTTGTTTCAAGTAAAGAAACGACTCATGTCTTCTTTGGGGACTATTAGCTCATCACAGGTTTTAGAGAGCCTGAAAAAGTGTCAGGTTGTGCTGGTATTTATGTTTTGCTTACACACACGTGCGCATGCACAGACACATGTGAGATTGGCATGCGGTCTGAATGAGAAGAGGGTGGTTGGTATGGGGTCTGTATCCAGGAGGATCTCAGGATTCTGTGCCCTTGCCCCCTCTCCCGGGTCAGGGATTCTGGAGGGTGTGTTGCAGTTAGACATCCCGCCCCCCCCCCTTGCCCCACTCCCGGGTGGACTCTAACAGGGATAAATAGTTTGGGGTGTGGACCCTAGATTTGCTGTCGTGACTCACTGAGTGTGCATCCCTGTTCCCCCAGGCGACTTGGAGCTCCTCTTGGTGCTGACATGATGACAGTGTGCAGGCCAGCCAAGGGCAGCCACATCCAGACTGAAAGCCTGAGCTACAAATTGGCTGACAAGTAAGAGCTTTTCTCCCCTGAGAGTGTAGACGTTAGCCTAGATTCTCCACTTCCTTCCTTTCTCTACTGCCTTTCCCTCCTCTCTATCCCCACTTCCTTGGACTAAGGACGGGTTCTTTTCCGAGTCCTTGCGATGAGCCTCCTGGAAATCATCCCCACGCGCTGCAGAACCTGAGACCACAGTGGTCAGTGGAAGATCTGACTAGTGTCCAGTTGTTGAGAGGACGGGCCCATGGCAGCTTCAGGCCCTCTCCCCATTCCAGCCCGGGATTTGTTTTCCTAACTACTAGGATGCATGGGCTTTTTAATTATCCTCGAGCCTTACATCTTTACAGCTGCATCTGTCTGCAAAGTCAGCTTTGCCCATCCTGTTTCAGCAGTGCTGTTTTCTCTCCAGATGGAGCCCTTTCCTCTGACTCTCTGTCTCACACTCTACGGTGGGCTTGGTGACCACAGCTCTGCACCCCAGTCCCTGGCCCCTTCTGGGGCCATAGCGTCCTTCTGGAAACAGGACCTCAAAAAATCCTTGGGTGCAACAACCACATGGAGAGGATCCTCTGCCTCTGGCTTCATCATCCTTGCCTCTCGCTTGAACTTCATAAATCCATGCAGTCTTCCAGCAAGCCATCCTTCTTCTTTTTCAGTTTTCACATAGGCCTCCGTGATTGTGAGGTCACCCCAGATGTCTGGGATCTTAGACAATAACTATAATCATTGCAACACTCCTTGCCATTTAGTAATATCAAGAATTAGAATGTGTGCTGTACTCTGGGAATGTTAACATGTATTGACTCATCCACTCATTCATCTTACAAGTATTTTTTGACTATTTACTGCATACTAGGCACAGCAAACAAGATGAATTTGGCCTCTGCACCAGTCAGGTTCCAGTCTAGGGAAGGAAGAGAGAGTTATTTATTTATTTGGCGCAGGGGCGTAGAGGGAGAGGGGGAGAGAGAGAATCTTAAGTAGGCTCCATGCTCAGTGTGGAGCCCGACACAGGGCTCGATCTCATGACCCTGAGATCGTGACCTGAGCCAAAATCAAGAGTCAGATACTCAAAAACAAACAAACAAAAAGAAAGAGTCAGATACTCAACCAACTGAGCTACCCAGGTGCCCCGAGAGTTCTTACTTTAAAATGAAAAAAATACAGCCAAGATTCAAACCGAGGTCCCTCTGACTTGAAAGCCATATTTATCTGTTGTCAATATTGTTAACAGTACATGGGTGGCTCAGTCGGTTAAGTGTCCGACCTGTGATTTCGGTCATGATCTCATGTCGTGGGATCGAGCCCTGCATCGAGCCCTGCATGGGGCTCAGTGGGGAGTCTGTTGGACAGTCTCCCTCTCCCTCTACCCCTCCCCCCACTCATGCTGTGTTCTCTTTCTCTCTCTAAAATAAATAAATCCTTAAAAAGAAACCAGTATGTATGATATATATGATTATTGTTATATCATCCATTGTCATTAAGCAAGAACTAATGAATTGTGTTTTTATGTGTCTGTCCTGTCACCTTGCTTCTAGCACTGTGAGAGTGAGGGCTTTAACTTCTCCCTTTGAACGCTCAGTAAAATATCAACAAACTGATTCTGCTTTTGCTTTTGACTAAAATCTGAATTCATGCTAATGTCCTCAGTGGTGACAGGACAATTAAAAAATGTGTTTCTCTTTTGTAAGCACTCTGTTATGCATGCTAATTGTTTATTTAAGTAAGGAATTCTGCTTTGATAGCTGTATTTAAAATATGAAAATGTGTTTGCCTATTCACAAGTTTCTAATTTATGCTGTGCAACCACAAATAGCAATGCAATTTACGTGTTAACGTTCCAATGGAGGGAGAAGTCTTCGTGTAAACAATTATTAGTCTTTGGAGCAGAAAGCTAAATAGTAACAGGATGCATGAAATTGCTAATTATTCATTCCTCACTGTGAACCTTAACTGGAGTTTCAGAATTCCTATATAGTCAGATCTATATATTCAAAAAATATGCACCATGAAGTTGGTCAGTGCGTCC
This sequence comes from Neomonachus schauinslandi, assembly GCF_002201575.2. Lineage (NCBI taxonomy): Eukaryota > Metazoa > Chordata > Mammalia > Carnivora > Phocidae > Neomonachus > Neomonachus schauinslandi. Next base: position 92,309,458 of record NC_058414.1, on the reverse strand, counting down.
TTGCTAATCTTGGCACATCCAAGATCACTCCACTTAGTTACGACCTTTGCTGGTGGAAGAATGTTTTGCATTCAGAAACAGATACTCCCGTTCTCATTAGACTAGCTTAAAAATGTTTTCCTGGTTTTCTTTCAAAAGAGCTTTTAACATCTTCATGGCATTGACTAATCCCCTAAAATCACATTTGGAGGCATATCTCCCCACATGTTTGTTCTAGGCCAGAACTTTCAGCGATGATGGAAATATTCTTTTGCTCTGTCCAATGTGGATGTCACATGTGCCTAATGAGTACCATGTTCTACTACTCAGCCATTGTTCTAGGTGCTGGGGATTCAGCAGTAGCCCAGATAGGCCAAAATTCAAAGTAATCCAACAAAACGAAGCAATCCCTGTCCACACGAGAAACCAGTCTAGTCGGGCTCACATTCTAGAGGAGGTCCAATTCAAATGCAGCCAGTAATTTTGGCTTTACCTACTCAAGTCAGGAGAGCTTATGAAGCCCAGAATTAGCAAACATTGTATGACTTATGGCATTGTTCTAATTTTTAAATAGTCATCACAAAGGCCCATCCGTTGATTACAGAAGCGGAGCAAATCTGGACTGTGTAAGCTTTTACCTCAAGAGATGTTCCCTATTTTCATCAGGGAAACAAGCTAACAATAATGATAATAACATTTATTGTACACTCACGACATGCTAGATGCTTAATATGGTCTGCCTCTTTCAGTGTTTTCAGCCACTCTGGTAGATATGTATTATTATTATTCCCATTTCACAGATGAGGACACTGAGGTTTAGAGAAGTGAAACAGTTTGTCCAAGGTCACACAGCTGGTCAGTGGTTGAATTAGGCTTCGAACTCAAGTCGACTGCATTCCAAAATCCAGTAGTTCCTTTCATTCCACAATACTGTCTTCCCAAGAAGAGCAAAGTGATTCCTTAAAATGGTGGTTTCAATGTTTGTGACTTACAACTAGCATATAGTATTTATATCTAAGTTCTAGCCAATCTCTATGACCAGCCGAGAACAATGACTAAGAATCCATCACCCAATGTTTGTCTTTCTTGTTCAGGGTCAAGGTGGAAGGTCCAAAGGCTGGGGAAGACCCTCGAAGGCTGCCATTTAAGTCCCCCATTCCTTTCCCAGAGACTGATCAGGATTCACCCCCCAGAAGAAGCTCATTGGAAAGTCTCAATAACCTGATGCTAGAGTCAAGAGTGGACTGTTTTCAGCAGAACATGTTCAGCTCAAATATGATCATCAGCGACCCAGCTTCAGATCTCAGCGCTAAAGAAGCCAGCAAGGCGGGCAAGAGGCAGCTCAGTGGCATTCAGAACCCCTGCCCTCCTGCCCGAGGCGGGGCCCTGCACAAGCCCCTCAGCATAAAGGACAAGATATCCGAATGGGAAGGGAAAAAGGAGTTGCCTACTCCTGCATCCGGCAGGAAAGCAGATGGGCAGGAGGACTACCTGATGTCCTGTGTGATGGGGAGGAGAAGCAGTAATGGTGTGAGAGCATGGGTCACGGAGGTTCAGGATGGAACCAGGCCCGAGACAGAGAGCAAAGAAAATGAGAGGGATAAAGGGGTCGTGAAAGTTGGGGGACAGGATGCAGAGCCAAGGCAAGACCTCAGCCAACCAGCCGGGCAGCTGGCAACCAGCTTGGGCAGAGGCCGAGAGCCCAGGCTGGGCAAGCAGCGCTTTCCAAACGATAGCCTCTCCGTGCTGAGGCAGGTCAAGAAACTGGAGCAGGCTCTGAAGGATGGGTCGGCGGGGTTGGATCCCCAGTTACCTGGGACTTGTTACTCCCCACACTGCCTGCCAGATAAGGCTGAGGATGGGCCTGCCCTTCCTGAGAACCGTGGGGGCGGGCGTGGCTCGGAATTCAGGTCCCACCACTGGGACCTGGAGGCCAGGGAGCCCGCTCCTGAGGCCGCAGAGGAAAGGAAACGCTCCTGCAGGAGGCCCTGCGACCAGATCCTGGAGGGTGTGGACAGGAGCTCGGAGGGCTCCCCTGCAAAACCCTTCATCAACCCCCTGCCCAAGCCCCGGAGAACGTTCAAACACGATGGAGAAGGGGACAAGGACGGGAACCCAGGCATCAGCTTGCAGAAGGATAAAAGGCACCTGCCTCCTCTGCCTTCTCTACCTCCCCCGCCCCTGCCCTCCTCCCCCCCGCCCTCCTCTGTGAACAGAAGACTATGGACCGGGAGGCCGAAACCCAGTGCTGACCACAGGTAGGTCACGGCTGACTCTCTGCTCCAGTGGTTTATGCGGCATCACAGCTGCTCTCAGGCGAATTACTGGTTTTATTAAACGGATGGATCTTGTAGTTGGTCGAGACCGTTCATGGCTTGAGACAGTGTATTGATGAAACCCGGAGACGTGATAAGCGATGCCTGTGTTTTGTGTTCTCTGTTCTCAAAGTGGGTATTGGCTTTGAAAATGTACCTTTTGGACATGATAAGTACTCGTATTTCTGCCACTAACCAAGACTTCAACGAAAACTCAGTTAACTCTGGCAATGGACTAATTCATGCTAATTGACACTCATCTGCCACTACCGTCCCCCACTAGTGCATGGTGCTTCCAATATCCCCTGGCTCCTTTCTTCATGTTTTTTCTTGGTATGAGCTCTAGAAACACAGCCCGGGTCTGCCTCGGCCCTGTCGCCGTCTATCTGTGAGACCTCGAACAAGTTGTTCGACCTCCCAAAGCCTCTGTTTCCTCGCTTATACGTAAAGAGGCACACCCTAAATATTTTCTAATGTCAAAATCGTACATCAGATAATAAAGCATGTGCACGCTTGAAGGTCAAATTTGCGTGTTGGAAACCATTTCTTTCCTGCTTTGAGAACTAATTTCTGGCCCATTTCTGGGATGTGCTAATTGGTTTGATCCCCACTAATCTGGAAACCAGCCACAGAGCAAAACTCAAAACCATTGTCTCTGCTCTGGTCACCCATTCTGCACCTTCTGTTTTCCCCTTGACTCCCTGCAGTTGGGCTTTTGCCACTTATCCTGAAACTGCTCTTGACACAAGGCCACCTGTGACCCCCCATCTCACTAAATCCAGTTGCCAGTTCTCTGTTCTTTTCTTTCTTTTAAAGATTTTATTTATTTATTCATAAGAGACAGAGAGAGAGAGAGGCAGAGGGAGAAGCAGGCTCCCCGCTGAGCGGAAAGCCCGATGTGGGACTCGATCCCAGGACCCTGGGATCATGACCTGAGCCGAAGGCAGACGCTTAACCATCTGAGCCACCCAGGCACCCTCTCTGTTCTTTTCTTACATGACATCTCTTGGCGTTGGAGGAACAACTTCACTCCCTCCCTGGAAACACTGCGTTCACTGGGCTTCTAGATCACCTACTTTCCTGGGGGTCCTGCTTTCACACACTGCTCCTTCTCAGTTCCATTCCCCTCTCCCTCCGAGTGTCAGAATAACACCCCCAACACACCATCCTGGGTCAGAGCAGACACTTCTCTCTTCCATCTGCCTCACTCCCTAAATGAGCTCATTCAGTCCCATGGCTTTAAATGTCAGTTTCATGCTTATGACCCCCACATGTATCCCTACAGCCCTGGCTCCCTCTTCCAGTGAAGGTTTGCAGAGTCATCCCCTGCATGGGTCTCCATTTGGTTATCTAATAGTTTGGACTGAACGTGTCCAAACCTAAATTCCCAATCCAGCCACTGCTAAGCATCTCCTCCCCAGATGATGGCCATCTTATTAAATGGCATCACCCTTTGTTGCACTTAGGCCAAAACCTAGGAGTTTTGTGATTCCTCTCTTTTTCACACAACCCTAATCTAATTTATCAGCAAGCTGTTCGGTTCTAGTTTTAAACATTATCTTGAATCTGACTACGTCTGCTCTACTCTGCTAGCAGCTTAGTTGTCTCGTATCCACCTCCCACCCCAAGGTACTCCTCCGTAGCAGCCAGAGCAGTTTTCTAGAAATACATTCGATCACGTCACTCTCCTACTCAACACGATCTGTCAGGTAGGGTTGTTTCGGCTGCAAAAAACATAATTTCTTATGTTGTCTTCCAAGGGAAAAAGTTTGCATATTCCAGATAGGTAGGTAGGTAGGTAGGTAGATAGGTAGGGAGAAATTATGTCCTTTAAAAAAAAGAAATCATGCTATATATACTGTTTTTTACTTAGGATATCATGGAGATCTTTCAATGTTACCACTTTTTTTTTCACCTTCCTTTTTTATTTATTTATTTATTTTTTAAGATTTTATTTATTTGACAGAGAGAGAGCACAAGCAGGGGGAGCAGCAGAGGGAGAGGGAGAAGCAGACTCCCCACCAAGCAAGGAGCCTGATGTGGGGATCATGACCCCAGCCGAAGACAGACGCTTAACCGACTGAGCCACCCAGGCACCCCTTATGATTTAAAAAAAATTTTTTTCGGGGCACCCGGGTGGCTCAGTCGTTAAGTGTCTGCCTTCAGCTCAGGTCATGATCCCAGGGTTCTGGGATCGAGCCCCGCATCGGGCTCCCTGCTCAGCCAGGAGCCTGCTTCTCCCTCTCCCACTCTCCCTGCTTGTATTCCCTCTCTAGCTGTCTCTGTGTGTGTGTCAAATAAATAAATAAAATCTTTAAAAAAAAATAAAACTAAAATAAAATAATAAAATTTTTTTTTCTTTTTTAGAAAGAGAGAGAGAGCGCTTGAGTGGGTAACAGGGAGGGAGAGGGGCAGAGGGAGAGGGAGAATCCTAAGCAGGCTCCAAGCCCAGTACAGAGCCTGACACAGGGCTCCATCTCACGACCCTGAAATCAACTGAAACCGAGTCGGATGCTCAATTGACTATGCCACCCAGGCACCTATACATATTTTTTTACTAGGAGTTTTAAAAATTAGGATTGAATGTTGGATTTTGTCAAGTTACTTTTCAGTAGCTTTATATGATCATATGGTTCCTGTCCTTTGACCTATGAATAGTGACTTTATATCCTAATATTAACCCATTCTTACATTTCGGGAATGAACTCCCATTTGGTCCTGGTTTGTTCCTCTCTTAATATACTGCGGAATTCTGTTTGCTAATATTTTATTTAAGATTTTTGTGTCAGTATTCCATAAATGGGACTGGTGTTTACTTCACTTTTATTGTACTGTCTTTACCAGGCTTGGATATCAGTGGTATGTAGGATCTATCGAAGAACTTAGAGGCTTCCTTGTTTATGCTCTGAGAAAGCTTGTATCCATCTCCAGTTCTAAATCCTTTCCCAAACTGGTGCCAAAGCCCACGTGCCTAAGTACTGGAGTGACCTTTCTGCTCATGACCCCAGTGTGTCTTGACAGTAGCTCTTCCGTGCCCTTTCTGGGCTGTTCCTCCAGGAAGGCCCCCTCTCTCAGGGGCAGGTTGCTTCTGAGAAATCAGAGTCTTTCCCCTGTGTCATCACTGGGCAGACAGATCAACCTGGTGAACAGTTATTCCCATTATCTTTTCTCTCGTAGCTACCATCTGCTCTTTGCAGTCTTCCAGCATTCTCTTTAAAACCAGCTAAAGTTACTTAGTTTCAGTTCAAAGATGAAGTTTTTCTTGGCCAATTTGAATATGGTTGCATCAGCTGTGTTTTAAGCATTTTGGCTTTGGATTTTTCCTTTTGTTTAAAATAGTACAATGGGGGTGATTAGGGCACGATGTTCATTTTCTGCTTTAAAAAAATAAAGTGTACTTTTTATTGTGGTCCTATCTCTTAACAAAAAGAAGAGGCTCAACTCAGAATTTGGCAGACTTACTGCCCTCTCTGAGGCAGGAGAGCCAAGCCAAGGTTGAAGAAAGAAATGATTAAGGATTTTGAGGTTGGGAGGGTTTAGAATTACATGGCCAGGCTGCACACTTCAGAGAATGTATTGGGCTTATTTTCATAGGCTGATGAGTCCAGTTCTGAGGGAGCCAAACCAGTGGACTCGGATTTCCAGTTTGAGAAAATGTCTTTCTTTTCATTCTCTTCCCTTTTTTCTCCTTTCTGTGTTCTCTCCCCTTCCTCCTTTCATCCCTTTCTCCTTTCTTCATTTCTCTAAAGCCCCAGGAAATTAAATGCAAGGACTTGTGCCTTCGATCCTAAAATGGGAAATGAGAAACCCTTAAATGTCAGGAAATTCCAAAGATAAGGTCCCTACAGCAGCACTCACTTGGTTGTGTATGTTCTGTGGCATGTGCTGAATAACTCTGGCAGGAATGCCTTAAAGCCAACATTTAACAAGGAAAGTTACTATTTTGTAAGTGTAAGCAGCACCCTGAATTCACATGTATCTATATGCCCCAAATGTTTGAACTGGAATGCAGATTTTTTTTGTATTATGTTATGTTAATCACCATACTGGAATGCAGATTTTTAATTTTAGTTTAATTTGATCCTATGATGGAGTTTTTAGATCTTTATGAAACCAAATAATGATGTTGACCAAAATTTCAGCTTTTCAACTAATTATTTTGGCATTGTATAGCTTTAGCATAGGACTTGGAGAACTTTTGGAGGATGTGAAACCTTGGTCATTATATGGCTGCCAAATCACATGCCTGCTGTTACTGATTCAATAATTTCCATCTTCTGCAGGACTGACTGGGATCCCCAGAGTTGTCTGGCTGGACAGCATCCCTCAGCTCTTACCCAGTTAGTGGCTAAGTTAACTTACCAGCCACACTGTGGTCTGTCCCTGTCATTATGAGTCTGTCCCAGTCAGCATGACATCCATGAGGCAACTCTAACGGCCGTGTCTAAAAACTAAGTGTGGAGGGGCGCCGGGGGGGCTCAGTCGGTTAGGCATCTGCTTTCAGCTCAGGTCATGATCCCAGAGTCCTGGGATCGAGCCCCACGTGGGGGCTCCCTGCTCAGCTGGGAGCCTGCTGCTCCCTCTCCCTCTGTCACTCCCGCTGCTTGTGCTCTCTCTCTGTCAAATAAATAAATAAAATCTAAAAACAAAACAAAACAAAACACAACACTGAGTGTTTAGGGGCACCTGGGTGGCTCAGTCGGTTAATTGTCTCACTCTTGGTTTTGGCTCAGGTCATGATCTCAGGGTCATGGGATCGAGCCTTGTATTGGGCTCCATGCTCAGCAGGGAGTATGCTGAGATTCTCTCTCTCCCTCTCCCTCTGCCCCTCCCCCCACTTGGGCGTGCACACTACAAGCAAGCCTCAGTTGTCTTTTAAGAAATTATTCTGTCAAATTGCTTTAAAAGTTTCTCAACACAGGGGCAGCAGCCTGGTTCAACCTGTAGAGCACGTGACTCTTGATATTGTGGTCGTGAGTCCGAGCCCCATACTGGGTGTAGAAATTACTTTAAAAAAAAAAAAAAAGCAAAAGAAATTTTTTAAGTTTCTAAACGTTTATTCTCAATTTCTGTACCTGTCGCATTGAAATACCAGCCCTGGCCCACAGATTGCACTTGGAGCACCGCTCCCTGACGCTGCAGAAACCAAGTGGTATCCTGCAAAGAAAGGTCCCAGGAAGTGGTTAGGTTTTACCAGAAACTCACTAGTGAGCTTCAGGGAGCCGCTTCAGTAAAGGGATGCATACAGACGCCAGATTGAGAAGATAAAGGGAAGAAAAACCAGTGAGGTCCAGTAAAGGAATAGTCAGACAGCCTCAAGCTCGTCCCTCCTCCGCCCGGCCCCCCAACCCACGCCAGTTTAAAATGTTGGCAAGGAAGGTGAGAAATCACAGAACTACGAGGGTCATTGCTTCCAGTGGAAGTTTTTCTAGGGGAAACCTGTGGGTGTTTAAAGAGGGAAAGAAGCTAGCCGAGAGGAAAAGATTTAAAATGTAAGAAATCCCAGGGGCGCCTGGTGGCTCAGTGGGTTGAGCGTCCAACTCTTGGTCTCAACTCAGGTCTTGGTCTCAGGGTTGTGAGTTTGGGGCCCACATTGGGTGTGGAGCCTACTTAAAAAAAAACCAAGAAAATAAAATTAAATGCTAGAAACCACCAAAGCGAGGAAGGCAGGCAAATGGCTCCTGCCTGGCACTGCCCTCTCATCACCTGGCACTCACCACCCTGCCCCTGCAGTGCAGCCTTGCCGAATGTGTGTGTCCCTCCACAAATGCACCAAGTTCCCTGTGGCCCTTTCCTTTTCTTGGAACACTCTTCCCCCAGCTGAGGTCTTTCTTCTGTCCTCCAGGTCTCAGCTTTAATGAGTGACTTTGTCAGCACTACCTTCCTGATGCATCCCCAACCTAAAATGAGGCCTCCTTGATAGTCTCACTGTGCTTTTCCATCACTGAGCTTAACACAGTTTACTGTTCTGTTTATTTGTGCGTGCTCTGGTTGAATGTCTGTCCTCCTCCCTGGAATGTAAGCTCTTTGAGACAGGGACCCTGACTGTTTCAGTCACTCCTTAGTGATTGAACCCTGAGCACAATGCCTCTCCCACAATAAATGTTCAACATAAAACATTTGCTACATAAATAATTACTAGCACCACAACAGTAATAGCAATAGCTAACATTTGTTGTGTGTTTGTCAGGTGCTAAGGACTTTACACACGTTCTCATTTCTATTCTTTGGACAATGCTCTGAGATAATTGCTGTTTTTCAAGTCAGGGCAGTGAGTTTCAGCCCAGTTAAGTGGTTCGTCTGAGGTTAAAAGGCTTGTGAATGAAGGATCCAGGATCTGTATGTAGGTGTGTTTAATCCCCAGGGGCCAGAGAGACTGGAAGTGTGGGTGAAGAAGTGAAGACATGATACATTTCTCAGTAGTCAGCTAGAGTTTACCATGGAGCATGCAGAGGACACTGGGCTAGATGTGCATGCACAGAGCCACAGGAGGGTTATGACCATCCTCGACCAGGAGAAATGAAGGGCTAGGACCAAGTCACAGCCAGCTGGGGGATGTGCCCTGATGAGTGTGGGCAGACTACGTGTTCACCTAAACGCCATTCAATGAAGGCCTGTGTGTGTTCGATACAAATTTTTGACAAGTCTGCTGGAGGTAGAAGAGGAGCCTCCTGAGCCCGAGTGGGCAGCGCAGTTCTGCTCCAACTGGGGGTGGTGGGGGAGTTGTGGGTTACTTTGGAGAAGGATAGGGAGAGAGAAGAAAAAAGAGGAGGTGGACTGAACCAGTGAGGTGGCTGAAGTTCTGTGTGTTTCACCATATGGTCTACCTCATGGCCTCCCAAATGTTCAGTGAAGCTACAGAAATCACAGAAACTCAGGGTGAGTGGCTGTGTGTGTATGTGTGTTTGTCTGTGTGTGTGAGAGAGAGAGAGAGAGAAGGGGCTGGACTTCGCATTAGGTCAGCACCAGCAGGACAGGGACAGCCCCTGTGGATGTAGGCGGGGGCGATAGCCAGAGAGTGAGCCGGGCCACAGACAGAGAAGTACTTGCACCCATCTCTGAGGGGTGGGGGTGGGGGGCTGGGGTGTCTCAGCTGGCCTCTGGGTTTCGTTCTGATAATAACCACTCAAATGAGAGAAGTGGGGAGGTGCCCAGGCCTCTCGTCCACTCTGAACTGGCCATCGCTGCTCCTTTCCCATCATGAATGTGTGCTCTGTAAACATTGCAGAATATTTAAGAAGTCCAGAAAAAATGAAAGTGAAGAGAAGCCACAAGCCATTCGTCCTGAGATAGTAGCTGTATATTTCACTTCCTTCTCTTCTGCTTCTTTTCTATGTATATACTTACTTCCGAAGTTGGGATTGTACTTTATATATATATATACTTTGCTACCTTTACTCGGCATAACATAATAAACATTCTTCCAAATAAAGCCACACTTCTTATTTAAGGATTTTTATACCTTCTTACAAGAAACAGAGTTGATTTCAGTAATAGAAATTTTTGCAGGAAGAAAATTGTTTGGTATACAATCTCTGGACCAGCCTAATTTGATTCGAGTTCTTGTTTGTTTTTCTCCCATCTTGTACAAACCAGAAAGTCCTATGAGTTTGAAGACTTACTGCAGTCTTCCTCTGAGAACAGCAGGGTGGACTGGTATGCACAGACTAAGTTGGGGCTTACACGCACTTTATCAGAGGAGAACGTCTATGAAGACATTCTAGGTAAGAGGCCCACGTGCAGTGTGTGGGGATGAGTTTGTCTGTGAGAAAGGGGAGAGAGTGCTTGAAGCACACACACACACACACACACACACACAGAGTCTTGAAGACGTGTACGCAGATGAATGAGACAGCTGGGAAGGGTGTGGGAGGGGGACCCACGAGGGACATGTGAGAGCATGGGGCCAGAAGGGGAGTGGAAAGGCTGCTGAGGAACAGCCACGGGGGCAGCACGATGCAGCGGGACACGCTGGAGACATGGAGTCTCGGTGGCCGTGATTGAATCTCGACTCTGCTCTATTGATGCTCGTATGATAACGAGCTGGGGACTGAACTTCACTGAACTTCGGTTCTCTCATCTGTATAATTAGGATGATGACAGCTACCTGGTAGGGCAGGGGATGGGAGAGAATGGGATGTAAAGTACCTCGTGTGTCACAGATGCTCAGTAAAGTGTAAGGATTACTGAATGAAGGAAAACTCGGGCCACCACCCTCTCCCGGAATCTGTAGGAGTGTGGCTGGCAGTAACAGGGCATCAAAATTCAGACTTAAGTGAATGTCTACTATTAAAACATAATGTTGGCCTTAATTCTTTTAAATTCTAAAGTGGAGCTCAGATTCACAGAGTTTGTTTGCATTTAAATTAGTGAGTCAAATACTCTGTAGGGAACATCACAGTTTCACTGAAGTGTGAACTCAGCCCAGCATCTGCTTGTTGGGGTCGAAGGCGGTGAGTCGGGGAAGAAAGGAGCTGGTAAGAAGGAGAAACCCATATGCGACCACATGCAAGGGGCAGGTAGGGCATATACACACATGCATACGTGCATGTAATCACCAATACCAGAGAAAAAACTCCATGGTGGGAGGAAACATGAGACCTGAAGAAGGGCGCTTATTTAGCTGAGCTATGAATTTCACCATAGATGATCTGAATTATAGTATCCAGGTTGTGGAGATGGGTTGCTGCCAAAGTAGTAGGCTTCCCAAGTCCGAAGTGGCTATGAGATCTGGTCTTCAGTGTGTACCTGACAGGGAAGCTCTCAGAGACAGAGAACAGAGGACCCCGCTGAAATAACAAGGGAGTTTGTTGGCTTATATGACCAGAACTGGCCTGTTCTCCCCGTTTCTTATCTCTTGGGTTGGCTCAATGCCCAGCAGGTGTCCCATGATCTCCATGACAGGTGCCATCAGCTCCCTGGGATCTGTACCTTTTGGTTGGGAAGGAGAGCCCATGTCCTGTACCCAACAAAAATCCTGGGCTTCACTGTGACTCTGACTCTGACGAGACCGGTTTAGGTCCCTTGTTCACCTTCGTAGCCCAGGAGTGCCATGCCTTGGTTGGCGTAAGCTTGGGATAGGAGCCCTTCCCTGAACTGGACACTGAGGCAGGGACTGGGGATACTCAGATTGGCTAAAGCACTGCAACTCAGAATGGAGTTAACTCTGTACATCTAAGAATGAGGACATGGGAAGTTACCCCAGTAAAAATCAGGGTCCAAGAGGAAGGCGATGAATGGATAGCAGGACATCAGACATCCCCACAAGGAGAGACCAAGATATTGGGTAGATATCTGATAAGGAAAACTTCCTTAATGTTCCCAGTTCCTGACTTGTTTCCTCTGACCACAGATCCACCAATGAAGGAAAACCCTTACGAGGACGTTGACTTACATGGTCGCTGCCTGGGGAAGAAATGTGTCTTGACCTTTCCTGGTTCTCCCACTTCTTCCATTCCTGACACACCCTCCAAGGTATGAGTCCCCCGGGGAGCAGTGTGGGGAGAGGGGTCCCCAGCACGATGGCCCTGAGCAGCCTGGAGTTCTGGGTTACGCTGGAATGCCAGGCCACCCTCACTGCTGGGCTCCTGGATGTGCGTATCAGCTGCCTGCCTGCTCTTCTGCCTCTAGTTTTCCTGGAACCCCTCTGCTCAACCAAGCATCCTGAAATAATATTTTAGCTTCTGGGTCAAACTGAGTAAATAAGATAGTACACCCATATTATACAACTATAAAGAAGAATGTCCTGACCTAAAACAAAGTCTAAAATATAAGACTGAAAGTTCTGGTGCAGAAACAGTACTTTTATAGCATGCTACCATTTGTGGGGTTTTAAATAGAAAAATACACATATATGCCAACTCATATATGTTTGTGTATGTAGAAGATTATCTCTGTATGGAAACCTAAGAATGAGTAAGTGGCTACATCTGTGGAGTTGTTGAGTCAAGGTCAAGGTAGAAAACTGACATTTTTTACAGAATATCCTTTTGAACCTTTTGGAATTTTGTACTATGTACATAGAGATAATACAACTATAGTCATGTACATGATAATTTCAACGCTTTGCCTACAAGTCTGAGTTCATATTCCTTAGCTTGGCATTAAATAATCCTTCATAACTGATCCCTGGGCACCCATTACTATTGAATTTCCTACATTTCCTACATACAAAACTCCCCTCCAGCAAGAGCCAATTAATTGCCCCTCTCATACTAGAGGCCCAGGATTGGCAAACGTTTCCTCTAAAGGACCAGAAAGTAACTAGACAATCTCTGTTGTAACGACTCAGTGCTGCCATTGTACTGCAAAGCAGCCATAGACAATGTGAGACAATATGCAAACCAATGAATGTGCCGTGTATCAATAAAACTTTATTTATGGACACCAAAATTTGAATTTTGTGTAATTTTCACATCATGAAATATTACTTATTTTCTAATCATTTGAAAATGTTTTAAAGATTTTGTTTATTTGAGAGAGAGAGAGTATGAGCAGGGCGGAGGGATAGAGGAAGAGGGACAAGCAGACTCCCCGCTGAGCAGGGAGCTCGACATGGGGTTCGATCCCAGGAGCCTGGGATCGTGACCTGAGCCGAAGGTAGATGCTTAACCAGCTGAGCCACTCAGGCGCCCCTCCAACCATTTAAAAATGTAAAAACTGTTCTTAGGTCATGGCCTATATAGAAACAGATGGTGGGCCAGATATGGCCCACAGGTTGTATTTTGCCCACCCCTGTGCTAGGTCATTTCTATGTCTGCCCTTGGTTCTTGCCTTTCTCTCCCCATCCTTTAGCACCCAGATCAATCACTTCAGGAAGCTTCTAGGCTATTCCAGCCCCTGGAACTTCTTCCTCTCTTACTCAGTGGGCCAAAGTGTTCATTTTATACCAAATTGTGTATACCACATTGTGATATCTCTTACTTTGATGATTTGAAATCTGATTTAAGTCATAGAATGTATCTTAAAAACATCTCCCCAGCTACATTATGAATTCCTCAAGTTCCTCAATAATATGTTTCTTTGTGTCCCCTATACATAGTTGTTATACAATGTATAGTTGTTCAAGAAATTAAGTAAAGGAAGGCCAAATCCAGGCTGCAAGTATCAGTTTAAATCCCACTGCAAGGATCTATTTCCAGCCTAAGAAAGGAAGCCACGTTCCCCTCTGGGCCCCAGGTGAGGACAGCATTTCCTGGTGCGTGGGGGGTCTGCGCAAGAGGCATGCCTTTTGTGCTTAGTGGTCACACACAGAGTCTTTCTGCCACAAGTCTTCCTGAAGAGAGTTGAAGGTAGAATCCATCATGAAGGGTGGATCTCACCTAACCAAACCAATTCCTGTCATTCTTGCCAAAACCGGTTAACTGCTATTTTGCTCTTCCTATGGAAGAGTGTTCTCATGAATAATCCAGCACAACAGATCATTAGCAGACAGTTCCTACTTGCCTCTGAAATGTGTTTTCATTGGCTACAGATGCCTTCAACATTCAGGAAATCTTTCATTTCCCATAGTGGATCAGCTTGGCTTAACAGAAGGAAGGCTGTCACAACTCGGTCTGCCCCTTCACGTCCCACCTGGCTTTCCCCTGCTCTCCCCTTCGTGCTGGGAAGGCACTGCTCGCCTCTTAGGAACAATGAGCAACATCTGCCCACAGCAGCTGTGCGCTCCGAGCCGGGTGCTCCTCCCTAATGCCAAGAACAAGGACTTAACAGCCCTTTTCTTCCCCTTCCTGCCAAGCTAGAGCAAATCCCGGTCCTCTGTCACCAGAACAGCTAAACACAGTAGGTAACCACGTCAAGAAGAGCTTGAGGTCCAGATGCAGCGATCCTGCAGGACAATCGTTTGCCCAGGGTGCATGTCCGATTGCCACCGATACATGCAGGCTGCTTTCAGCCCTTCACAAGTCATCAGCAGGACACGGTGTCCACGCTCGTTCCTCTGCTCTCCCACGTCTGGGTGTCTGGTTGGTGCCCCCAATCTGGGGGACAGCTGCAGACTTCACCACTTCCTCTGTTTAGCTCATCAAATATTCATGGAGCGTCTGCCGCATCTGGGCTACATCTGGGACCTTAGACTTTACCGAAGCAGTCCTTCTGTGGCGACCTTCTCTGTCATTCTCCAAAAGATCCTATGACATTTTTGGGGATTTTCATTTAATAAGATCGTGCCCAGTCCCAGTACAGAGGTCAGGGTCAGCTGGACAGACAGAAAGGAACAGTTGTGCAGTTGGGGGCAGATGCTAATGCTTATCGACGCACAATGCAAGCTCCTGAGAAGGGGCCATTTTCTTTCCTTGCTTTGTGTTACCCACCATTCCCACACCTAGAATAGCACAGTAAATGCGGTAGGAACTAATTTTTATAATAAAGGAAATCTAGGCTAACACGAGACTTTTTTTTTAAGTGGGTTCCACGCCCAGCATAGAGCCCAATGTGGGGCTTGAACTCACGACACTGAGATCAAGACCTGAGCTGAGATCAAGAGTCAGACACTTAACCGACTGAGCCACCCAGGCGCCCTGAGGCATTTTCTTTCTTATGTACTGACATGGAAGACATTAGGGAACAAAACCTATCACTAACTAGCATTCTCTGGTTGCCTGGAGAGCCCACCCACACCATCTCCCACCAAAAAATCGTACATCACTTAGCCGTAGCTACAGAGAGGCAGTTATCTGGTCAAGTGTGCAAGTTCTAGAGTCTTGACGGCCTGCATTCAGAACTTGCCTAGACCACTTGCTAACTGTGTGGCCAGGCAACTGATCTCATCTACATGTGTCAGCTTTGTTGTTGATAAAATAGAAACAATTATAGTACTCTCCTCTTAGGGGTCTTCTGAAGATTAATTCATATTTGTAGGGACTTCTGGGTGGCTCAGTTGGTTAAGTGTCTGCCTTTGGCTCGGCATGATCCCTGGGTCCTGGGATCGAGCCCCACGTCAGGCTCCCTGCTCAGCGGGGAGTCTGCTTCTCCCCCTCCCAGTGCTTGTGCTCTTTTTGTCAAATAAATAAATAAAATCTTAAAAAAATAATTCATACTTATAAACCACTTAGTCTAGTACCTGCAACATAAGTACTATTTCTGTGCGTTTGGTAAATATAGAGAATTAGGCTTTTCTTTTTGTGTTCTTTTTAAAAATACCCTTATTTCGGGTGCCTGGGTGGCTCAGTTGGTTAAGCGACTGCCTTCGGCTCAGGTCATGATCCTGGAGTCCCCGGATCGAGTCCCACATCGGCCTCCCTGCTCAGCAGGGAGTCTGCTTCTCCTTCTGACCCTCCCCGCTCTCATGCTCTCTCTCTCTATCTCATTCTCTCTGTCAAATAAATAAATAAAATCTTTAAAAAAAAAAATAACCTTATTTCATCTTATCACAGCATTCTCATCACAAAAGGTGTTTTAGGGGTGCCTGGGTGGCTCAGTTGGTTAAGCACCTCCCTTCAGCTCAGGTCATGATCCCGGAGTCCCAGGATCGAGCCCCATGTCCAGCTCTCTGCTCAGTGGAGAGTCTGCTTCTCCCTCTGACGACCCCTTCTCATGCTCACTCTCTCTGTCTCAAATAAATAAACAAAATCGTTTTAAAAAGTTTTTTTAAATACTGAAAAGTGTAATGAAGAATATAAAACTCATCCAAAATTGGGGATTTTTTTTTCTATAATGAATTGTTAGTGTGCGTGTGTGTGTGTGTGTGTGTGTGTGCGTACATAAAAAAGACTTGGGGCGCCTGGGTGGCTCAGTCGTTGAGCTTCTGCCGTCGGCTCAGGTCATGATCTCAGGGTCCTGGGATCGAGCCCCACATCGGGCTCCCTGCTCAGCGGGAAGCCTGCTTCTCCCTCTCCCACTCCCCCTGCTTGTGTTCCATCTCTTGCTGTGTCTCTCTCTGTCAAATAAATAAAATCTTAAAAAAAAAAAAATCTTTAAAAAAAAAAGACTTGGGATGATATATATATACTTTTGCTGATCTTTTATATTTATCCTGAGTATTTCCCCACATCATTAATTTCTTTTTAAAAACAATTTTTATTGTCTGTATGGTATTTCATTGTTTAAATGTAATGTTTTTCTTTACATTAGTATAATGTCCCAATTGTTGAAATGTGCATGTATGCCTTCTTATGTATTTCTATGTGTGTTTATGGAAATATGTGTACCTGTGGACGTATATGAAAAATGTGTATATGCTTGTGAGAATGACACCTGAGTCCTTGGAAGAGGCCTCTATAAAAGAGAGTAGGGGGGCACCTGGGTGGCTCAGTCGTTGGGCGTCTGCCTTCAGCTCAGGTCGTGATCCCAGCGTCCTGGGATCGAGCCCCGCATTGGGCTCCCTTCTCTGCAGAAAGCCTGCTTCTCTCTCTCCCACTCCCCCTGCTTGTGTTCCTGCTCTCACTCTCTCTCTCTGTCAAATAAATAAATAAAATCTTAAAAAAAAAAAAAAAAAGAGTAGGAATGAGGTTGAGAGAGGTAAGGAAGAGATGAGATATTTTGTATCAAGGACCCTTTTAGTCTCCTTACATCACTGTTTCCTGAGGCAATAAGACAGGGACAATGCAGGACAGGAAGGAGTTAAGCCATCAGCCACCATTCTCAGACGAGAAGGGTGAGTGAACCCTGGCTTAAGTCCAGGTCAGCTCCCTCTAGGGAGGCACGTAGTTTCCCTCTCCTCCCCACCAGGAAGCCCCCTGGCCAGGGCCCATCCCACTCGGTTCCCTGAAAGAACTCATGAAGTTTCAACAGAGAGTTCTTGTCTGCTTTTCTTTCTTGGACACCACAGATCTTTTGCTGGGTCCATCGTGAATCCAATATTTATAAGATTAGGGAGACTCTATTTGCCTCTGCAACAAAGTCAGGCCCCTTCCTAGAGGTTGTTCCACAGAGACACAATGGGAATGGGCATATATTATCATAATGAGGCTTTCTGATCAAAAGCTGGAATCCTCTCTGGGCCACAGCCTGACATAATCATCCCTAGGGTCCTATAGTATCTTTCCTTTTAATACTATATTCAGGTTTGGCAAACTACTGCTGGGTGACCGGTTGTGTAAATAAAGTTTTTCTGGAACATGGCCATGCTCATTCACGTACATATTGTGTATGGCCGCCTTTGCAATGCAGTGGCAGAGTTGAGTAGTTATGACAAAGCCTAAAATATTTACCATCTGGCCTTTAAGAAAAAGCTGGCTGCCCCCTGCTAAGTCTAAGAGTCACACCCTCACTTGCAAAGGCCTTGCACAGACAGTTCGATGCCATCGTTGCTGTATGATCTCCATCTGTTTCGCTACACTCGCTCTGAGCCACGAGCACTCTCTCTGTTCTAATTTTTTTTTAAAGATTTTATTTATTTATTTGTCAGAGAGTGAAAGGACACAAGCAGGGGGAGCGGCAGGCAGAGGGAGAAGCAGGCTCCCCGTGGAGCAGGGAGCCCGATGCGGGACTCGATCCCAGCACCCTGGGATCACTACCAGAGCCAAAAGCAGACACTTAACCGACTGAGCCCCCCAGGCGCCCCCTGGGCTAATTTGCTCTTCCTCACTTCCATGCCTCTTCTCAGATTGTGCTGTCTACTTGAGAACGCTCTACCCCCAGAGCCCAGTAGGTCCTCTGTTACCAGTTAAGTAGCAACTGAAATTCCACCCCCTCATGAAAGCTCCCTGGACATTTGGGGGCTACCACCAGGACCCCGTTCTCTGGCAGTGTCACCACGGAGGGGATGCAGCCCACACAAACCCAGCCCCCACCAGGTCTCTGGACACCCTTTCAAGAGCTGTGTGCCATGTTTTGATATCTTTCTGTTTTCTTTCTTCTCAGACCTTTTCATAGGTCAAATCTTTGAACAAACACTCTCACAACCTAAAAGTCTAATGAAAACAGATAACTGCTTTTTGCCAAGAATTTGATAGGTGATTCTAATGCAGTGAAAGAAGTGGGGCCATTCCTTGGATTTCACTGCAGATGGAATTTGGTCTATAAGAAAGACTGTTATTCTTCC
This sequence comes from Neomonachus schauinslandi, assembly GCF_002201575.2. Taxonomy (NCBI): domain Eukaryota; kingdom Metazoa; phylum Chordata; class Mammalia; order Carnivora; family Phocidae; genus Neomonachus; species Neomonachus schauinslandi. The sequence goes on along the minus strand of NC_058414.1, from coordinate 92,291,182 downwards.
TTCTTTTTGTGCTGGTTTAATTATTAAGATGCCCATAGTGAGCAAACCATACTGGCTTTTTAAAATTTTTTTTAAGATTTTATTTATTTGTCAGAGAGAGAGAGCACAAGCAGGGGGAGAAGCAGGCTCCCGGCTGAGCAAGGAGCCCAATGTGGGACTCAATCCCAGGACCCTGGGATCGTGACCTGAGCCGAAGGCAGACACTCAGCCGACTGAGCCACCCAGGCGTCCCCATACTGGCTTTTTCTACTTAGGGCTTGTGGTGCTAAGCAATTGATTGCTCCTTGTAGACTCATGATACAAACATCAGAGCAGGCCACTTAGGAAGGCTAGGAGTCTTTATTCCCAGAAATCTTTAAAAAGAAAAGGTTCTGGAGTTATTGTTATATACTATTTGGAACTATACAAGAATTGAGAAATCAGTGGAACAGAATAAGACTATTCTATAAGAGTTTAAGATGTAATAGATGTGGCCTTGTAAACTGATAGCAAAAGGCTCATTTATTAAACGGAATAGGGATAACTTAGCTTGGGGGGAAAAATCACTTTAGACTAACATACAATAAAATAAATTACGGATGGATTAATGAATAAAATATGTTCAAAATAGACTAAGAAAATGGAATTAAGTACGTATTAAACCTCTAAAAAGATACAGATTTTCTAGAGAGACAAGATTAAATCAATCGCACAAGAAAAGATGAACAGATTTTCATATATAAAAATTTCACATGATCCAAAAAAAAAAAATACCATGGGAAAAACACACCTGCAGCAAAACTGACAAATAGTTCATATCTGTTCTATATAAAGAGATCATTCAAATCAATAAGAAAAACCCTGGGATTCCAAAAGATAAATGGGCAAAGAACATAAATAATATACTAAAGAGGGCTACCTGGGTGACTCAGTCGGTTAAGCATCTGCCTTCAGCTCAGGTCATGATCCCAGGGTTCTGGGATCGAGCCCTCCATCAGGCTCCCTCATGGGGAGCCTGCTTCTCCCTCTCCCTCTGCCCCTCACCCCTGCTTGTGCTTTCTCTCAAATAAATAAATAAAATCTTAAAAAAATAATGTGCTAAAGAAAAAAGCAGTTAGCATATTAAAGTATGAAAAAACGTCCATTTTATGAGAAAAACTTATATATATATATTTATTTTATTTTTATTTTTTTTATTTTTTTAAGATTCCTACAGGTGGAATTGCTGGGTGAAAGGGTGTATGCGTTTGTAATTTTGTTGACACTGCTCCATTGCCTTCCATAGACCTGTACCAATTTCTAGTCCTACCAACATTGTATGAAAGTGTGAAAGGGACTATTTCCCTCACTGTCACTAATCCAGTGAGTTCCACTAATCCAGCAAATTTATCTTTGCTAATCTTTGAGTGAAAAATGTCTCTTTGATGGATTTTTAATTTTCTCTTATGAGTGAAGCTGAGAATCTTTTTCTGTATCTACGCATCATTGTACTTCTTTTTCTATAAATTTTCCATTCCTCTTTTTTTTTTTGCCTGTTTGTCTTCATTAATTTATAGTATGTATTAGAAAAATAAGTTCTATAAGTTGCAGGGTTTGGGGGGTTTTTTTGCTGTTGTTCTTTTTTTTTTTTTTTTTAACCAGTTTTCTGTTTGCCTTTGATCTTAAAGTAGCTCATTTTTAGGGGCGCCTGGGTGGCTCAGTTGGTTAAGCGACTGCCTTCGGCTCAGGTCATGATCCTGGAGTCCCCGGATCGAGTCCCGCATCGAGTCCCGCATCGAGTCCCGCATCGGGCTCCCTGCTCGGCGGGGAGTCTGCTTCTCCCTCTGACCCTCCCCCCTCTCATGTGCTCTCTCTCATTCTCTCTCTCTCAAATAAATAAATAAAATCTTTAAAAAGAAGAGGGAGAGAGACAGGACTGGATCTGCATCCTTTAGCAGAGACAAACTCAGCATACCTTGGGAAGAGAGACCAAGCTTTCCCTCTCAATCTCCTGGTCTGTATCACTGGCACCCCCAGCTATCTCCCCCTTAGGCCCTTTGTATTTACTCTTCTTTTCTCCTTTCCCCTCCCAGCAGTCATTGGCCAAACCTGCTTTTTTCCGGCAAAATTCAGAGAGGAGGAACTTCAAATTGCTGGACACCAGGAAGCTGAGTCGGGATGGATATGGGTCCCCTTCCAAAATCAGCCCCCCCTCCACCCCCAGCAGCCCTGATGACACTTTCTTTAACCTTGGAGACCCACAGAATGGCAGGAAGAAGAGAAAGATACCCAAGGTAAGGCTTGCAACAAGCTTCGTATGCAGATTTGCACTCCCCCTTCCCTGCAAAGGAAGGCTGCAGAGGAGTCTGGGCAGAGAACAGAATCCTGGGCCTCTTCTACCTGCTTCATCACCAGGTAGACACCATGAGCCAGCGGCTGGGCTGTCTGGGCCTTTGTCATAATAATTCTTGTGGTCCTGTAGCCTTCCCCTTAGCCATTCCTCTCCCAGCCTAACCTCTCACTATACTCGCGATCCCAGACCATGTTTCCAATGCCTGCCTCAGAAGGCCAGTTCCTCCTCCTTCCCGGCCTCAAAAAGTAGAGCTCCATTCATCACACTCTGACTCACACTTTGGCCAACACCAGCTGCAGAGGCGGTACCAAGTGGAGCCTCTGCTCTGAGGCAGCACTTGTCAAAAATACATCTTTCCTGGCTCTTTTCAACTCAAAAGGTAAAACATGCCTAGGGGCAGATGTGCATCCTAATGCGTCTGCTTTGATTGGATTCCCTTTTGCTCCGTTCCAGCCCTGCTGTGCTGGTCCCTCTTCAGTGGCCACTTTGGTACCAACTTCCGACGGGAACTTTTAGAGCAGGGATTCTTCATTTCAGAGTACATGGATGGATGGATGGATGGGATTTAGGGGTCACGAAACCTGGAAAATTGTGTAAGACTTTGTGTGGAGCATTTTGGGGGATGGAGGCAAGAGGGGAATATTGTCTGTTAGGTTTCATCTGATTTCTCAGAGTGACGCATTGACCTGAAAGTCATGGGACGTTTACGAGCTGGTTCCTCCTAACAGTTTGGTTAGTCAATATTTTGAGCTATAATTTCACCCCTACCACACCCGTCCCCAACTTTGTCATTCAAATGAAGTTAAGTCACTTGCCCATCAGAATGCATTCTGAAGAGTAAGGGCAGCTAGGGTCAGGTGGTTGAGAAAAGACCTGTAACCTGCAGCCTGGTCAGGGTTTTAGTTGGAACAGGAGAAAATATGTCTTCCTTTGTTTTGCTGATGAAGGGCAGACAAAGGGGCTAGGACAGGAGCCACGGCTCCTCCCCCTTCAGGCTCTCCAGGTTCGGCCTCGTCTGGCCTGGGGCCCAGGGTGTGGAGCGGGTTGCATATTGATTATTTGATGTTTGCTGAATGAGCTCCACTAACACATGGACCCCCGTCTCTTTCAGCACAGATTCACTCCCATGTCTCCCCTCGGCTGTCCTCCAAAGTCACTGTCCTGTGCCATCGTGGTAGCTGCTTCAGGGGCCCCCAAAGTGTGGCGTCTCTAGCCACTCCCTTAACTCCCCTTCTGCTTGTTCTGGCACATTCCTAGGTATCTGTAATGTCAAAATCCTCAATTGTGGGATAATTTAAAGTGGCCGTTAACATCTATACTGCCAACCTCACCATCGTTTTAGCAAATTAAACAGGGATGATCAGGTGAATTAGCTGTTGCGTTAAAAGAGCTTTAACACAATTCAAGGTTTGAGTACATGATTCTTTTTTTTTTTTAAGATTTTATTTATTTATTTGAGAGACAGAAAGCACATGGGAAGAAGGGCAGAGAGAGAAGGAGAATCTCAAGCAGACTCCCTGCTGAGTGTGGAGCCCAGCATGGGGCTGGATCCCATGACCATGAGATCATGACCTGAGCTGAAATCAAGAATCGACACTTAGGGACACCTGGGTGGCTCAGTCAGTTACGCGTTTGCCTTCGGCTCAGGTCGTGATCCCAGGGTCCTGAGATCAAGTCCCACATAGGGCTCCTTGCTCGGTGGGGAGCCTGCTTCTCTCTCTGGCTCTGCCCCTCCCCCTGCTTGTGCACTGGCTCGCTCGCTCTCTCTGTCAAAATAAATAAAATCTTTAAAAAAAAAAAAAGAATTGACACTTAACCGCCTGAGCCATCCAGGTGCCCCCTAGTACAGAACACTTTTAAAACAACAAAACTTAACTCCTGTTAAAGTATAATTATGTGAGAGCATGTTTAACGTTTTTCTCCCTGGGAAAAATCTTTTAAATAAAAAGGAACAGAGATTTATTGACTGAAGTGTACATGGCTTCCACTTATTCCATGACCTGATTTAAAGTGAGAAGAACCTTCTCTGTCATGTCATTTGTACTACTCACACAGCACTCATGAATTGTCTTGTATGATAGCTATGAATGCATCTTGGTCCTTGCAATTAGCTTATAAACTTCCTGAGAACAGATGCCATGCTCCATATATCTTTTTACCCCTCACAGCTTCTAGCAAAACCCCTTGTACATAGGGGATGCTTAGTATTCATCCAACAAATTCACTATCAACAAATACTTGTTGAATCCCTACCAGGTGCCAGGCGCTGTCCCAGCCCATACAGGTACTCTTACAGCAACGAACAGAAGTGACAAAGATCCCCACCTGCATGGAGCTTACATTCTAGTGTTCACTATATTTTAATAAGTGGAAGGATGTTAACTGTATTGTAGCTGTCTTCTTTCTAGTTAATTTTGGATATTGGGTGAGAGGAGGCTGAATGGGTTTAAAAATCCTCCCCCCCCCCCCGCAAAAAAACCACAATTTGACCTAGTTAACTCATTTGTTTATTTATATATTTTTAAATTGTGGTAAATATGTACAACATAAAAATTGCCATTTTAACCATTTTTAAGTGCACAGTTCAGTAGCATTAAGTACATTTACACTGTTATACAACCATCACCAGCATCCATCTACAGAACTCTTCATCTCCCCAAACGGAAACTCTGCACCCCGTTAAACCCTAACTCCCCATTCCGCCCTCCTCCCCAGCCTCTGGCAACCATCATTCTACTTTCTGTCTCTTTGAATTTGCCTATTCCAGGTACCTCATATAAATGAAATCATATAATATTTGTCTTTTTGTGACTGACTTATTTCTTTTAGCAGAACATTTATGCTTTAGCATGTGTCCAAATTCCCTTCCTTTTGAAGGCTAAATAATGTGCCATTGTATGTATGTACCACATTGTGCTTACCCATTCATCCTTTAATCGACATTTGGATGTTTTCACTTCCTGGCTATTGTGAATAATACCAGCATCTCATTTATGCATTGTCTTCTTCTGTGGGAAATGGGGTTAGCATTAATACTCCAGTGGTTAGGACGTGTGTAAAAAGAAAAGAGAGCCAGTTCAGGGCTATGAGCTCTCAAGGAAATGGCTGGTTCGTAAGAACAAATATAAATAACTGCCGCACGGGAGGGGTTTGGTGGTGGAGGCAGAGATCGTTCAGATAAGGCAAAGCCAGCACAGGGCTGGGGACGAGGAATTCACAAAGAGAGCTGGCAAGGCCAGGGCTGGGCCACCTGTCAGGACCCAGAGTGTGTAGGTGTCCAACGATATGGCAGGGCAGTGTCTTACCAGTTGCAGAGCTGGAGGACCAGGGCCCAGGCCCACCACAAGGAGACGTGGAGGATGAGCCACCTTCCTCCACTGGCGGTCCGTCGCTCTGGCTTGTGGGGAGGAGCTGGTGAGCTACTTCAGGGAGTGGGACAGAGAAGTGGAGGGCAGAGCCAGGGAGTGGCACCAGCTAACCCACCGCACCCGCCTGCGTGCCCATCACCCAGTTTACTGTAACACATCCTCTCTCCAGTTCTTCCAATGCCAAAAAGAATATAAAACTTTTTAAGGCAGCTTTCAAACACAGCTCCTCTTTATTTTTTTATTTTTTAAAAGATTTTAGGGCGCCTGGGTGGCTCAGTTGGTTGGGCGACTGCCTTCAGCTCAGGTCATGATCCTGGAGTCCCGGGATCGAGTCCCGCATCGGGCTCCCTGTTCAGCAGGGAGTCTGCTTCTCCCTCTGACCTTCCTCCCTCTCGTGCTCTCTCTCATTCTCTCTCGCAAAAAAAAAAAAAAAAAAAAAAATTTATTTATTTATTTGACAGAGAGAGAGAGCGAAAGAGGGAACACAAGCAGGGGGAGTGGGAGAGGGAGAAGCAGGCTTCCCGCGGAGCAGGGAGCCCAATGTGGGGCTCGATCCATCCCAGGACCCTGGGATCACAACCTGAGCTGAAGGCAGACGCCCAATGACTGAGCCATCCAGGCGCCCCCCACTGTTTTTTTAAGATTTTATTTAAACACAGCTCCCCTTTAAAATCACCTGTTGGGGGCTCACTAGGAGGAGCATGTGGCTCTTGATCTAGGGGTCATGGTTTTGAGCCTCACGTTGGGTGTAGAAATTACTAAAGAAAATAAACTTTAATTAATTAATTAATTTAATTAAAATCATTGGCTTGCCTTGACTATGCATGGGTAGACTTCCCCTTCTCGCAATCAGGTGGGGCCCAGGGAGCTTCCACTCTTGAAATTTGCAGGCGGTGCTGGAAAGCCTGGTGGGTAGTGACCCGGGGTTTCGGTGGGAAGTGACCGGGGTTTCCATGGCCAGATGGGTCTGCTAGAGTCAGCGTGGAAAATGTGCTGCTGAGTAGTGGTGCCTGGTGAGCAGTAGGAGAGATCACCAAAGGCCTCCATGAGTGTGGATGAGCGCTCCCCTGCAAGAAGGGAGGTGTGCTGTGTCTGCTGGGTGCAGGGCGCCACCATGCAGCCCCAAGCTAGAACTCGAAATCCACCGTAAGCCCTGACCCCTTGCCACCCAGTGCCGCTCAGACGGTCTTTGGCACGGTTCCTACAAAAGGGGCTCTGCCTGGGAGGCTTTTTATTTTTGCTGTCTCTTCCTTTTCTGTTTTTTTTTTCCCCCCCCGGGATGGGGAGGCAAAGGCTGTCCCCAAGCCACAGTGACATGGAGGCATCGAAGGGGGAGCAGTCGTCACACAATTAGCCAATGAAATTGTCTCCCTGTGTCCCCGCTGCCTGCGTTAGTATATTTAGACATCACCCGTTCACACATCAGTGAGGCTGGCAGCCTCCTTTAGTGTTCTTGAAAGTCATGTTCCTGTCTGGTAGAAAAGAGTAGTCGAAAGATGCCAGTGGACCAGTGGGAACCGGCTCCTCCCTCCTTCCCCGGGCCTTCGATCGTCCCAGAAGAGAACGAGCAGTAGAGGAATCCCAGCTGCTAACACTGCCTTTTCTTCTCCCTGCGTCTGGCAGCTGGTGTTGCGAATCAATGCCATTTATGAGGCCCGGAGAGGGAAGAAACGCGTGAAGAGGCTCTCCCAGTCCACGGAGAGCGGCTCGGGAAAAGGTACCGTCCACCGTCCCACCTCTCCCACCTATGTGAAAACAAGAGTCTTCCTAAAAGAGGCTTCCTGTTGTTTGGGGTTGGCTCACCAAAGAGGAGAACAAGGTGGTGCTTTGTAAATACCTCCTGTTGTCCTTGGGACCGCGGGACAGCGAAGAGCCAGGAATGAGCTCAGCCTGGTGGTGCATCCTCTGGTCCTGTTTCACTGTCCGTCAGGCCAGCCCAGCGCTGTGGGCTCTGGCTCACCCTGGGAGCTGCCTTCTTTGCTTCCCATGCATACAAGGAGCGGTCTCTGCTATATTACCAGATATAGGTACCATCTGAACTAGAGCCACATTAATTTGGAAATTATATTTAGTTGGACGAAGACCTAGTTTGTCCATTACGTTTAAATCACCAGAAAGAAAGTAGCCCCTCTGAAGTAGAAATCTTGGATTTGTGTCACTTCATACAAAAAGTTTTCTTATTAGAAAAACTCACATGAGCAACTTTCCTCCTATTGCCATTTTTAATTTGTTGTTTGTTTGTTTTTCTGTCTAGTGACAGATGAGAACAGTGAGTCTGACAGTGACACGGAAGAGAAGCTGAAAGGTGAGAAGACCAGCTGCCGTGCATGGCACAGGCAGGGGCTGGGGAGCTACCAAGATGGCCCTTCCTGCTTAATGTGAGGGACGGGACAGAGCGTCCTTGCACGAGCTTGTTGGGCAAGGCGTGAACGTCTGAGGGGATGGGGGACCCACGGGATGCGTGGGGGCCGGTCAGTCCTGAGCATGACCGGCATGGGCCTGTTCGGTCACTGAGTCTGTGGCTGTAGAGATGCAGGGTGGCTACGTCTACAGTGGCCCCGTTGCCGTGCCTTTCCGTTATTGGTGTTTTCCACACGTGGGATGTACAGCGCAGCTGGTCTGGGGTTCCAGACACCTGGGCTCTTGTCCCACTCCTGTGAAAATTGCTGTAGGACCAGAAGGAAATCACTTAAGATCTCAGGGCCTCTAATTTCTCATCTGTCAAATGAAGTCACTGAAATAATTGGTCTCTGTAGATCTAAATTCGGTGACTTTGGTCTAGGCTTTAGTGAGTTTTCCACAATTTCTCAGACCCCAGGGGGAAGCCCAGGAAAGCCATAGTCCAGGCCTGCTGAGTGAGGTGATGGAGACCCGTGCGGTCAGCGGCCCTGCCTCATTCATCTCTCACACCCCGTGCTCCCTGGCCCACCTCTAGGATGAAACAAGCCCGTTTCCATCACAGACAACAGCGGCAGGAGGGAAGGCAAGCGGGAGCTCCTGAGTTAGTCATGGCTCTGCCCAGTCTGTCATGCAGATGATGACAAAGTTTCCCGCTCGCAAAGCTCTGTGGTCTGGATTTTGTCACATCCCACAAACTGAAAGATGGAGGGAGTGTGTGAGGGGAGGAGTCAGTGTCTCCACCCCATCTGACGGAGCGACACAAGGATGACTCAAGCCACTGTCCCCAGTCCACCCAGCCAGCCCATGGCAGAGCAAAGCCCGCGTTCCAGGCTTCTGCACCCCTGTTAGCCTGGCGGCCCATCCAGTGTTGTTCCCCCCAAGTTTGGCAAGAACCCCAAAGAGTTTTGTACTCATTTGTTAAAGGTGGGAACACTTGTAGGATCAGAAGGAGTACTCTGAGCCGGGAACCACACAAGCTGTCGCGGCTCTGTGCGGTTCCACGTCAGAAGGAGAGACGCCCAGGCGCTCACTCGCCCTCTCTCCCCAGCGCACAGCCAGCGCCTGGTCAATGTGAAGTCCCGCCTGAAGCACGCTCCCAGATACCCGTGCCTTGACCGGGAGCTCATGGAGTACCAGCAGAGGCAGCTGTTCGAGTACTTCGTGGTCGTGTCTCTGCACAAGAAGCAGGCCGGGGCTGCGTATGTGCCAGAACTCACCCAGCAGTTCCCTCTCAAGGTACAGGGCGGCCCGGCCTCGGCGGCCTGCGAGGGGGACTGTAGCACTCGTGCCCACATCTTGTCGGGACTCGCGGTTTCCGGGAGGTACAGGAGTCTGAGGAACACGCAGTGTCTAGAATCTTGAACCATGAGTCCCCATTGGGTATAGCAAATGAAAAAAGCTGCCGCTGGAGAATTTTGGAGGTCCCAGGTGGTGAGGGATTTGAAGACTCAAAGTACAGACAAAAACACTCACTTCCTGTGGTGACTATGCCATCCTCTTCATCCTCCCCGGCTCCTTATCCAGCCACATCTCTTTCCAAGCTGTCCTAGAAGCATCTTTCCCATCAGCCACACAGCTCTCCCCGGGGAGGGCTATGTTTGTGTCCATGCCAAACATCTGTATGTGCACCATGTACCCCTGGATGTGTGCACTAGATTTCTGTTCTGTTCTAACATGGTTCATGAAATGGCCCTCAGAAAGCCTAAAATGGCATGACCAATAATGTATAAATTTATGCATTCTTAGGCTTTGATGCCAGTATTAAAGAGGCTCTTTTCAGTCCAACCAGAATTTACTGAGACCCTATTACACTTAAGCTGTTTTCTGCTTGGCCCCATCATTACAAAGATGAGCAAAATGTGTTTCCTGTCCTCAAGAAGCCCATACTCTGACAGGAAGGCAAAAGATAAGCATACAAAGACTCATGAGGTAGAATGTGACACCATGCACAGTTCATACAATGAAGGTGCTCCGAGGCAGGGGGCGGGGAGGGTGTACCGTCCTGGTCCCCTCAGGGGCCTCCCTTTGCTGCCACCACCCACACATAATCCCAGTATCTGTGGAGGCCTGGGTCTCCTCCTGTCCTGGGCCAGCTTCCTTCTGTCCTGCCCACGGTGGTCCAGTGCAGCAATCAAGTCCTGTCCTTGGAATTTAGGATGGAAACTGTATAATTGAAGTAAGCCATGGGCACTAGCCCTCCTAACTGGCTCTATTGACCTTCCTTTAGCTGACCTCCAAGGATGATCCCCTGAAAACCCCAATACTATAGGTATGCCCACATTTATTTATTTATTTGTTTCTAAAATATTTTATTTATTTATTTGAGAGAGAAGGAGAGGGGGGTACAGAGGGAGAAGGGGAGAGAGAATCTCAAGCAGACTCTGCTGAAAGCAGAGCGCAACGCAAGGCTCGCTCTCACAACCCTGAGATCGTGACCTGAGCTGAAATCAAGAGTTGGACTCTTAACCGACTGAGCCACCCAGGCGCCCCGTAGGTATGCCCACATTTAGTTGAGGCCCACACGGAGAGAGCACCAAGGCACGAAGGACTGTTTTTATCCTGTTTACTTCCCTCGGGCCGTAGCACAATGTTGTACACGTGGCAATATTTAATCAATGTTTCAGGAACAAAGGCATTAATTCATGAATGAATGAATGAATCACCATAACTATTGAATGCTTGTAGTTTCCAACCTGGAATCCCCAGGCTCTTAGACATCCACATTAAAACTTCTTTGAGCAGAAACTTATATAGTCATTATTGGAAAGGGGACCAATCTGGAAATGTATCAAGAAAAAGTTATCTGTAATCCCACTCCACAGAGATAATCGATGTTAGCATTTTATTATGTTTTCTCCCAGACTTTTCTCATAGTGTAATTTTCTGACAAAACTGGTGTTATACACTGTATAATTTTTGCATCATGTTTTGTAAACATATCATTATTTAGAAACATATTTAATATAAATTCTAAAGCTTTTTTTTTTTAATTATATAAACTCTGTTATGTGGGTATGCCCTAATCTGTTTAACCAGTCTCTTTCTGTTGGAAATGTATCTTGTTGCCAGTGTTTCTTTAGATATATATTTTAAATGTTATGTGATCATTCTGTACATGCATTTTTTGCAGATCAGGCTATTTTATATCTTCTTGCCTTTGCTCTCTTTCTCTGTCAGAAGTACCTTTTCCTCCTTTCTCTTTCTCATGAGTTTTATCCCCCATTTCTATAGTCACCTTGACCAAGACTTACCCTCCATATTGGCACACTAGAGATCATGCCTGCCATGTTCCACTAAAATGCTCAATATCATGTAATTATCTTTATGACAATTCATGGAGACTGGGAAATTTTCCAGCCATTTATGATTGCTTGTATTTGTGAGAGACATCTCCATGTCTCACTTCCTGTAAATGAGTGTATGTGCATATAAGAGCACATATGTGCCCATATGGGTTGATAACTCCTATGTTGATGATAGCATGTATAGGCACATGTGTGTTCACACGTATTTGTGTGTATCGTGCATGTGATCCGAGGGTGGGTATATCCAAATGGATGGGCCATGTCAAAAAGTGCTAGAACTTGGGGGCGCCTGGGTGGCTCAGTTGGTTAGGCGACTGCCTTCGGCTCGGGTCATGATCCTGGAGTCCTGGGATCGAGTCCCGCATCGGGCTTCCTGCTCAGCAGGGAGTCTGCTTCTCCCTCTGACCCTCCTCCCTCTCATGCTGTCTCTCATTCTCTCTCTCTCAAATAAATAAATAAAATCTTTAAAAAAAAAAAAAAAAAATTCTTTTAAAAAAGTGCTAGAACTTGCCTCCCTACAAGGCCTACTCTGCAGTTCTCTAATGGTTTCCACTGTGGAGAAATGTCCCTGTTCTTTCCTTTTGTATTCTTTATAGTTGATGGCCCTTCCCTCTGTGGTGATTAATGACCCCTTCCAACAACTACACCCAGCTGGTATTTGCTTCTCTGTGAGACTGTCCAAGGGTAGTCAAAATTATTGCTTTGGCAACAGTCTGAGCTAGTGAATTATCAACTCAAAAACTGCTCCAGGACCAGCTGGAATCTTCTGGGTCATGGAGGGAAGAGAGTATCATTATATAGAAAAGAGACAGTGACTACTGATTCTGAAGGAGGAAAACCAAAAGACAGTTACTAATTGGCTTTAAGTCTATAAATGGTGGCTGTGTTTCATTCATTGATAGTTGTCTCAACCATTAATATTAATAGCAGCTTTAATTTTATTTGCTGTAGCCTAAGGGAAAACATACTAGAAGTAGGTTTTAAAATTGAAAAAAAATCAGCCCAGTGCTGTATTCCTTTGGATACTCTCTTTAGAGACCTTCCCTCTCTGACATTTGGTGTCCTGGGGAAGGCTTCTAGATCCTCTGGGAAGCATTCAACAGTGTTGGTGGTCTGCAGACTTCAGAAGCTGTCTGCAAAGCTGGTTTGAGGTGGAGGTCAATGGCAAGCTCTGAGAGACAAAATAAGAAATTGGTGGAAAATATTACAGAAAGAATTTAGGTTAGACATTACAGTTTTCTAACTTCAGAAATTCAGACTCCAAATATTTGGTACATCAAATTACTGAAGGTAACTTGAGCATAATGTTTTTCTTTAACTCTTTATAAAGAAAAGTTAACAAGTATAAATGTGTCAATAACAACAACAGAAGCCAGCCATTCTTCCCAACACTTTAGAAGTACAAATTTATAAACAAATATGCTAATTACTGATTATTCCTTTTTGTTTCCTAACTTGAACCTATAGTGCTTCATTTTTAACATGGCACAAAAATATACAACATAGGGGCGCCTGGGGGGCTCAGTCGGTTAAGCATCTGCCTTCAGCTCAGGTCAGGATCCCAGGGTCCTGGGATCGAGCCCCGCATCGGGCTCCCTGCTCAGCGGGAAGCCTGCTTCTCCCTCTCCCACTCCCCCTGCTTGTGTTCCCTCTCTCGCTGTGTCTCTCTGTCAAGTAAATAAATAAAATCTTTAAAAATGTATATATATATACACACACACACACACATATATACACACACACGCACACACACAACATAAAATTCACCCTCCCAACATTTCCAAGTATATAGAACAGTGTTGTCAACTGCACGCACATTATTGTTCAGTAGATCCGCAGAATGGGGCGCAAAGCACAGACTCCTGTTCATACACAAATAAGTAAACACATGGCTTTAAATACAATCTTTAATTAGACTTTAAAGATTGTATGTATTTATTTGAGAATGAAGAGCAAGAGGGAGAGAGAGAGATTGAGAGAGCAAGCATGAGCGGGGGAGGAATAGAGGAAAAGGGAGAAGCAGACTCTCTGCTGAACAGGAAGCCCAATGCGGGGCTCAATCCTGGGACTCTGGGATCATGACCTGAGCCGAAGGCAGACGCTTAACCACCTGAGCCACCCAGGCACCCCTGTTCTGTTTTTTTAACAAGAGGATATTCATTCAGTCTATGATGTCAAATAAATCAGAGAGAGAGAGACTAAAGATTAAGATTCCTAGCTAGAGGGGCACCTGCATGGCTCAGTCAGTTGAGCATCCAACTCTTGATTTCAGGTCAGGTCATGATCTCAGGGTCGTGGGATCAAGCCCCCCTTCGAGCTACACACTCAGTGCAGAGTCTTCTTGTCCCTCTCCCTCTGCTCCTCCCCACTGCAATCTCTCTCTCAGGAAAAGTTAACAAAACAAAACAAGAAAAACCATCCCTAGCTAGATTCCACACTAATTATGTGACCATGGACATATCACTTAACATGTCAGGGCTATTTCCTTATCTCTAAAATAAGAATGTGACACTGGATGATGTCTCATTTCCTTTCAGTTCTGACATTCAAGGACAATGAAATTAATTGAAGTTTAGTGTATAATGTAATTTAACTGGATGTATTCACTAAGAAATGTTAGAAAATGTCTTTGCCTGGATCGAGGAAGAGCAGCTTTCAGGGGCCCAGAGGTTGGAAGACCAGATTCAAGGCTCTGCCTTGCAGATTCAGAGTCTCCTATTTGGAGGGGATTGGTTTGACACTTTTTCCTTATTGGTTAAAATAGTTATAGTCCAGGGGCACCTGGGTGGCTCAGTCGGTTAATCGTCTGCCTTCAGTTCAGGTCAGAGCCCATAATCCTGGGATTAAGTCCCGTGTCGGGCTCCCTATTCAGTGGGGAGCCTGCTTCTCCCTCTTTCTCTGCCGCTTCCCTTGCTTGTGCTCTCTCACGCTCTCTCTCTCTGTCAAATAAGTAAATAAAATCTTTTAAAAAATAATAAAAAATAAAATATAGTCCAAAAAAATATACAAAAAATAAAATAAATAAAACAGTTATATTCCAGAATGTTAGACATCAAGAATATTTCTCTAAAACACACTATTTTGTTTTCTCCTGACTTCTCCCATAAGACTAGAGTTGACAGTGCCCTGGGAAAAAAAGGCCCCAGCAGACTGAGCTACAGACCCTTCCTAGGTTAAGGTGGTGGTCTCAACTGTGGGCAGGTGGAAGATGTGGTCTTGCCAAGCATCTGCCTTTCTCTCCCAAGCTGGGGTTTATTCCCCAACCTTCTCTCACCCTTCTCGCTGCAGTTGGAAAGGTCTTTCAAGTTCATGAGAGAGTCCGAGGACCAGCTGAAGGCTATCCCTCAGTTCTGTTTCCCTGATGCCAAGGACTGGACTCCTGTCCAGCAATTTACCAGGTATGTGCAGGCATCTCCCTTCCCCACCCCCAAAGGCTCGGCAAGAACCAGGGAGAGGTCATAGAGGACAGACGCCATAATTCGGTTTTACTGCCAGCAATCCTGATGGGCCCCAGGCTAGAGACTTTCCCCACCGGTGTTTTAAAACTTCCCTGAAGATAAGAACCGCCTGGCTAAATATGCAGATTCCCAGCCTCCCACTCAATCTGGGCATATGTTTGGTTCATAAGCCTCTGTGAAGGGCAAAAGTAATTCTTCGTCTAGGAGAAACTAGAGGAACATTGCCTGTCACCCTTCCTTGTCCGTGCTCTGGAATCATTTAATAGCAGCCCATCTAGCTGTCAACTCAGATTGTGATAGCTTTACGTTTCTGCTTTAACCATGTTGTTACGTACCAGTATTTTTTTTATCAGATGTTTCAGCAATTGACCAAACTCAGGGGGCTGCATAGCCTGTATTTGAGGCACACTGTGTTCCTCAAGGTTGGCTCAGCAGTCTCTCAGGGCAGTCCAAGCCTCGGGGGGCTCTGAAGAGACAGTTCTCAGGGAGGGTCACCCCAGGGGCAGTTTCAAGAGGGACACAGAACTGTCCCCTCTTCGGCTGCTCCTTCACTGAGTCACATCCCTAGAACAGCGGATGCCCTCTCACCCTGGAGCTCACGGAGGGCCGTAGTCACAACCGATGCTCTGTAAGTGACTGCCGTTCTTGGGCAACGGGGCGGTCAGGTGATCGAGCGCTATGAGACCTCATCCTTCCAGGATGCAGTGACACTTTAGGTCTCCTTCTCCCTCACACAGACCCCAAAACTACAGGCGCACAGAGTCCTCGCACAGAGATGGACAGGCAGGACGGGGAGCCGCCCTTTTTGACAGCCCCTCCAGAATGTCCCCCGATTGCTCTCTAACCAGGTGTCTTTTGTTTTGTTTTGCTATGTAATGTACTTTTGTTTCCCCAACCGCAGTGAAACCTTCTCATTTGTCTTAACTGGAGAAGATGGGAGCAGACGGTTCGGTTACTGCCGAAGACTGCTGGTTAGTACAGTCTTCTGTTGGTCTGCCAGCGCTCTGGGCAGCCCTGCGCAGCACTGGGTCCTGGGGCTCCACCGTGTGCCATGAGAGAAGAGGCAGGAAGTGTGACAGGTTCATCAGCGGAGTTAAAAACATGGAAGATTTGGGTATTCATCGAAATCTTACTGGTAGAAAGGAACAAGAACTCTGTCTCCCTTAGAAAGAAAATACTTCCTCCATTATTTTCCCTGCCAAATAAAAGACCTTTCTGTCCTTAAGCCAAATATTCTTTCTAATAAAACATGCTAAACAGACCCGGAGAGCTTATAGCGCACACATTCATAACGGTTGCTAAGGGCCAAAGAAGGATAGTTCTGTTGTTCATGCTACAGATCATTCAAGAATGTGTTCTTCAGAACAATCACCTTTAGAAGTGATGA
This sequence comes from Neomonachus schauinslandi, assembly GCF_002201575.2. Taxonomy (NCBI): domain Eukaryota; kingdom Metazoa; phylum Chordata; class Mammalia; order Carnivora; family Phocidae; genus Neomonachus; species Neomonachus schauinslandi. The sequence continues at coordinate 92,274,953 of NC_058414.1, read as the reverse complement.
TTGTATTCCAATGAAATGATCATGCTAATCCATTTTAGAGCTTGTCTTTTTGAGACCCATTCTTTTGAAAATCTTTAATAGAAGCAAATCATTTTCCACTCAGTGTATTTGAATCTTCGAAATAAGTTGATATAATTTAGAGTCAGGATAATGCACAGCACATAGTAGGTATTCAATAAATATTTGTTGAATTAATTAGTGAATAAAAAGCATAGATAACAATTTAAAAAGTGAAATGGATAATAAGTTTTGGTAATGAAATTACTTTGACATATTGAGATTATTTTTCATTTTGGTTGGAAAATTACCTTAAAAGGCAGGTTCCAAAAAGGATATTCAGAAATGATTTCTGGTTTGGAATTACCATTATAATAAACAACATTTGGTTTCAAGGTAACTCCTTAAGAGGGACCACAGTGATTTCGGTAAACAAGTTAAGCCTCCTTACTTTACGGTTCCATAGGCCATATTGAGCACCTACTGTGCACACGACACCCTTGATTTGGTCCCTTCAGGAGACTATAAATATATATACTGTGTGACCAGAAGTGCTTCCCACCTATAAAATGGGGTATTGGTAACTACTTACTTGGGTTTTCAAAAGCTGCAGTGGGGAAACATCTGGCACATGATAGGCACTTAAAAATGTTTGGGTTCTCTACTTTGAGATGGTAACACTCACGATTTCCTTGTTTCACACCAAAAGCCTGGTGGCAAAGGGAAGCGTCTCCCTGAAGTTTACTGCATCGTGAGCCGCCTGGGATGCTTCAGCCTCTTTTCAAAGGTGAGGCCTCAGGGGAGGGAGGAAGGGAAGGCAAGGCAGAGCCCGGGAGGACACAGGAAACACCTGGACTCCTGGTGCTTTTGTAATCATATCCCCACATAGTTTCCTTCCCACTTCCTCCCCCATCACCTCCTCTGTTTTCTTATCATTAGTACCCGCAGTGAGAGCCAGTGAAGGTCAGGGCCCAGAGAGAGGCGGTTGGGGAAGAGGCAAAGTAATTACAGAGGATGGAAGGGGCAGAGGATCTTCCCAGAATATTCCTTGTGTTTTACTTTCTTACTTCTAAGCATTGTCTTTTGTCATACTCGCTTTTGCATGACAAAGAGGCCACTTGGATGGATGGATGTGTAAGTATGTATATATGTGTGGTGTGTGTGAGATATTTATTATTGTAGTAGTGCTCTAAATGGATCAAAACCTTGGGGTGCCTGGGTGGCTCAGATGGTTAAGCGTCTGCCTTCGGCTCGGGTCATGATCTCAGGGTCCTGGGATCGAGCCCCGCATCGGGCTCCCTGCTTGGGTGGGGAGCCTGCTTCTCCCTCTACCTCTGCTGTTCCCCCTGCTTGTGCTCTCTCGCTCTCTCTGTCAAATAAATAAATAAAATCTTTAAAATAAATAAATAAATGGATCAAAATCTTAATACAATCTGGTCCTCTTTTTGGGAAGATGAGCCAGTGTATCAAGACCTAGGAATTGCCATACTGAATTGGCTCACCCACCCCACTATTCTGGGTGGACAGAGGAGCTAATTGCTATTGTGTATGATGATAATCTCAAAAATTAGGTATAATCCAACATTCATTTCCTACATTAACCAGACATGAGTATCTAATCCATAAAGTGATTTTAAATTCTCCTTGAGCATTTCTTTCTGAGCTTTCTTTCGGAGAACTGAAGTCCTATGTCTATTGCCCACGGATGGCAAACAGCACTTCCTAAAAGCGTTCCAAAACATGTCTGCCTCCTGGCCACCTTCCACTTACCTCAGAGGAAGCCTGATCTATACTGATCTAGTGTAACCTCTTGCCTTGGTAGAACTTACACTTCTGGGCAAGTGTGTTAGAAATAAAGAATGATATCGATGTATCTGTGTTCCTGCCTCCCCTCCGCTGGGGTGGTAAGCCTTTTACACAGAAGTTGGTCACTTAGAGACTCTAGGACAGTTACGCATTACTGCTCACGTAGGTCTCTCCCAAGGGGTTGTTTAAATGTGGAAATAAGGCTGTGTCATAGCCTTTGCTGTTGTGAGAATGCTACAGAAGGTAGAAGTAAAACAGCTGAGTTAGCCCAGCATCCAGTGGTGCCTTTGGAATTCACGTGAGCTCCATTGTTTTGTCATGGACGGGGGATGACAAGCAAGTCAACATACTAACAGTGTGTGATGCACAGTTCTGTGTTTTCGTAGCATTTTTGTGACTAGAGATATTGTGGGAGTGTGATGTGATGCCATGCCAAAGCCCAAACAGTAAATATGCTGGATAGAACCAGAAACAGAGCTTTGGCAAACTGATCTCTAAAACTCGAGCTATTTCCAGGTGAGGGACTAGGATGGCTAAAATGACAAATTGTCCTGTTGTTCAGAGAAAGGAATCAGGGGTGTGAGTTCAAGCCCCACACTGAAAAACAAAAACAGAAAACGAAGGAAGGAGGGAAGGGGAATCCTGTTCAAGAACAGCTCTCAAAATCTCTGAAGAAAAGTATACCATTAAGTATCACTAACAGTCATGCCGAGTAACAAACTACAGTGGCTTAAAGCACCAGTCATTTATTCTTACAGACGCGCAGATCAGCTGGCCTCAGCTCGGCTTTTTTCCACTGGGCTCACTCGTGCGTTGGGGGTAGGCTGGGAGTTGGCTGACTCAGGCAGCCCGGGCTCTGCTGTCAAGCTGCCAGTCTGGGGTTGGGCCTAGTCCACATGTCTGTCTTCCTCCTTAGACAGGGAGCTGGCCCAGGTGTGCAGTTCTTGTGCCTGAGGCAGAGGCCCAAGTGGGCAAGCAGAAACACGTAAGACAGGCCTCCTAAGGCCCAGGTTTCAAACTGGTGCACTGTCACTTCTGCTTCAGTGTTCCTCATCCATTCTTTATTACCCCCTAACCAGCCTTTTAAGATTTTTTTTCCCTGAATTGCCTCCCCACCCCCCAAAGATTCTTTTTAATTTTTTGTCATGTTATTTTTTAACATGCTAAAATAAACATAACATAAAAGTTACTATTTTAGCCATTTTTTAAAGATTTTATTTTTAAGTAATCTCTACACCCAACATGGGGCTCAAACTCACAACCCTCAGATCAAGAGTTGCATGCTCTACCGACTAAGCCAGCCAGGTGCCCCTATTTTAGCCATTTTTTTTTTTTAAAGATTTTATTTATTTATTTGAGAGAGAGAGTGAGAGAGAGAAAGAGCACAAGAGGGGAGAACGGGAGAGGGAGAAGCAGACTCCCTGCCGAGCAGGGAGCCCGATGCGGGACTCGATCCCGGGACTCCAGGATCATGACCTGAGCCGAAGGCAGTCACTTAACCAACTGAGCCACCCAGGCGCCCTATTTTAGCCATTTTTAAGTGTACAGTTGATTAGCATTATGTTCATTCGCATTGTGTATAACTGTCACCATCATCCATCTCCAGAATTTTTTGATATCTCTGAACCAAAACTCTGCACCCATTAAACACTAACTCCCCATTCCCTTCTTTCCCTAGTCCTGGCAACCACCATTCTACTTTCTGTCTCTATGAATCTGATCACTGCAGGATCTCATGTAAATGGAATCATATATTTATCCTTCTGTGACTGACTTATATTCACTTAGCATATGTCCTCAAGGTTCATCAATATTGGAGCATATGTCATAATTTCCTTCATTTTTAAAGCTGAATAACAGTCTATTATTTGTATATATCACATTTTCTTTATCTGTCCATCAGTTTATTAGATGAACATTTGTGTTGTTTCCACATTTTAGTTATTGTGAATTATGCTGCCATGAACATGGCCATTCAGATATCTGAGTCCCTGCTTTCAAATATTTGGGCTATGTACCCATAAGTGTGGAATTACTGGATTATATGGTAATTCTATGTTTAATTTTTTTGAAGAATTACCATATATATGATCTTTTTAATTTTAATAATAAATTTCATTTAACCCACATATCCAAAATATTATTTTTTCAACATATAATCCATATGGTCATTGATAGTTTACATCCTTAATTTTGTATTCTGAAATCTACTGAGGATTTTACACTCTACAACACACCTCAATTCAGACTCGCCATATTTCAAGGGTTCAGTGGCTACACGTGTATTAATATAAATGGTATTTTTATTTAAACTCTTTGGTCCGGGGTGCCTGGGTGGCTCAGTCGTTAAGCATCTGCCTCCAGCTCAGGTCATGATCCCAGAGTCCTGGGATCGAGCCCCGCGTCGGGCTTCCTGCTCCGCGGGAAGCCTGCTTCTCCCTCTCCCATTCCCCCTGCTTGTGTTCCCTCTCTCACTGTGTCTCTCTCTGTCAAATAAATAAATAAAATCTTTAAAAATAAAAAAAATAAATAAATAAAAAATAAACTCTTTGGTCCACAACTAGATTATGGAGGGTCTTGCATTTAGATTTTTTTTTCAAATAACAGTTTTATTGATGGGGTGCCTGGGTGGCTCAGTTGTTAAGCGTCTGCCTTCGGCTCAGGTCATGATCCCAGGGTCCTGGAATCAAGCCCCGCATCGGGCTCCCTGCTCAGCGGGAAGCCTGCTTCTCCCTCTCCCACTCCCCCTGCTTGTGTTCCCTCTCTCGCTGTGTCTCTCTCTGTCAAACAAAATCTTTAAAAAAAATAAAATAACAGTTTTATTGAAATATAGTTTGTAAAACATAAAATTTGCCCATTTAAAATCTAGGATTCAGTGGCTTTTAAAGCATATCCACACAGTTGTATAACGATTACCACATTTATAGGACATTTTTATCACCCCAGCAAGCAACACCTGTAGCCATGAGCAGTCACTTTCCAACCCTAGTAACGACCAATCTGCTTTCAGTCTCTATGGATTTGCCTGTTCTGGACATTTTATCCAAGTGGAATCATACAATAAGTGGCCTTCTGTGACTGGTGTCTTTGACTTAGCCTAATCTTTTCAAGGTTCATCCATGTTGTAGCATGAATCAGTATCTCATTCCTTTTTATGGCTGATAATGGTATATAATGGAATATCACATTTTGTTTATCCATTCATCAGTTGATGGACATTTAGGTTACTTCCCCTTTTTGACTATTATGAATAATTCTGCTATGAACATTAATACACTAGTTCTTGTTTTTGGTTTTTTTTTTAAGATTTATTTAGAGAGAGAGAGAGAGAGAGCACGCGGGGGTGGGGCAGAGGGAGAGGGAGAGAGAATCTCAAGCATAGTCTATGCTGATTGTGAGCTCGCCGACATGGGGCTTGATCTCACCACCCTGAGATCATGACCTGAGCTGAAATCAAGAGTCAGACACCTAACTGACTGTGCCACCCAGGCACCCCAATGTACAGTTTTTGTGTGAACATGTTTTCATTTCTGTTGGTAAATATCCAGAAGTGTAATGGCTAAGTCATATGGAAGCACTATCTTTAACCTTTTAAGGTACTGCCAGACGGCTTAGCAAAGGGGCTTCACTAGTTTACATTCCCACCAGCAGTACATGAGGGTTCCAATTTCTCCTCTTCCTCACCAACACTTGCTATTGTCTATCTTTTGGTCATAGCCATCCTAATGGGTGTGAAGTGGTATCTTGTTGTGGTTTTGGTTTGCACTTCCGTAATAGCTACCCTCAGAGATATTTGAACTCCACAGATACGCTGTAGATCTTTTTAGGTACTGTGGGCTTTTAAAGGGCTACAAACCATTATAATATCTAAGTTTTTTTCAGCATCACCCCCAAGAACCAATTTTTATCCCCTTGGGGGCAATATTGCTCCCAGTGAGAATGCATGTATTAGGCCAGTAAGTTAAGTGGCCAAACCCAAAGTCAAGGGGATCAAGGAACTTCACCACTTTAGTGAGAAGAACTGCAAAGGCACATGGCAAAGGAGTGGGTACATAGAGAGGAGATTTGAGGCAATAACATATGGGGTGAAAACACTTTAAGTTTGGCCTGATGAGGACAGCAGGGCTTCCCCATAATTCTTTAGTCACGGTGGCAGGCCCATTTCATCGAAAACGGAGTGATATCTTGGTGCCCTCACTTCAGGATAGCTAAGCTGCTTTTGTGACCCTTGCAGATCTTGGATGAGGTGGAAAAACGGCGAGGCATTTCTCCTGCCCTGGTACAGCCCCTCATGAGGAGTGTCATGGAAGCCCCTTTCCCAGCACTGGGCAAAACCATCGTTGTCAAGAACTTCTTGCCAGGATCGGGAACTGAGGTAAGTCATCAGATTCCTGTTGTCTCCTAGGGGAGAGAATGGCTCAGACCAAACGGCTGGCTTTCAGAGGTCTGTTACATCACGGAATGTGACATCAGACATCATAAAATCCACCCTAAGTCCTGTCCCTCCGTTCCAGGGTTTAGTCCCAGAGAGCAAGCCCCAGAGCTGTGCCATGGAAGCACTTGGTGTTTCTTTGAATGACATTGGTGTTACAGGTGAGGGAACTGCATCCTTAGCTTCTCTTACTAGCCAGTTACACTCATAGGTTGTATTTGAACCTATTTGCATTTTTGGTCTCCATCACCTCTGTAACTTCATAATGTAAAACAGATTATTTTCAGGGAAGACAAGCGTACATACTACTTTTTATTCACCTGTCTAGGACTTTGAGGTACGTCCCTTTCCTTGGCTGGGTTGGAACTTAGTGCAGGACTTTATTTTCATCCTTCCCATTCCCTTCATATGGCTCTGTGGATATCACTAGGCAGATTCCATTCAGCCTTGAGTCTCTAGTTGCAAAAGCCCTCGAAAAAGCAGCTCTGGATACAGCTGAGGGATTAAGGATAGGTCTAGGGTATTCTGGAACAACTCAATTTCCCAGAACAGAGGGAGGCATTCTCCGTGTTGCTGGAGAACCCTGTAGTATCCTATACCAGATGCAGGTGGCTTGGCCATAAGGATGTTCACATTAGTGAGCCCCACTATGGGGGCAGCACTGGGCAGGTGCCATGCTCAGAGTAAAACACCAGTCTCTGCTCACTGTGAAGGAGTCAGCTATTTAAAGGGAAAAACACACATGAGCAGTGACTTGAGATGAATTTGGGAACATTTCAACGAGTACACAATGAGAAGATGTGCCCACTAAGCATATAAGCTGTAAGACACATCATAAGCAAGGGATTGGTAAGGGGTTGGGTTTATTGAGAAATGCCTTCCAGAGGAGGTGAGTCCGGAAAGTGCTGCTTGGATCTGTTGGTCCTTCTGCGTGAGCCTGTGACTCCATTCCAGCAGGTAATATTCCCTCATGAGGCAGAGACACTTTCCTGTGGGACTCTAAGTGATAGGACATCAACAGTCATGGAACTCCCAGGGAGGGGGATGGTCCAGACATGTCACTGTCAGGCAGAGCCTCCAAGCATTTGGGGCCACGGGCCATTGATTCTGCCATCCAGTGTCCCCACCTCCATCTGAACATTCCTCACACTCAACTGTGAGAAAGAGTTCGTACCAAGTGTACCTGCTCCCTCAGTGTCCTAGGATCTTTCTTTTCCCCAATCACTTTTGCCTTCCTCGTTTTCTTTCCCTCTTCCTCTGCAAATGGCTCACCCCTGCTGAGGACCTCCTCATGGCTGCTCTGTTCCCCGGCAGGTGATTGAACTGTGCCGCCCACTGGACTCCCGGCTCGAGCACGTAGACTTTGAGTCTCTCTTCTCCTCTCTCAGCGTCCGCCACCTGCTCTGTGTGTTTGCCTCCCTGCTTCTGGAAAGAAGGATCATCTTCATCGCAGACAAGCTCAGGTACCTGCCTTGGCCATTTCTACTAAAGTGTCTGAATGACAGTCGGAGGACTGTCTGGAGCGTGGGGGACAGGTGACTGCCCAGGACTGCAGAGGAAGCCCCTCTGAGGGAAGAGTGCAGACCAGTGGGCCGCGAGGATGGGAGGTTTATAAGGCACACTGGTTCTGTAAAACAACGTAAGCCTGCGCTTCTCTGTGCTACTTATCTGATATTCAGCCTACCTTTCATCATTCCGCGGGGTGCTGGGCGCTCTGCTGTGGGCTAAAGGCACAAGGGTAAGAGCGCAGAGCTGTACTCATGGTTTTCAGTCCAGGTGGGGCGGGGGCTGGAGGCGTGAGCAGAGCCCCTGGGACTGTGCCGTCGAGGCTTATCGGAGTGGCATGTTCTGGACACCAAGGAGGGCACTCACAGTCAGAGGAGGCCACTTCTGGGTGAGTCCTGAGACTAAGGGCGAGTAGAAAGCACATTCCAGGCTAAAGGAGCTATAGCTATCTAGACAAAGGAAAGGAGACAGGAGGCCGAGCGTGTCACCTTCAGAAACTTGTAAAGCAGTTCACTGCAGCTAAGCAGACGAAGGAAGGCGGAGTGGGGGGCAAGGGGCCAAGGTTCACAGAGGCCTGCAGGGCCGTGCTAAACACAGATGGATCCCCACGGTGGATAAATGACACAGAATCACACACACCTGCTCACTGCACGGTAGGATGCCCCCCATGTCCTAAGGGACACGTTCAGTGATTTGCAAAGCCCAAGTCACAAATCAAAGAAGAGCCAGAGGAGATGCAGATAGGGATTTGAGTGAATTCTGAATTTAAAAAGAAAAAAAAGAATTCCTGGCATTTTCATCGCTTCAGAACACTGAATCAGAGGCTTCTTTGCTTCGGAACTGAGGGCACAGCAGCACGGCTGGTGACTGCCCCTCCAGGAAGGGCTGAGATGGGCCCGCCAACCAGGGAAAGCAGATGAGGCCAACCGAGGAGTCCAGCCGGAAAGAAGAAATGCCAAAAACACACAAATCAAAGAACTGTGGCTTGGAGAGGAAAGAGGACTCCCAAATCTGGAAAACAAAAGGGAGGAAGAAGAACAGGGAAAGAAGAACAGGGAAAGGACAGAGGAATGAATGTGGAGCTCATCAGGAACGTGGAAGGAAGTGGAATCCAGTCCTCTCCTCCCACTCCAGCCCATCTGGTCATCTTGGTGATGCTCCTCTTTGGACAGCAGCCACTTAGCTATTCCCAGCCTGCTCCCCCGCCCCCCCCCTGGTTTTTAGTGAGCTCTTCACTGTTACTGTCATGCTTCTTGCACTCCCCAGTGCACTGGGGTCCGCGCAGGAAGCAGGCCGGCTCTCAGCCTGCAGCTGGTGCTGGGAGTGGGCAGCTCTCCAAGCTCACTGGGCACTGGGGAATTCAGGCGGGAGAGTTCTAAGGTTGGGGCTCTGGAAGCGAAAGATGAGTAATAACCCTTCAGTGACCAGGGTCGGGTTTCATCGAGTAGCTGTCTGTCTTCTCTGGAAACTCCGCTCTGTCCCCGGAAGTAGAATTCTCAGGCTCCACCGTCGGGGAGGGGAAAGTGATGGCTCTCAGGAAGGCCGAGGCAAGAAGTGAAGGCCAGCCCAGTAAACCTGCTGCCCACCCAGACTGGAGATGGGGCCAAGCAGTCCCTTCAGGAGCTTGCTGCCGGGTTGAAGATGGTAGGCTTGGGAAGGTGCCTCCTGAGAAAATGTCTGGGAAGACGGGCATGGCTGGAGAGGAGCGTGCCCTCCCCAGGCTTCCCTCCCCAACAAAGGAGAACACGAAAGAGAGGTACAATGAGAGAGAGGGTGGGAATAGAAAGGGTCAAAGACAGATGCATCCCTGAAGGACAGCAGAGGGGATGGGTCAGGCTTAGGGTATGAAGACTCCTGGAAATGCTGTGACGAAGATGTCTGGAGGGGACTTGCCCACCTCTCCCTCCAGCCTGGACAGATTTCTGGGTTGACAGACTGAAGCCCGTTCCCCAGAGCTGCTGTAACAAGAGACAAAGGAAGGTGAAGGGACTCCATCCCTGAGAATGGACCCTGCCCCGTGGCTGCATCTGGGTTGCTTCTCCCAGCTCCTCCCCTCCTGCTCAGCTTTACTGTGGGGACAGGTCACCGATGTGGTCGGATTGGAGGGGACTTCAAAGTGTCTCTCCTCACCCCACTTTTCATGATGCCTGGTGTTCTGCCTTTAGAGACGGAGTCCCTTCGAACAGCAGACCACCATGAGAGGGCAGAGGGGGTAAAACGTCAGCTACAGCTGCTGCAGGGACAGGGTCCAGAGCCAGGCCATGGCGCAGTTAACCACTGTGTGTGTGTGTGTGTGTGTGTGTGTGTAAAACACCTTAATTACCTTTACAGACCCTTTAGAGCTTTCATACTTGCACATCCGTCTCATCACATGGGATGCAGGGCCCCGGGGTGCTTCCCCGGAAGAGGGAGGAAGCCTGAGCATCCTCAGCTGTGGGCCTGGGCCTCCTCATTTATGAAACCAGGGCTCATCTGCACCCAGGCCCCCGTCACTGCAACTTGTGACAGCCCCCATGTCATGTGTTCCCCAAAGGCAGCCAGCCCCTGCTTTTCCTGTTACAAATGCCTCAAAGTATTCTCTCTCTTGCCCCATAAATTATCTTTCCATCCAATGCCCAGGCAGACCTGAAGGGATGGAAAAATAAATAAATAAAGGCCCATAGAGCTGAGGCCGGAGAAGAAGGAATCGCAGCATGAGCAAGCCTGATGACAGGAACACTGGAATGTCGCCTCTGGGCCCGGCTCTTGGAAGGGGTTGATCTGTACTCTTTCAGTCTCCTGACAACTCAGTCAGATAGCTTCTATTACTAGGAAACTAAGAAGCACACAGAGGTTAAGTCACTTTGCTCAAGCAAGCCAGTGGTTAGTGGGAGGGCTGGGACGCAGGCAGCTTGGCTCCAGAGAAAATGAGAAGGGAGGAGGAGGAGCATGCCACGTGGTCTGGCGGGGGGAAGGGCAACTTCTGTGACCCCCATCTACAGAAATATATAAGGAAAGTCTTTTTTAAAACACGCCGTTGAGACCCCCTGTGTGCTTGGCATCAGGCTAGAATTGTGTACTGAAGAAGCTAAGACTTCTGTGCTTTTCTCCCCAAGCCCTCCCTCTCTGTGGCCTTCAGCTGGGGCCCATGAGGCTGGTGGGACCGGGCGACCCCACAGTCTCTCCTCGCTCTGAAATTCTCTCACTCCACAGGCCAGAGTGCTCGGGACCTCCTGGAACCGTGCTCCTTCGTGCCTTGCCCTCCCTTTGATCCTGGCCCAGAACCTGCTAAGGGTATCATTCCTGACCCCCACCTCCTCAGGCGTCCTGTGCTTGCCAGAGTGTCCCAGGGGACGACCACCTCATGTGCCCAACTGTGCAGTGGGGGAGAGGACTGTCTAATGCCTGCAGGACCCCTCTGGCTCAAATGCTATGTGATTCTATGAACATGCTGCTGAGGGAAAGTCAGCCCCAACACCCCACCTCTCCCTGAGCTCCATAGGCTCACTCCCCTCCCGGCTTTATCTGGTTCAGTAGAAATCACCTGGGTAGCTACTGGGGCCTTCCTTAGAGCGATTCCAGTCCCTGACACTTCAGAGCTGTGTGACGCCCAAGTAACTGTGCATGCACATCTAATGCCCTTCTTAACGTTCTTGGGTTAGAGTTAAATACGCACCGTGTTGTGGGTCCTCTACAGGACGCCCAGGCCTCTGCTCTAGACTGTGCTCAGAAGTCGGGGCGTCTCTGCACCTCCTTTTACAGCTTACACTGTCTACTTCTGGAGACCTCGGTGTCAGGTCTCTCTGACCCTCCGTGGTGACCCCTTCCCTAACAGGCCAACTGAGCCAGTACAGGGAAATCTGGCTCACCTGTAAGAAAGTGACACAGCTGGGGCTCCTGGCTGGCTCAATCAGTGGAGCCTGCGACTCTTGATCTTAGGGTTGTAAGTTTGAATCCCACATTGGTGTAGAGATTACTTAAAAATAAAATCTTAAGAAAAAAAAGAAAGAGGAGGAGGGAGGGAGGGAGGGAGGGAGGAAGGAAGGAAGAAAGATAGCTAATGATCAAAACACAGAAAATCCACCAAAGAACATCCTGTGTGTGAAGTTGCTGAGTGAAAAAAGCTAGAACCCATCTTCCCTTCTCGGGCCTGCTCTTCTTACTGGGTATCCCTCCAGGAGGAATCTGCCTCCACCTAATACTGCCTGATTTATGGACAAAGAGCCATAGGGAACTGAAGAGTTCCTTTGGCCAGGTCATGACAAACTAGGGCTTTGAGGACAGTGGCTGGCTGCAAATCATCTGACCTGGGAAAGTCTATGAGGAGAGCCTTCAGCATAAGCTCCCGTGGGGTCTTTCATCCTCATCACCCCTGGGCACGGTACTCCACACGCCACATGTGGTCCCATTTCCAGCCCTGTTCAGCTAGAAGTGGAAGCAAGCCTCCTCATTCTTCTGATTCCCCCCAATCTTTGTGAGACCTCAGAACAGCACAAGAGAGCAGGACAGGCCACGAGCTCAGTGAGTGGCCGCTTGGCATCTCGGTGGACATTAGCCTGAATTTGGCCTGTAGTCATGCTGCCATCCCCTCACCACACACACACACACACACAATGTACTTACTCTTCACTGCTAGTGAGTCTACCCACTGCAACAGGAAGTAGCCGGGACTTGTGGCAAATACTGAATGAGTTATGAAAGAGTTTTAAGTCGAGCCAAAAATCTATCAAATTTAGAATAATATTTTTGCTCTGTTTCATCTTCAGGGTGGACACTGAGTGTTTCTTAAGGCTCCGTCAAGCCCAAGTTTGACAGATGGAAAAGAGAGAATGTTGTTGTGATGGCTTGTTCTGTTGTCATAGCAACCCAAATAAATATTTTCTTATACCCCTTTCTTCATTTCCCCAATGATAAACATTTGTTTTTTAGTTTATTAATTTCAATTCCCAACATTTTGACTAATCTACAGACGCAGCCGAATCATAAAATCAGAGCTGCACATAAACAGATTTGTTCAAAAGTTTTAGATGGGGGTGCCTGGGTGGCTCAGTCGGTTAAGCGACTGCCTTCGGCTCAGGTCATGATCCTGGAGTCCCGGGATCGAGTCCCGCATCGGGCTCCCTGCTCGGCAGGGAGCCTGCTTCTCCCTCTGACCCTTCCCCCTCTCATGTGCTCTCTGTCTCTCTCATTCTCTCTGTCCCAAATAAATAAATAAAATCTTTAAAAAAAAAAAAGTTTTAGATGGGACAAAGTTTTTAATATTTGAGAAATTTCCTTTTTATCCTTTTTGGGGTACTGGAAGACTATAAGCCAAATGACTACTTAGGATTAGGTGGTCAAATCTTTTTTTTAAGATTTATTTATTTACTTATTTCACACACACACACACACACACACACAGTACCAGCAGGGGAAGCGGCAGAGGGAGAGGGAGAAGGAGACTCCCCACTGAGCAGGGAGCCCGAAGCGGGGCTTGATCCCAGGACTCTGGGATTATGACTTGAGCCAAAGGCAGACGTTTAACTGACTGAGCCACCGAGGTGCCCCAAGGTGGTCAAATCTTGGTAAATACTGGAGTTTGCACCTTGGCTTTGCCCATGAGTAACTGCACAGATAAGTTCCTAGGTAGCTATGCACCTTCGTCCTTTTGTGTTCTCCTTTTGGTTGTTTTTTTTTTTATCAGTATCTGTAAGCCTAAATGGGGACCCCCTGTCCTGTCTAGAATCGGTTATGCTTGGCAATGTTTGCCATCTCAGAAAAAGGTAGGGTTTGTGAGTGTGCCCTCTCTGGGCAGATGAGCTTGCCCGAGGCCCACCTGCAGCATCAATAGCTGCCACCTTGGTGGTCTGCATCCAGAATACTACTTCAGAGGTCCCCAGAGTGGCTGCCAGTCTTAGAGGTACATACATTTCATTCAGCAAAAGCCTATGAAAAATACAACTTTAGTAACATAATGGGATCAGTCTGATGAAATATTAAGTATCAACTACCTATTTTTGCATATGAACACCAAGAAGGTGACATTTGGAGCAAGATTTGGAGAGTAGCGTGACCAAAATTGTCTTCTACGTCAAACCCATCACTAGCAAAATCTTGGGCTGAAGACTTAGTCCGGTTCGTCCATCAGGGGTCAGATGCTCTCAGGCCGTCCTTGTTTGTGTTGCCACCTTTATGTGGAGCTTACTGCAGGGACTCAAAACCTCTCCACTACTTTGTTCTATTAGTTTGTCCCATGCGATGTCACCCCAGCTCTTCTGTCCTGTCTCCACTAATGAGCCCTAGGATTATCTCCCGATGACAAGCCGTGGTTCTTTTCACTTTCCAGCTATTTCCAGCGCCTGGTTTTCTTTCGCGCACGTAGATTTATAGTTTGTAAACATTAAAGCTGGAAGGAAGTTAGAAATTATCTAGTCCACTTGACTTATTCTACAGATAAGGAAGTTCAAGGCTTTCACCTAAGATCATACAGGAAGTAGCAAAGCCAGTTTTCTCGAGGCCCAGCCTAATTTTTTTTTTTTTAATTTGGCAACATGTTACTTCTAGGTTTGAAAGTACAGTCATGGAAATATGGCAGCCAGGGCATGGTGGCACCCGCTAGGTCCCGCTAGGTCCCTCCAGGTACCAGCCCAGACTGAAGTTTGCCTTTTGCTCATGTTCCCGGGAATGATACACTAGGAGAGATACTTTGCCTGGGATACTGACGGATGTTGATAGGATCATTCTTCAAATTCCTGGGGAGTCTGTCTAACTCAGGAAACTCATTGTTTACTGTTCTGGTAGCATTTTAGAGAAGGCTCTGTGTTCAGTTCTTACTGGTTCCTAGGTGAGTTGGAAGGTTGCTGAGCATAATAACCCCACATACGGTGACAGGAGCTTGGTAGCAACCAGAACCAAAGTGTCTTCTCCAGGAGAACTTGATTACACACAAGTGCACCCTGATTTCTCCAGACTAATGCTTCAACCCTCACAAAGCACCGCCAAATAGCAAAGCATTCTGGGACCCTTCTCCCCTGTGCCCATCTTGAAGCCCTGTGGCCCAGCCAGCCTCCCACGTGGGCATCACCTCCCTCCCCTGCTTTTGTACAAATCGATCACAGCTAAAGGCTGGTGTTGCTTTCCTCCACCCCCACGGTAACAAGAGCCAGCTGTGAGGGCTGTCTTCCTAGGACTTCCTCCAAAACATTGCCTCTCCTCCAACCAGCAGATGCTTAGGAAGGCTGTATGGCAAGCTTACTTGAAAAGTCATCCTCAGCGTCGCCCAAACCAAACCTGTTCTTTCCATATTCCTTTTTTTTTTTTTAAGGTTTTATTTATTTATTTGAGAGAGAGAATGAGAGAGAGAGAGCACATGAGAGGGGGGAGGGTCAGAGGGAGAAGCAGACTCCCCGCCGAGCAGGGAGCCCGATGCGGGACTCAATCCCGGGACTCCAGGATCATGACCTGAGCCGAAGGCAGTCGCTCAACCAACTGAGCCACCCAGGCGCCCTCTTTCCATATTCCTAAGAGACCACCCATCCTAGCAGTGCCTACCCCTCTACCCCCCGTGGAAGGCTCCTCTAGCCTTCATGAGCCTGGGAATAAAATTTCATTAGCACTTGCAGCAGAGACCGAGAAAAACACAAGCTATACTCAAAATAATCCCTTTCTCCTCTACCATTTATTTTGGGGGGAGAGTTGTCACTTTGCAGAATTCGACCTTTCCTTCTAGTGTTTCAAGAGAGAGAAGTTGTTGGTTTGTTTTGTTTTTTTCTCCCAGCATACTGATGTGGGCCGGTGAGCAAGAGGAGGAATGCGCCATTCCTCAAACGACGCCCACCTGTTGTCGTGAGCGCCCGGCGCTCCGTATGCGCCTGCCAGCGAGGTGCTAATGACAGCCAGGTGCGGAAACATTTGGCCCCGGCTGCAACAGCACATCGGACGATTTAAAAACAAACAAACAGAAAACCCTTGTCAGGAGAGAGAACAGGGGCCCACACCTGCCTCCGTGGCGAGCAGGGTACCCAGCTGAGTTGTCATCATTGGTCCCCATCAAAATTGAATTCAGCTGTCCTTTAGTTCTGTGCATTCCAGTGGCATGAATGAATTTGATCTTTCTCTCCGGAACATTTATTCACCCAGTGTATGTATCTGGCTAGAACTGGCATTGCTTCTCATTTTTAATGACCTGTTCCAACTGCTTCCTCATCCAGCTGGTTCACACTCTGCAGCTGAACGTTGGGAGATGTGGGGGGGGCTCCCGGCATTGCAGGGCCCCTTAGGCTTCCCCTAGGAGCCACAGGATGCTCTAGCGGCAGAGAGAAGCCAGCAACTCATTACACTTTCTCATTCCAGGAATGAGGCAGCAAGAAAGCAAAAGGGCAGAAGGCCTTTTCTTTGAGTTGGGGAAAAAAAAAACTTAAACACATTTATTTTTCTACTGCAGTGATTGAGGAAACCACAAAGGCTTCTCACTGTGTCTCTTCGTGCCTCCATTCCTCGCTCTGTATCTCTTCCCCTCCTCCAGGCGCTTCACGGCCCACCTTGAATGCAGAGGTCAGCCTCGGCCTCTGTCTCTTTAGCTCTTAAAATTCAAAAGAAGGGGCGCCTGGCCAGTTCAGTCGGTAGAGCATGCGGTTCTTGATCTCAGTGTCGTGAGTCCAAGCCCCACGTTGGGTGTGAAGCTTACCGAAAAACAAAAAAAAGATTCAAAAGAAGATGAACTCCATCTCTAAGGTGGCTCCAGGTCTAAAATTCTGTGATTCTATAACCTCCCTGGGGTCAAAAGTGCTTAAACCACAACTCTGAAAATGTGAAAGAACTCTTCAGCGTGAGCACTGCATTTTTATTCTCCGCTAGCAAGCGGACAGAAGTGAAAAGCTTCAGAACCAGCTGTGAAATGGGCCCCGCATGACCACTCCCACCGCCGAGGCCCACCCAGAGCCACTCTTCCTCCAAGACACATTCTGGAGCTTCCAACAAACGTGCTGTCCAAGGAGACGGGTTTCATACACGAGGCTTCCTTCAGAGAATTCCTTCTCACCGTCTCTTTTAAGGTCCCTCTAGTCACTTGGGAATGAAAGCCAACATCCCAGGAAAACATGGAACATACCAGAATTCCAACTGGACCATTACTGTCTACCTGCCTCCAGCCTCCAGTTCTTTGGTCCAAATCGTTGACTTCAGACCCTTTTTACTGCAGGCCCTAATGAGCAATGCCGTTCATGTTCAGACCCAACGCATATACCACACACAGGCCCACAGATCGTTATTTACGACTGGAACAGAATGCAGCACACTCTTCTAGTCTGTTCTTTTTGTTGTTTCTAAGACTGATCACAGCCCACTAAAATTATTTCAGGACCCAATGATGGGCTGCAAACTGTAGTCTGAAAAAACCTGCTCTAGACCCAGCTCTCCACATTTATACTTTAACATCCTGGTTTTCTCAGTTGTGTCCTCACAACTATAGTACGTGAGCAGATCAACTTTGCAGACTGGTCACACACTGATACAGGTTGGTCCTAAAAGTTTTAAATTTTAGAACAAAGTAAATTCAACACGTTCAATCATCAAGGAAATTAAACACAAAGGGTGAGCAACTCACCAACAGTATTTACATTCCTGAATATCTGAGAGAAAGGGATGCCTGAGGAAAAATGTTTCTCTGCTTTGAGAGAAAATTCTTTGAGAAGTCACCAACCTGCCAGCTGAATTATTGCTGTTCTTCTCAGTATACGCCCTAACAATTATTCTGTCTCACTATTACTCAATAGGTATAAGGAAGGTATTATAAAGAAGGTATTATATACCTTATATACCTCCCTCTTATGAAGAAGATATTATGGGCATTATGATAATGAAATCTTGGGGTAGTATCTTTCTCGTTTTGGGGGTAATCACTTGAAAGAAAAGACTAGGACCAAATAGTGCGACATGTGGGTGCCATGCTCCTAAGAAGCATTTCAGGACTTCACTTAGTGTTCAGAGAGATAATTTGCAAAGACAGGGAACAGGAAGGTCAGGAGGTTCATGCTGATAAATGAACAAGATTCAACATTTCTCTTGTTTGGTTTGGGGGCCCCCAAATGCAGGTGGGATGGGAAAGGGGGCTAGTATATATTTTAAGGATGTTCAGGGATGCCAGATTCAGAGGAATTCCTTTTGCTGGTAAGTAATTTTTTCTTGTTTTTTTTTTTTTATTGTGATAAAATGTACATAACATAAAGTTCACTATTTTAATCATTTTTAAGTACACAGTTCAGTGGCAGCATTAAGGACATTCACAGTGTTTGCGACCATCAGCACTGTCCATTTCCAGAACTTTTCATCATCTCAAACTGAAAGTCTGTCCACTCTAGGCAACAGCTCCCCATTCTCGCTCCCCCAGCCCCTGGTCTCTATGAATTTGCCTGTTCTAAGTCCCTCACGTATAAGTGGAATCGTCCAGTATTTGCCTTTTTCTCTCTGGCTTATTTCACTTGCTAGCCAATATCTTTTAGTTCACCTCTTTTCTCCTTAAGGAAGCCAGAGCTAAGTGATCCTATTAAAACGGGCTCAGGAAAGTTTTATGACATTGAGGTTGCAGGCAGACCTTGGTCTGTTGCACTTTGCAGATACTGCATTTTTTGTTTTTGTTTTTTTACAAATTGAAGGTTTGGGGCGCCTGGGTGGCCCAGTCGTTAAGCATCCGCCTTCGGCTCAGGTCATGATCCCAGGGTCTTGAGGATCGAGCCCTATATCGGGCTCCCTGCTCGGCGGGAAGCCTGCTTCTCCCTCTCCCACTCCTCCTGCTTGTGTTCCCTCTCTTGCTGTCTCTCTGTCAAAAAATAAATAAAATCTTAAAAAAAAAAATGGAAGGTTTGTGGCAACCCTGCATCAGGCAAGTTCATGAGCTCTGTTTTTCCACCAGCACTTGCTCACTTCATGACTCTGTGTCCCATTTTGGTAATGTCTCACAATATTTTTCATTATTATTACGTTACGGTCATCTGTGACTGCTGATTATGACTCACTGAAAGCTCAGATGATGGTTAGCATTTTTTAGCATAAACTACTTTTTAATTAAAGTACATATATTATTTTTTTAGACAATGCTATCACACACTTGCATACAGTGTAATATAAACATAATTTTTATATGCACTGGGAAACAAAAAAATTCATTTGACTGCCTTTTTTTGAGATATTTGCTTGATTGTGGTCATCTGGGACAGACCTCCCAAATAATCCTGCATGGATGCCTGATGTCAATGGGAATCCAGCAAGGGAGCGTTCGTCTATGGAGAACTCCGCTTCCTTGCAACTCTGCCTAACAGAGCAAAGCTGAGAACCAGGGCAAATATTCAGAAGGTGGCCTAACAAAGGAAATGCTGGTTACAGGGCCCGTGCCCTGAGGAGGATGCAGTACGTTCATGGGAGAAACCATGGGCCCTCACTTTTATTTTATTCTTACATTACATGTATTTCTTTTTTTTAAAAATTTTTTAATTGTTATGTTAATCCCCATACATTACATCATTAGTTTTCGATATAGTGTTCCATGATTCATTGTTTGTGCATAACACCCAGTGCTCCGTGCAGAATGTGCCCTCCTCAATACCCATCACCAGGCTAACCCATCCTCCCACCCCCCTCCCCTCTAGAACCCTCAGTTTGTTTCTCAGAGTCCATCGTCTCTCATGGTTCGTCTACCCCTCCGATTTCCCCCCCTTCATTCTTCCCCTTCTGCTATCTTCTTTTTTTTTTTTCTTAACATATATTGCATTATTTGTTTCAGAGGTACAGATCTGAGATTCAACAGTCTTGCACAATTCATAGCACTCACCAGAGCACATACCCTCCCCAGTGTCTATCACCCAGTCACCCCATCCCTCCCACCCCACCCCCCACTCCAGCAACCCTCAGTTTGTTTCCTGAGATTAAGAATTCCTCATATCAGGGCGCCTGGGTGGCTCAGTCGTTAAGCGTCTGCCTTCGGCTCAGGTCATGATCCCAGGGTCCTGGGATCGAGTCCCACATCGGGCTCCCTGCTCGGCAAGAAGCCTGCTTCTCCCTCTCCCATTCCCCCTGCTTGTGTTACTGCTCTCGCTATCTCTCTCTCTGTCAAATAAATAAATAAAATCTTAAAAAAAAAAAAAAGAATTCCTCATATCAGTGAGGTCATATGATACATGTCTTTCTCTGTTTGACTTATTTCGCTCAGCATAATACCCTCCAGTTGCATCCACATTACTTGTATTTCTAACAAGCTTCCAAAGTTTCGAATCCCATGGCATTTTGGAAACAGCACACTAGAATGAGAGCGAAAGGGTCTGCTCGCCAGCAGGCTGGTGAAGAAAGAAGAAACTGCAGGGAAGAAGAGAAGGTTGGCTCTTGCTCACCATGGGAGGCTGCCGGGCATCCCTGTGTGCAGCCCGGTGGGGCTGATATTCCAGATGATAGTCCCGGGTAATCCCCCCATTCATCCACTCATGAGCTCAGGCTCTGCGCAGAGCACTAGGAACAGTGATCACTGGAGCTCAGGGCTTGCCGATAAAGGCTGTACCATGATCAAAGTTCTTTAAGGGAGACTCCCAGTGCTGTTATTTTTTTTTAAGTTTTGTATTCTGGGTAAGGGGCAACTGTACACGAGTTTCATGTTTACACAACAGAGCCTGGGAGCTGACTGCTGGCCACGTGAATACCAGAGGAGTTACCCTATTTCCCTTGATTGCACCTAGGTGTTCGTGCTTGGCTGAGCAAATGTGTGGAAGAGAACAAAGAGAAAGCTAGTTGAGAATATAAAAGCATCTTCAATAAGAGAAATTTGTGAGCATCCATGAGGAAAGAGGCTTTTGTTGATTTGGAAGGGTTTGGGGAAGAGGGGTGGAAGTGAATGATTTGGTCAAGACCTTCTGAGAATGCAGCTCGCGTGTGAAGGCACACTAGCAAAAATGAGCTGAGGCGTTAAATCCATCCTTCTAGCTGTGTCTCAAAGCCTCGCACAGGCCCCACGTGCCTGGTGTCATCTGTGTTCGGACCGTGTTACGCAGTGTGCCGAATCGGTGCGTGACGCCTTTCCTGACCAACACGCCCTTGGGATGGTGTCTGCATTTCTCTCCAGCCTCCTCCACGGAGGCTGCCCACCCTGTGAGCCTGAGCAGGCCCAGTCCAGAGCTTTCCCTGAATCTGCCCCTTCTCCCCTTCTCCCCCTTCCGCTGCAGCACGCTGTCCAAGTGCTGCCACGCTATGGTGGCCGTCATCTACCCCTTCCCCTGGCAGCACACCTACACCCCTGTGCTGCCACCCGCCATGATCGACATCGTGTGCTCACCGACCCCCTTCCTCATCGGGCTGCTCACCAGCTCGCTGCCGCTGCTCCGGGAGCTGCCACTGGAAGAGGTAAGCACTGGGGACGTCCCTGTTCCCTCCCTGTGGGGGGCCAGAGGGCAGAGGGGAGGTGCTGGCTAAGGCACTGCAAGCGCGCAACCCCCCGGGGGTGGGGGCCCCTGCAGTTTTGTCTATTAGATACAACCCCCCAGTCTGCCTCAGTAGACCCTTGGTGACTACAAATTCAGTTTTCTCTAAATGAACCCACTGGCCTAAAGGGCACCAATCTACAACTTAGCCAGATGTTAAAACACTTGATCCATAAAGTAGCCACCCACCCTATCCTTCCCTCCTCCCTCTCCCCAGCACCGAGGAAGAAAGCACACAAGAGCTAACAAGAGCTGGAATTTGTATTTGGACTAATAACAAAGCTGACAAGGCTGTGCTCCTGCAAACAGGTCCTTTTTCACATCAGTTAAAAAGACAACCACCAAAATGTTTTCAGTGATCCACTTCTGGGTTTTCAGGTTTGCCCCCAAGTAGGGAAAGTCCTCCCTGGCATTTCGGTCGGTCTTTAGCCCCAGTCCCTGCCTCTAAATAATCTCTGTCCCTTGTACTGATTGCTCCCAGCAGTCAGTGAGGAAACTGGAGGGGCCTAAATGATACCATTCACTTCTGAACCCCGAGGGGAAAGCCTGTCCCTGAAATTCATCCCAGGCCCCCAGATGTGGCTTCTCTAATTGCCCAGGGAGGCCTGAAGTCCCGTGAGGTATTCACCAGCACACACAGGTCTTTGAGTGTAGGTTTCTGAACCACAAGGAATTTGTCTGGGTACCCTGTGATCCCTGAAATGGCTCAGTTCGACCCCATACGTGTGTTTGAGAAGGAAGGAGAGAGCCCCCTCAGCTCCTGGGCAGGGTCTCTGGGATGTATTAGAGCCTGTGTTTCCAGCTGTTGGTGAAAACATGGTGCCCATGCAGGCCCATGCTCTTCCTCCATTGTAGCCAGTGGCCCATGCTGGCCAGGGTCATGCGGGCAGACACCCAGCATTTTCCTGACCATGTGCCCTAGGCAACTCACTTGCCTCCCCCTACATCTGGCCCCGGGGCTCAGCCCCACTCTGAGGAGAGAAGGGGAAGGTGCTTATCCTAAAAACTTTGATTAATGAAAGCCCAGCACCTGCAGCTTGACTCATTCTCCAGTTGGATCCACTCCTCTGGATCTCTCTCCTCCGATCCCATTAAGAGAAATGACAAGGCCCAGTGGGGAGCTGGGAGGAGAGCGAGCCCTGGGAGTGGGGAGTACAGACTTGAATGGAATGGAAACAAGGAGGGGTCCTCCAGCCTTCTTCACCCACCAACCCGCACACTAAAAGTCTGTCCCAGAGGCTCTGCGTCAGTCTCGGAACAGGACAGGGAGTCCAGTCTGTGGTATACACATGTCCCAGCCTGTGGGTTCGGTGTTGAAAGCATGCAATTCTGGAAAGCCCTTCCCCACCCCCTCCCCCGCCTTCATCATTTGTGGCTACAGCGGCAACATCAGGGAACCACAAATGGGTCCCTCCACCCCCACCCCAGCTGCCTGTCTGGGTGCCAAGGGGGAGGAAGGCTACGAGTCTGTCACTATATCCCGGAAGCCCTGGTGACAGTAATTGTCCCTTTGCCTCATCTTGCAGGTCCTTGTGGTCGACCTCGTCAACAATCGGTTCCTCAGACAGGTGAGTGAAAAGGCAGCAACCTGCTTCTGTGTCTTCACCTCTCTGTTGTTGGAGACACAGCTGTCCGGGCCTGGAAAGGCTCCTTGGTGGGCCTGGGATTGCAAAACAGGTCGGCGGACTTGGGCGATCCCTGGCCAGGCCCTGACTGAGAACAGGAGAGAAGGCAGGGGCCAAAGAGCAAAGGTTTGGCAAAGCATTGAGTCCCATGTGTTGTATCACAATGTGCTTTTCTAACAATTAGAAGCTTTGTATAGGTTATAACTATAGACACTTGTCTTTTTAAAATGCTTTCAAAAAATAACTGTTAACAAAGTTCAGAATATAAAATCAAGTGGAAAAAATCAGCACACAAGATTATATACATTATTGTCCTGATCTTTTTTTTTTCTTATTAAAAGGAGAGAGAAAGAGAAAGAAAGAAACACAGTTGGCCCTTAAACAACACAGGGGTTAGGGGTGCCCACCCCCTTCACAGTTAAAAATCTGTGCATAATTTTTGACTTACCAGCAACTTAGTTACCAATAGCCTACTGTTGGTCAAAAGCATTACTGATGACAGTCAATTAACACGTATTTTTTATGTTATAGATATTATATGCCATATTCTTACAATAAATTAAGCTAGAGAAAAGAAAGTATCATCAAGAAAATCATAAGGAAGAGAAAATACACTTATAGGACTGTAGTGGACTTATTGAAAAAAAAAAATCTGCCAATAACTGGCCCTGCACAGTTCAAATCTGTGTTGTTTAAGGGTCAATGTGTGTGTGTGTGTGTGTGTGTGTGCCTCTAAAAAAAATTGAAAGGTGGGACTCCTGGGTGGCTCAGTAGGTTAAGCGTCTGCCTTCGGCTCCGGTCATGATCCCGGGGTCCTGGGATCGAGCCCTGCATGGGGCTCCCTGCTCGGCGGGAAGCCTGCTTCTCCCTCTCCCACTCCCCCTGCTTGTGTTCCCTCTCTCGCTATGTCTCTCTCTGTCAAATAAATAAATAAAATCTTAAAAAAATAGATTTTATTATTGAGAGAGAGAGTGAGAGAGGACATGAGAGAGAGACAGAGAGAGAGAGCAGGTGCGTGCACGCAAGCAAGGGGGAGGGGCAGAAGGAGAAGCAGACACCCCGCTCAGCAGGACCCCAAGACCATGACCTGAGCCAAAGGCAGATGCTTAACCAACTGAGCCACCCAGGCTCCCTACACATTTCTTTTCTTTTCTTTTTTTTTTTTTTAAGATTTTATTTATTTATTTGACAGCGAGAGAGGGAACACAAGCAGGGGGAGTAGGAGAGGGAGAAGCAGGCTTCCTGCCAAGCAGGGAGCCTGATGCAGGGCTCAATCCCAGGACCCTGGGATCATGACCTGAGCTAAAGGCAGACACTTAACGACTGAGCCACCCAGGCGCCCCTACACATTTATTTTCTTGTTATCGCTTGCCAAAGAGGGCTAAATCCTAACAGATCTTGCAAAGAATCATTACAGAAAGGTTTTCCAGGCATTCCCATGGATTGCTTTTAAACTTGGAGTTGCCATACTGCTGAAAAGTTCTGTCATGTTAATGTTTTGTTTTGTTCTGTTTTGAATCATTACTTCTGTCTACTTGCCCTTCCCCAGGGCCCGCCTGCTCCAAGGTCCATGATCACACTGGTCATCTGCCCTGACCAGAGTCCCTGAATAACACTAGCCATCCTACGGGGTGGGGGCAGTGGGGCACATATGTTGACAATCCACTAGGTGCCAAGCACTTTTACAAAGTAACTGTACTGCATTTAATTTTTCACCCAGCTTTATTGAAATATTACTGACATATAACATATATGAGTTTACGATGTACAACATGATGATATACTGTGAAATGATTATCGCAATAAGTTTAGTTGACACTTCTTTCCCCTCAGATAATTAATTACCTTTTTTGTGTGTGTGCTGATAGCATTTGAGACCTACTCTTTAACAACTTTCAAGTATACAATAGAGTATTATTAACTATAGTCACCATGCTGTGCATAGGATTCCCAGAACCCATTTATCTTATAACCTGAAGTTTGTACCCTTTGACCACACTTACCCATTTCCCCCACCCCCTAGCTCCTGGCAACCACCATTCTACTCTAATTCTATGAATCCAGCTTTTTTTAGATTTCACATATAAGTGAGAACATACAGTATTTGTATTTCTCTGACTCATTTCACTAAGCATAATGCCCTCAAGGTCCATCCATGTTGTCATAAAAGGCAAGATTTCCTTCTTTTTTATAACTGACTAATATTCCATTATATGTGTATATACATTCCATTGTGTGTATGTACGTACAGACACACACACACACACACACACACACAATCTTACTTTCTTTATTCATTCACCCATGAATGAACACTTAGGTTGTTCATATATCTTGGCCTTTGTGAATAGTTCTGCAATGAGCAGGGGGGTGCAGATACCTCTTCAAGATAGGGATTTCAGGGTGGCTCAGTCAGTTAAGTGTCCAACTCTTGATTTCGGCTCAGGTCCTGATCTCAGGGTTGTGAGATCAAGCCCCACGTCAGGCTCCAAGCTGGGCATGGAGCCTGCTTAAGATTCTCTCCCTCCCCGGGGCGCCTGGGTGGCTCAGTCGGTTAAGCGGCTGCCTTCGGCTCAGGTCATGATCCTGGGGTCCTGGGATCGAGCCCCACGTCCGGCTCCCTGCTCAGTGGGGAGCCTGCTTCTCCCTCTCCCTCTGCCTGCCGCTCTGCCTACTTGTGCTCTCTCTCTATCTCTCTGTCAAATAAATAAATAAAAATCTTTAAAAAAAAAAAAAGATTCTCTCCCTCCCCCTCTGCCCCTCCCCCCTGCTCACGCTCATGCTCTTTCTCTAAAAAACGAAAGAAAGAAAGATGGTAACTTCATTTCCTTCAGATATATACCCAGAAGTGGAATTACTGAATCACATGGTAGATGAACCTCCATACTGTTTTCTTTTTTTTTTTTTTTTAAGATTTTATTTATTTATTTGAGAGAGAGAAAGTGAGAGAGAGAAAGCACATGAGAGGGGGGAGGGTCAGAGGGAGAAGCAGACTCCCTGCCGAGCAGGGAGCCCGATGTGGGACTCGATCCCGGGACTCCAGGATCATGACCTGAGCCGAAGGCAGTCGCTTAACCAACTGAGCCACCCAGGCACCCTCCATACTGTTTTCCATAGCGGCTGCACTCATTCACATTCCCACCAGCAGTGCCTAAGTGTACAACTGTTACTGATCATTTTTTTTCACTGTACAGAAGCTTTTTAGTGTGATGTAGTCCTTGTTTATTTTTGCTCTTGTTGCTTGTAGCTTTTGGTGTCATATCCAAAAAGCACTGCCAAGACCAATGTCAAGGAACTTCCCTGTTTATTTTTAGTAGTTTTAGTTTCAGGTCTTATCTTTAAGTCTTTAATCCATTTCATGTTAATTTTTGTGAGTGGTGTAAGATAGGGGTCCAATGTCATACCTTTGCATGAATTTCCTGGCACCGTTTATTGAAAAGGCCATCATTTCCTCCATTGAATTCTTAGCTCCTTTGTCAAATATTCGTTGACCATATACACACAGGTTGATTTCTGGGCTCTTGATTCTGTTCCATTGGTCTGTGTGTCTGTTTTCATGCCACTACCAGACTGTTTTGATTACTACAGCTTTGTTAATAAAGCTTGAAATCGGGAATTGTGATGCCTCCAGCTTTGTTCTTTTTTCTCAGGACCGCTTTGGCTATTCAGTGTCTTTTGTGGTTCCATGTGAATTTTAGGATTTTTTCTATTTCTATAAAAAATGCCATTGCAGTCTTGGTAGGGATTGCACTGAATCTATAGATGGCTTTGGGTAAAATGGACATTTTCACAATATTGATTTTTCCAATCCATGAATACAGAATATCTTTCCATTTCTTTATATCTTTTTCAAATTCTTTCATCCATGTCTTCTATAGCCCATTTAATCTTCACAATGAAGTAGATATTGATTGGTACCCCCATTTTACAAGTGGGGAAACTGAGGCTCATATCGCTTGTAAAAAGTGGAATCAAGAGGAGCACCTGGCTGGCTCAGTTGGAAGAGCATGCAACTCTTTTTTTTTTTTTTTTTTTTTTTTTTTTTTGAGCATGCAACTCTTAATCTCGGGGTTGGGAGTTTGAGCCCCAGATGGGGTGTAGAGATTACGTAAATAAATAAAACTTAAAAAAAAAAAAAAAAACACGTGGACTCAAGATTCAAACCTCAGATCTCTATCTCTAAATCATGTTTCTTGGGGCGCCTGGGTGGCTCAGTCGGTTGAGTGTCTGCCTTCGGCTCAGGTCATGATCCCAGGTCCTGGGATCGAGCCCAGCATTGGGGCTCCCTGCTCAGTGGGGAGCCTGCTTCTCCCTCTCCCTCTGCCGCTCACCCTGCTTGTGCTTGCTCTCTCTCTCTGTCAAATATATAAATAAAATCTTTAAAAAAAATAAAAATGAGAAAATAAATCATGTTTCTCTCACTAATCCAAAAACTGTGCCGGGATTGCCCTGCAGTGTATCCAGTGTGACCTGCAGTCCAGGATGCCGCTCTCATCCCCAGAGGCACTGGGGCAGCGGCCCACCTGCTCTCTCTGCTTTACAGATGGATGACGAGGATTCCATCCTCCCCAGGAAGCTTCAGGTGGCCCTGGAGCACATTCTGGAGCAGAGGAATGACCTGGCTAGCGACCAGGATGAAGGGCCCCCAGACTGCAAGCACGGTAAGAGCTCAGCCGCCTCCATCTCCCTCTTCCATCATTAGAGTCGGGCAGCAAGTGGGCAGGTGACCAGCCCTCCCACGTGGCATTGAGTTAAGTAGGAAAAGTGGCCGGAGGGGCGTGCAAGGAGAGAAACTGGGTGTGTAACCCCTTGATCTGGATCTCTTGCTAGCAATGAATCGTGAGAAAATTTTTCCCACCCCCCCCCCCAGTTTGGCCCTAAAATACCCAATTAAAGGGGAGAAAGAAATGGCTTCGTCCCTCTGGGTAACCTTTGTCACGGAGAATGATGATCCACTGTAGTCCTTACTTGCACCCGCCGGGCTGTCTCGGGCTCTGCGTCCGCCCTCACCGGTGCCGGCCCTTCCCCACTTTGCTCAGGCCCCGAGTCCAGCCCCTTGAATGAGGTGGTGTCCGAAGCCTTCGTCCGCTTCTTCGTGGAGATCGTGGGCCACTACTCCCTGTTCCTGACGGCGGGCGAGCGCGAGGAGAGGACCCTGCAGCGAGAGGCCTTCCGCAAAGCCGTCTCCTCCAAGAGCCTCCGCCGCTTCCTGGAGGTTTTCATGGAGACCCAGACCTTTCGGGGCTTCATCCAGGAGCGGGAGCTGCGCCGGCAGGATGCCAAAGGTTAGGGGGCACCTTCCGTGCCGGGGGCCCAGGCAGCTAGAGAGGCCCAGGCCGGCAGAGGCCGAGGAGCGGGGAGGAAGGTCGTGGGGCCCGGGCGCAGGTGGGAGGGGCAGCGCGGCCTCCTCCGGGAATGCTCCGTCTTGGCGCCTCGGAGCAGGTCACACTGCCCCAGCGTCTGCCTGTCTGCTCTGGCCATCTCTTTCCCTGCTCACAGCCTCTCCCAGAACCACGTTCCAGGTTTGGGCGGTAGGTTCTCCTTGTGTTCCATCTTTCCAACTTGATGAAACTCTCCTGAACATGCTTTCCTGCCTCTCGCTGGCCCCTCTTCTCCTTTTCCTCAGGCCTCTCCTCCCTTCTGCCCTGCTTTCCTCCCAGTCTCCCGAGGTGTGGCACCAGCAGGCAGGAGCCACCTGGGGTGGGACAGGGGGAAGGAGGCTGGCCGTGCCCCCCACTTTGTGTGAGCGCCTCCTCACATTCAGCCCGATCGGCCGCAACACCGGAGGGAGGACAGCAGAGACTCCCCAGCTTGGGGAGCTTGTGGGTCATCTCACCATGGAGCCTGGCCTCCTGCACTCTCTCTCCTCCCTCTCCCTGTCCCCTCTGGCTGGGTTCCATCACACTTCCAGGGCTGAGGAAGGGGGAGTATGTGAGGGAGGATCGAGTCACTCCCCTCTCTTTCTTTCATCGTTCTAAGTCCTTTTGGGAACCGGAAAGCTAGAAACGTTGGTAAAGACAGTCACTGATGGGAATTAGACCTGGGTGGGGGAGAGACACCGCGGAGAAGCCGGTCCAGTGAAGACGGAGGGCAGCGAGGGTCCTGGGACAGCCTCCGGCCCCAGGCCTCCGTGTCCTCTGGTGCTGTGATGGCCCAGCCTGGGTGAAGGAACCAAAGCCCCACATGCCTGGAGCTCTTTGCAAAGTAAAGACAGAGACTGGTATTCTGATGAGTGGTATCTGAAGAGACAAAAGGAAATTGATTAGTGTCTGAGTCACTCCTGACGACAGGATTCCTTGAAATAGAAGCTCTGCTAACCAGATTATCTGCATACAGATCACTGTTTGATAGAAAGGTCGAGGCACAAAAGCTTAAAAGTGGCATGGGAGGCTCCTCTGTCCAGGGAAGATCAGTGAGAGAGGAAGACAATGCCTGAGGCTCACACCTTGAGGCTAGAGGTGAGGGCCTCTGAGGTGGCCTGTCCGGCCTTCCTGAGCCCACAGATGGCAGACGGTTTCCCTGGAAGCGAAACCACTTGGCCGGCGTTCCTCTTAGGGGAGAGTATGAGGAAAGGGGAGACTACAGGAGTCCGAAAGCCAGGGCGGGCTGTTTCATCTTCGAAACCACATGCCTGGCACAGTATAGACACTTGGAAGGTGTTTGTTGAATAAAAATAGGATTTCACGTACGATCTAGCTTAACAGCCTCCCGAAGATAGTTATTGCACAAGGTTGGGCAATTATAAGGGCAATAAAAACCCTTATAAACCTTATGATTCAGAGAATGTTTATAGGAGCAGCTCGTCTCAGAAGCAAGGTTTCTTTTTTATGGCAGTAAGGAAATGGATATGTTTAGAAGAGAGAGAGAAGGAACTAAAATGGCTGGGATTTCTCTTGCTAACAGGTCTGTTTGAGGTCCGAGCCCAAGAGTACCTGGAAACACTCCCCAGTGGAGAACACAGTGGTGTCAATAAGTTCCTGAAGGGACTCGGTAAGGCCCGGCGGTCTCGGTCCCCATCACCAGCCTCTGGTCCCCCGAGTCTCGAGTCTCGGCCGGTTCCCTCCACTGGGGCGGGTGCCAAATAATGCAGAGCTCGCTGCACTGCGGCCTCAGAGGCCCCTGTTCTGATCTGGCCCCAGAGAATAGACAAGGGAAACAAAGCACCCCTCCCTGCCTCACCGGCCCCTGGGCCGTCCTGCTCTATTCCTCACTCTTCTCTCCCACGCTCTTCAGTCTTCTGGGGAACTGAGCTTAGGAAGCATGAGGGGAACCGAAGAAGGGTGTCTGGTAGTGAAGACCTGGAGCAGCTCCACATTAGTGGAAATGTAAGAATTACAAGGTCGTTGGGGCGCCAGGCTGGCTCGGTCCATGGAACGCGCCACTCTTGATCTCAGGGGTTGTGAGTTCAAGCCCCATGTTAGGTGTAGAGATTACTTAAAAAAATAAATAAAAATTAAAAAACAAAACCCAAAAGAATTAGAAGGACCTTGGTTTAATTGAGGGTGATGAGGCGCCCAGGAGTTGCTGCAAGTGGGCCATACTGTGCCTTCCGCAGGACAGCTGGTTTCCTGGGGAGGCCCTCCTACCCACCCGTGCTGCTGGGGGTTTTCTCCTCATGTGGCTCCTCAAGGACATGTTACATTTGGTGCTCCCTGTGTCAGCGTGTCAGGAGCAAACACTCCTGACCCGCTTCCTTTCAAAACTCCCCACATCTGAGGAAGGTCCCTTTGCGTTGGGGAGGTTGCGTGAGGAGAGGCTCCAGAGGTGGCCTGGGAGGCCACAATCATCCCCACCACGTCCGGGATGAAAAGGGCAGGATTTCACTTTTGTCTGCCTGGTGACATGTTCTCATTTTCTTTTTTTTAGGCAACAAAATGAAGTTTCTCCACAAGAAATAACCTCCAGCTCAGCCTCAAGGGAAAACTTCCTCCTGGTTGCAACCACATTTTTTACAAAAACAGTCCTGGTGGCCTTTCTGAAACGCTGGGTCCTGGTTGTGCGGGGTAAAGGCCGGGATGGTTTCCGGCTGCCGCAGGGCCTCCCCAGGACCCAGGGCCCAGCAGGGGCTGCTCCCGCAGAACAGCCCTGGAAAGGGGATCTCAGACCAGGCATGGCAGCAACTTCCAAATGGATTGTTTGGGTTGTTGGGTTTGGGATTTTTTCTATTTTTTACTCTTAGGTATTAAAAGAAAGAAAAGTGTTTGGGTTTTCTTTTTATTATGCCAGGGCTAAGAAAACTCTCTTGTGCCCTATGCCATGGTGCCCTGGTTCATCCTGCCTGGCGGCTGCGCTCTGACCCCCAGAGGAGAGGAGGAAGGGGAGGGCAGGAGCGGTGACCAGGGACCGGAAAACAAGGCGCCCCTCTGGGTGGAGCTGGGGACAGATGCAGGTGTTAGGGGAGGAGGGCAGTGGCGGTCCTAGGGCACTCGTGCTCACAGGTGACAGGTGTCCTCTTGGGGAAAGGACTGGCCTGTGTGTGGAATGTGCTTGTCTGGGGCATGAAGGAAGGAGCGTGAGCACCACAGACATTTGGATTCCTGGGCTGAGCTGCACGTCCAGGCCGGCCGGGGACGCCACCTGGTGGCCGAGGCCGTTGGTCGTGCTCCCCACTCCTCTGGGCCCGAATGGACCCGACACTTCCCGATGGCCTTTTTTCTCTTCGAAGCCATAGAACCATCCACTGCCCGAGCAGTCCATGACTTTCAGAGGGACACAGAAAAAGAGATCTCCTCATGAGATCTGTTAATAAAATGTTCTTGGGGTCCTTAAAACATGTAATCCACAGCTTTGACCCTACTTCCATTTATATTGTAGGGAATGTTTCCCATCTCATTGTAGGGACCCAGATCAGCATACGTGGAGGGGCTTGTGGTGTTGATGTTTACAAGAGGGGTCATCAGAACTTCGGGGCTAGCTTCATCAGACTCATGCGCCAGCTAGGCGGCTTGCCTTCTCGGGACCAGAAGCAGAGAGGTGGGGGTAAAGCCTGCACCACGAGTCCTGTCCTGCAAAGGTCACAGTGAGGATGCAGGAAGAGAAGGCAGGCAGCGCAGGCAAGTTCTGAAGCAGGCCTCAGGGCCACCAGTGGGCCGACCCGCTGCTTGCACATCGCACGAGCAGACCCCCTCTGGATGGCCACAGCGGTCCGACAAAAACACACAAAAGGGATGTGCTCTGACCTTGGCAGTGGCCCAAGGATCTGTGCCACTTGGCAGAGATTCTCACCTTTAGGGAGTTGGGAGCAAGGGGTCTAATAAGGAAGAAAAAAAAGAAGAACGAGGAAAATGAAGCAGTTGATCTCTGTCATTCTACATTAGAGGTTCTTAACTGGAGTCATGGATGACGCTCTTCCGCCCACAAGTTATAGCCAAGACTTGGTGTGTCCATTTGTGTTTTAAGAGAGGATCCACGGTTTGTATCAGTTTCTCAAGGGGGTCCAAGGTTGGAACCAGGCTATGCATCACAATTAGCCTGGGTAGGTACGTGTGGTTGGGGTTGAGCGGGGGAGACGGAAGGGGAATCTCTGAGTGGTGGGGGCTCAGGAATTTGTACCTTACAAGCTCCTCAGAGTAGTTAATGTTATGAATACCAGTATTCTGCCCAGAGGTGATCACTTTTAATATTTTGGAATATACCTTCTTTTCTAACTTATTTCATATTGTTTACTTAACACCTCCAAGTGAATAAATATACATCTTTGTCAACATTTCTAATGACTGTGTAACATTCTGTTTTATAAATGTGTTAGAAATCAGCTTACCAATCTTCTACTCTTATGCATGCAAGCTATTTCCAGGTTTGTTTGGTTTTTTTAGATTTGTTTATTTATTTATTAGAGAGAGAGAATGAGAGAGAGAGCATGAGAGGGGGAAGGGTCAGAAGGAGAAGCAGACCCCCCGCCGAGCAGGGAGCCCGACGCGGGACTCGATCCCGGGACTCCAGGATCATGACCTGAGCCGAAGGCCGTCGCTTAACCGACTGAGCCACCCAGGCGCCCCACGCTATTTCCAGTTTTTAATATCATAGAGAGCATTGAGAAAAGCATCTTTGTATAAATGCCTTATTTTCATTTTTGCTTGAAGTGCAATATACATACAGAAGAGTTCTCAGATCATGAGTATACAGCGTCACAGACTTTTGCAAATGACCACATCCGTGTAAGCGGCACTCAAGTCAAAAGAAACCATCATCAGACCCTGGAGAGCCCTCCGACCCACCTTCCCAGCATTCCTCCCATCCGGCCCTGGCCTTGCTCACGGTTAAACTAAATCAACTGAAAAGTTGTCAACAACTTGCAAAGTGGTAAATTAGGCTGGGCAGGGTCAGAGGCAAGAGAAACAAAGCAGAGTTGTAATCTGAGCTCACAGTTCAGGGCAGATTCTGGATGGATAACACGGTTTGGGTTCAGAAACGAAGTGTGGCTATGAGGCCTGGGTCGCTGGACCAGATCACCGCCACCCAGCCTCTGTGTCTTGCTGCACATGGAGCATCTATCCAAGAACCCAGTCCTCTAATGCCAATAGAAGGCATACATTTTCCGTGAGAATGTGTATGTGTATGTGTTTAGAAGCCCAGGGTTTCAGTTCGCGGTGAATCACAGGACCCGTTTCCCCCAGGCAGTGCTGGAGAATCCTGCCGCCTCCTTGATCCTGGGCCCTTTCCTTCCTACCCACCTTGTCTTTTCCCCCCTTTTTCTTATATTGGGGTGAAGTTCACAGAACATACAATCAATCATTTTAAAGTGAACAATTCAGTGGCATTTAGTATACTCACAACATTAGCAACAACCAAAAGACATTTCCATCACCCCAAAAGAAAACCCTGTACGCATTAAGCAGTTACTCCCAGCCCCTCCTCACCCGCAGCCCCTGGCAACCACCACTCTTCTTGCCATCCCTATGGGTTTCTCTCTGCTGGGTATTTTATACAAGTGGGATCACAATATGTCACCTTTTGTGTCTGGTTGTTTTCACCGAGTATGTTTTCGAGGGGCATCCACGCCGTAGCACCTAACAGTACTTCATTCCTGCTTATGGCCGAATGATATGCGGGGTATGGTTGGACCACATATCGTTTACTCATTCTTCCATCCATGGACACTCGGTTTATTTCCACCTTTTGACCATTGGGAACAGTCCTGCTGCAAACATGCGCACGTGTATTTATTTACGTACCTGTTTTCAGTTTCTTTGAGTAGATGTACCTAGGAGTGGAATTGCTGGATCCTAGAGAAATGTCTACATTTCAATTTGGGGGGACCATCCGACTGATTTCCACAGTGGTTGCACCGTTTTTCATTCCCACCCACAACGTCTGAGGGCACCCCACCTTTCGGTGCTCTCCCTTCCCTTCTTCAGACCGGTTCCAGGTTGCTCAGCGATATCCATCACCTTCCGGCCACACCTCTCAGAGAGGACCCCATGCTTCTCAGGGGTGATTGGCACCTCCTGTGTCAGTTTGGTGGGATACTAGTTTGAAATACAGATTCCTGGGATCCACCTTAATCTACCTGGAGCTAAAGCCCTAGAACCCTTCATTGGCCAGGAGTTCCCCCAATGTCTTCACACATTTACAGGACTCTGTCTTAGGTGTCTCGCCTCCTCAGGTGACTGATCTCCCTTGTAAGCAAATTCTCCCTTATGTTTCACTGACGGAGAGTAATCTCAGGGCCAGGTTTTGGAAATGAGACCTCTGCCTGTATGTCCTGTGTTCAGCATTGCCTAAGAGCCCCTAAAATGCTCTGCAAAATAAAAACAGAAATGAAATGGGTATACGCTTACACGGGGCCACCCACACTCATCTGAGATACCAAACCTGGTGGATTCGGTTTTTTAAAAAAGGTCCCATTACTCAAGTTAGCTTGCGCAGGCTTGAAAGCTAACCCAAGGCAGTACGTGCTAGGCCCCCAAAAGTCCCGAGGAGGGATTGCTGTGGGCATGAGCTCAGAGGAGGGCAGGGTGGGTGAGAGCAGGGGCGGGGGAGGGGGCTCAGACTTCACCATGTGAGCTGAGCTCAGAGCTGGACTTGGGTGGCCAGGAGGGGCTGAAACAGGCGGAGGAGGAAAGGGAGATTCTGGCCTGAGCAGAGGTGAATAAGAAGAGCCAGGGGCGGGTGAGAGGGGTCACTGGGCTGCGCTCACCTGTGAAGGCCAATTAACTTCACACCCCAGCTTGTCGGGTGACCACACCTCGCCCTCACCCAGCTCTTGGGTGGGGCGCAGCTGCCAACCTCTGACTCCTTTCTGGTCACAATTGACAGAGGCCTGGTGCCAGCTTCCGCGGCAACGGGCCAAAAAGGCACAACAGCCTCACCTTTGGTTCAACCCGGGGCTCCTCAGCTGCCCCTCTTGCCCTCTGCCTGCAACCATCACCCGCCCCACCCCAACCGTCTTGCTAAGAGCACCCAGTCCAGTCCTGCGCCCAAACCTCACCACGGGTTGTTAATCCCCTCACCCGCATGGGCAGAATGTGGACTGAGCTGTCTTTCGGGCAGAGGACTCCAGATTCCCGGGGACTCACGCATCACTCTCTCAGGCAGGTGCGAAAGGGCTGATCCAGTGGGCGGATCCGGGTGGCAGCTCCGGGAGGTCTGGCCGCCGACCTGACCCCCGGACCTGGAGTTTGGCCTGGGGCACAGGTTGCTCTTCCGCCCTCACTGTGCTGGTTTATCCGGCCCGGGGGAGCCCTGAGCCGGAGCTGGTACAGCGGACTGCGCCCAAGGGCCCTTCCCAGCAGCGTGGGTCCAACGGCCGCATGTCCTTGGTTCCGGGGACCCTCCCTCCGGCCTAGCCAAGCCCCTGCTGAGTCAGGACATGGTGCTGCGGAGCAGAGGGAAGCTGAAAGCCTGCAGGGATGGGGCATCCGCCTGCCGGGGGAGCCAGTGGGGTTCGGGCTACACCAAGCCCGACTGTCACCATCCTGCACTTCTAGCCGCGACAAAATACTGCGCTTAAAAAACAAAAACCAGGGGCACCTGTGGCTCAGTCGTTAAGCGTCTGCCTTCGGCTCAGGTCATGATCCCAGGATCCTGGAATCGAGCCCCGCATCGGGCTCCCTGCTCGGCGGGAAGCCAGCTTCTCCCTCTGCCCCTTGTTCGTGCTCCCTGTCCTCTCTCTCTTTCTCAAATAAATAAATAAAATCTTTAAAAAATATAACAAATAAAAACAAAAACCAGGTGATCGCTGTACAACATGAATATACTTAATGCCGCTGAGCTGTATAGTTTAAAAACGGTGAAAATGATACCTTTTACGTTGTGTACCTGTTAAACCCCCTCCGAGACACACACACACAAACCCACAGCAATAATGTTGCAGGGCATTTATATTCTGGGGCAATCATTTTCACTCTGGCCGTTTATCATCCACACATACATTTCTATGAGATAAATGCCAACTTCCTCTACGCAACTGCCTCCAAATGAAGCGGGAGAGCGAGGTTCTTGTCTCACAGAGAATGAACCTCGCAGTAAAGCAACAGAAGTTTATTGAGTGAAGATACAGAAAAAGCTCTCAAGAGTGAGAGGGGTCCCGACAGGGTTGCCAGCGTCGGTCTTTTATAGAAAGCTAACCAGGGAGCTTAAATCCTTTTAGCATCTCTATTGATATCACCATTGAGCAAGGACTAGTGATAACACCCTCAATGGCTTACTTCCTTCGTAGGGTCTGGTTAGTCTTTGTTGCTCACAGGGGATTATCATAAAAAAAGGCACCCTCCCCTCGCCTAGAGATGGGGGCGGCAGGGGGTGCCGCTGTCCTGAATGTTCTCCTTGACTTGCCATCCCCTCCCTGACTGGACCTGCCTACTACCCACAGGTTCCCTGCGGCCCAAACCCTCCACCATCTGAGGCAACACAGCATGCCCTGCCCCGCCCCCACGTGCACGTACACACACACACACACACACGTGCACTGGTGACCTTCAGGGGAACATCGAAACCTCTCCACTTTAAGCAGCATGTAGAAAAAGAACCGAGGAGGGGCGCCTGGGTGGCTCAGTTGGTTAAGCGACTGCCTTCGGCTCGGGTCATGATCCTGGAGTCCCGGGATCGAGTCCCGCATCGGGCTTCCTGCTCGGCAGGGAGTCTGCTTCGTCCTCTGACCCTATCCCCTCTCAGGTGTTCTCTCTCTCTCATTCTCTCTCTCTCAAATAAATAAAAATAAAATCTTTAAAAAAAAAAAGAAAAGAAAAAGAACCGAGGGTCCCCAAAACCCTGCCCCTCCACCCCGGGGGTGGCCCATGGGGCCACCCACAGCAGGTAAAAAGAGGCAAGATCCCTGTGCGGTGATGAGAATATTCTGGGATTAGCGAGCGCTGATGGTCGCACGACCTCGTGACCACACTAGAAACCACCGAGCTGTACACCTCGAAAGGGTGAACTTTAGGGTGTGTGAGTTCTATTTCGACGAGTGGAGACCCGCCTCTGGGGGTCCAGGGGAAGGAAAACTGGGCGTCTGGGATGAGCCCACCTTGTAGCTGCCCGGGTCACGGGACCACAGCCCCTGCAGAAGGAAGCAGCAGCTCCCAGGCCAGCATGAGGGCAGTGGACGCCCCGCCATAGGGTTGAGGCTACTGCACGGCAACCCCGGAGACTAAGAGCCCCCACAAACGCGCACTACACTTCGCTCACGATTGGTAAACACCGTGCTCCTTACAGAAGCCTGTGTTCTCTGCACCGGCTAATGGCATCCTCCCATGCGACCCTCCACTCCCCACCCGTGAGATTGCTGCACGTTCTGGACACACAGGCGTCTCCCTGATTAGTCCTCTTCCCAGGGACACATCCAGGGGCCGCATCAAACATCTCCCTGAATCTTGGCATTGCTTCCGGCCCCTGAACCCTGGGAACAGCTCAAACGTTCTGTCCGGGGCCAGACCCGCCCTTCCTTTGCAGGCTCCCCACGTTCCCAGCCCCCCACCGACCCCACACTGGGCCGTGATTGCCAGTGTCATACCAGTGGACCATGGACAATGCCCTCGACAGAGGAGACCGGGATGGCAGATCAGCCTCCTTCTTTGGAAAGAGGCCCGAGAAGGCCGGAGCGTTTTTGTCACACTTGTTCCCGCGCTAAGTGCTCTGTATCTGGGGAAGGACATTTTGGGTGTTTGCACCATTTTGAAAAGGCAAGACCAGGACCCAAGGCATGAGAGAGGCTCTCTACTATCCTTGAAGACCTGCAGAACCAAGGGAAGGAAGG
This sequence comes from Neomonachus schauinslandi, assembly GCF_002201575.2. NCBI lineage: Eukaryota > Metazoa > Chordata > Mammalia > Carnivora > Phocidae > Neomonachus > Neomonachus schauinslandi. Next base: position 92,236,976 of record NC_058414.1, on the reverse strand, counting down.
ACAAGGTACTTAAGGAAGGAACTTGGCCTTTCTTTTCTTTCTTTTTTTTTTTAAAGCTGAAAGAACAGTGATTTGCTCTGAAGCGGCTTCAGAGAGTCCCTGAATGAATGGGCGCCTGGGTGGCTCAGTCAGTTGAGCATCCGACTCTTGGTTTCAGCTCCCATCATAATCTCAGGGTCGTGGAATCGAGTCCCGTGTCGGGGCTGCTTGTCCCTCTCCCTCTGCCCTTCGCCCTGCTCTCTATCTCTGAGATAAATAAAATCTTTTTCTTTTTTTTAAGATTTTATTTATTTATTTGACAGAGAGAGACACAACGAGAGAGGGAACACAAGCAGTGGGGAGTGGGAGAAGGAGAAACAGTCTTCCTGCCGAGCAGGGAGCCCGATGCGGGGCTTGATCCCAGGACCCCGGGATCATGACCTGAGCCGAAGGCAGACGCCCAACGACTGAGCCACCCAGGCGCCCGTGCGATAAAAAAAATCTTAAAAAAAAAAAAAAAAGTATCCCTGAATCACACTGTTATCTGGTGCTGGTGATTTTCCACATGGAGAAAGAAGAAAAGTGGCCCCCCACCTCTGCCCATGCATACAAATTAATTCCAGGTATCCACCAAAGTGTGCCAAGTATTAATCCCAGATTCTGGAAACTGTGGGTTTGAATTCTGGCTTGCCCTCACTAGCTGTGGGACTCGGAGTGACTTACCGAACGTCTCTCTCAATTTCCTCATCTAGAAGATTGAAATAATAAATGGGGCTTTTATGAGGTTTAAATTAGTTAATATTTTTAAGGTTTGGAACTTGGTAAGCACCATCTAACAGCTTGTTAAAACAAACCAAAATGTAAAAAGCTAGATCTAACATTTCAGAAGCCAATACGGGAGAAAGTCTTTCTGACCTCAAGGTGGGTGAGTTCCCTGACAAGACATAGAGCAGGCAAAGTATAAAGCAAAACACTGGGACGCCTGGGTGGCTCAGTTGGTTAAGTGGCTGCCTTGGGCTCAGGTCATGATCTCAGGGTCCTGGGATCGAGTCCCTGCATCCGGCTCCCTGCTCTGCAGGAAGCCTGCTTCTTCCTCTCCCACTCCCCCTGCTTGTGCTCTCTCTGTCACTCTCTGTTTAAATAAATAAATAAAATCTTTAAATAAATAAAAATAAAGCAAAACACTGATAAATCTGAATATAGTAAAATAAGGACTTCACATGGGAGAAGAGCAGAGAGGAGTCTTGGAACACTGCTATGGTGGAGCGCTAACATGATGAGCCTCACCACCAGCGTGTAGAATGAAACATACTGCAGCATTCTCTTTCTACACGCATCCAACAAAACAACACAAAAGAAGGGCGCCTGGGTGGCTCAGTTGGTTAAGCGACTGCCTTCGGCTCAGGTCATGATCCTGGAGTCCCGGGATCGAGTCCCGCATCCGGCTCCCTGCTCGGCGGGGAGTCTGCTTCTCCCTCTCCCGCTCCCCCCTCTTGTGCTCTTTCTCTCTCTCACTCTCTCTCTCAAATAAATAAATAAAATCTTTAAAAAAAAGAAAACACAAAAGAAAATTAATCTATGGTGATAAAATTCAGGAGGAGGGGCTCCGGCTGACTCAGTCGGTAGAACCTGTGACTCTTGGTCTCGAGGTCGTGAGTTCAAACCCCACATTGGGCCTAGAGCTTACTTTAAAAAATAAAGACTTTATCTGTTGATTCTCGATTGCCTTCAGCTCAAAGTATCTTTATATCAAAATGGCATATTTTCGGGTGGCATATACTGATCCCCTTCAGTTTAGACTGGGCACGTTGGTTCTACACCCTTTTGTTTGCTCATACACACACATCAAAAAGAGAAAAAAAAAACGTCATCCTCATCCCTGTGTGTTGTGTGCCAAGCCCAGCAAATCGGTATCTCGCTGGCAAACTGAGAATGTCCTGGCCTCACTGAGGGGAGGGACAATTTATTTCAGCCACCTCTCCAGATTCCCTCTTTCTTCCCATGGGGGGGGAGCGGGGGGATCCAGCGTCAACAGGGCAATGAAGTATGGGGGTGAGTGGGGTCTGCAGCCTCACTGCCCAGCTCTGCCTCCAAGTTACTGTGGAACTTGGGACACGTGTCCTCACCTCCTGCCCTTCTGTCTCCCCACCTGTAACATAGGAGAAGAGGTCCCTCCTGAACCCAGACTTAACTGACTCTGGGAGCACCTGCAGCCACCTCCGGGAAGGGTGGCCTCAAAGCCTGCTCAGAGCGGGATCCCAGAGCCTTCCGCTGATGGTGCCATGGGGCAGATGGGAGAGGGAAGGAGGAGCTGGTGCCCTTGGCAGGACAGGTGGTGGATGAAGAGGGAGGCGACAAAGAGGGAGCTCTGGCCCCGTGTCTCCCAGGCGGCTAACAGCTGAGCTGATCTTAAAGTCAGGATGCGCCTCAGCTCGTCTTAACAGCTATTTCTAGCTCGTGCACCTCCTTATTTGGTAGCCAACTGCACCGTTCTCTCTCCCAGGGATGTCTGCCTTCCTGAGGAGCACACCAGGCCCCTCGTGGGGCTCCGGTTCTCGCAGGGCTTCACAGAGAACGGGCACTCAACCACGTGTGCCGTATGTATTCCAAATGCTCCTAAATCCATTCATGTTAAAACATTTTTGGGGACGCCTGGCTGCCTCAGTTGGTGGAGCATGCGACTCTTTTTTTTTTTTTTAAGATTTTATTTATTTATTTGACAGAGAGAGACACAGCAAGAAAGGGAACACAAGCAGGTGGAGTGGGAGAGGGAGAAGCAGGCTTCCCGCTGAGCAGGGAGCCCGATGCGGGGCTCGATCCCAGGACCCTGGGATCATGACCTGAGCCGAAGGCAGATGCTTAACCGACTGAGCCACCCAGGTGCCCCACATGTGACTCTTGATCTCCGGGCTGTTAAGTTCGAGCCCCACGTTGGGTGTAGATTACTTAAAGATAAAATCTTTTTAAAATTTTGTTTTAATTGTGTTAAAGTATATATAAACATAAAATTTACCATTGTAACCATTTCTAAGTGTAGGGTTAGCAGTGTTAAGTATATTCACTTTATTGTGCACCCATCACTGCCATCCATCTTGAGAACTTTTTCCCCACCCCCAACTGTAACTGCGGACCCATTAAATAAGACTCCCCCTGCTCCCTTACCACCACCCCCACCCCGACAAACTCTATTCTACTTCCTGCCTCTACGAATTTGACTAGTCTAGGTACCTCACGTAAGTGGAGTCGTGCAATATCTGCCCTTAGCATAACGTCCTTAAGGTTCATCCAGGTTGGAGCCTGGAATTCCATTCCATTTTAAGCCTAAACAATATTCATTCCGGTATATGTATATGCACCTTTTGTTTATCCATTTACCTGTCAATGGGCATTGGGGTCACACCATGCATTTTTACCTTTCAAATGCAGTGTTGGAACAGAATCCCCACTGATGGTCCAGTGGAATCAACCAGCTTTCTACTTAAAGCCTGTAGCTTCTCGGGGCACCTGGGTGGCTCAGTCGTTAAGCGTCTGCCTTCAGTTCAGGTCATGATCCCAGGGTCCTGGGATCGAGCCCCACATCGGGTTCCTTGCTCAGCGGGAAGCCTGCTTCTCCCTCTCCCACTCCCCCTGCTTGTGTTCCCTCTCTCGCTGTCTCTCTCTCTGTCAAAAAACAAATAAAATCTAAAAAAAAATAAAAAATAAAAATAAATAAATAAATAAATAAAGCCTATAGCTTCTCATTGATTTAGAGGAGGATCTGGTGACCAAGAAAGACAATTTTGCAACAGATTGCATTTCTTGGGGGTCCTGGGCTCGCGAGATGATTGTCTCCGAAAGCGCTACCAGATGATGCGGCGTTTCGGAGAGGCGATGTGGGTTGTGGCCAGAGGATCGGCTGCAGGGGCAACGGATGGAGGCAGAGCAGGTGCAGGGGCTGAAGCCATGGTATCTGGGGCACAGAAAGAAAGAAGGGAAGGAAGGGAGGGAGGGCGAGAGAGAAAGCAGGTCATTGAGGATGAGGGCGTGGGACACCAGGGGTCAAAGTGGTCCCTGTGGATTTTAAGACACCCAGTATTATGATCTGGCTTGGAGTAGAGAGACTGCAGGGCAGGGCGAGTGCCCAGGTCCCAGGTGAATGGTCAGAACCTGTTTACTTGACTCAGTCAACAGGGTAGATGTGTTTTTCGGAACAACCTGTGTGTGGAAACCTTGCCTGCCCTTGGAAACACCCCAGTTAGAAGGGCTGGGAACAACGGCAAAGTTGGCAGCTTGAGGACTCAGAGCCACGTTTCTTCCACCGCTAGAATGTGATCTGACCAGCCCGGCCAGGCGCCTGCCCAAAATCTTGCAGGGCTTCCCATGACTGGCAGGACCAAATCCAAGTCCGCCCTGCCCCCTCCCGCCACGCGCAGCGGGCCACAGGCTGCCCTTTCCTGCATAGGACTTCATGCTCCAACAGCGAACGCAGAGCTGCTCCCAGCCTCCCTCCCACACCATCCTGTCCGTCAGCTTCGTGCAATCTGCAGCTAGGGCACGTGCGCTAGCTCAGCTCACTTAAAATTCAACTCATGTTCCACCTTCCCTGCTACCCTCGCTCCTAATCAGGTCCAACTTACAGGCTGCTTCTCTGAGCTCTGATAGCACCTTCCGGCATTTGCACATTCCCCAATAAAAGGCTCTGCTTTGGGGTCCTCTTCGCCTCTTCCGATCTAAGCTCCCCCAAGACAAGTGCTATTTCTTTTCATCTTTGTATCCCCCCGTCCATTCATTCATTTACTCATTAGACATGTATTTCTTGAACTACAATGATGTGCCAAATACTATTCTAGTTTGAACGAACGCATGTCTTGACGTTGGTCCTTCTTGACACTCGTTCATTTATTCATTCATTTGACACAGATTGAGTGTGGTAGACATTGGAGGTACAACGGTAAACAAATCTAGATATGGTCCCTGATCTCAAGAGCTTCTGGGGGGTAAGAAAGACACTCATATAATCACGCACAATCAAACAAAATGTTGCCATCATGCAAGGCGTTAAGACGGATTGGGGAACTGGAGTCTGAGAGTAGATCAAAGGGGGTTGGACTTGGTTAGGAGTCTAGAGAACGCTTCCCCAAGAAAGTGGCACTTGTCGGAGATCTGAAAGTTGAGGAGAGCAGGAAACAGCATTCTAGAAAGAGGGAATAGCGTGTGCAAAGCCTTGAATCATGTATTGGTTAGAAATGCTTTGGGCTCCAAGAAACACAAAATCGGACAGCAGGTGGCTTAAACCAATGGAGTTTCTTTTTTCACACAAGGAGAAGTATGGAGGTGGTGGCTGTTGGCGCTGGCCCAGTTGCTGCACACTGTCCTTAAGGAGCCAGCCTCTCTCTGCTTGCCGTTTTTCATGCATTAGGGCTTGGTCTCAGGCTTGTCCTCTCATCAGCCCAGCTCCAGAGATTGAGATGGTTTTCTTTTTTTTTTTTTTTTAATAAGACTAAACAGTGAGTTTAGTCTTTTTTTTTTTTTTTTTTAAAGATTTTATTTATTTATTTGACAGAGAGAGACACAGCGAGAGAGGGAACACAAGCAGGGGGAGTGGGAGAGGGAGAAGCAGGCTCCCCGCAGAGCAGGGAGCCCGATGCGGGGCTCGATCCCAGGACCCTGGGGTCATGACCTGAGCTGAAGGCAGTCGCTTAACCAACTGAGCCACCCAGGCGCCCGAGATGGTTTTCAAAGGCAGGAAGCAGGAGGACCAAATGGGAGCTCTCCGCCTATCCATGAAATCCAGGAGACCTTTCCCAGAAGCCTCCGGCAGCCGGCTCTCCCAGCTCATTGGCCAGAGCTGACCCCACGGCTATCTTCTGCTACAAGGGATGCTGAGAAACCAGTATGTATTTGGCTCCTGTAGTGGGAATGGGCAAAGGAGAGAAGGTTGGAAATGGCTTGGAATGGCCACTTGGTGGGAGAGATTAAAGCGAGTTCTAGAAACCGAGACAATGGAGCTTTGTAGAGACCAGGACCTGGAGAGGTGAGTAAGGGTTGTGTTGGTTTGTCGGGGCTGCCATCGCGAAACACTCCAGACTAGGTAACGTCACGGAAACGTACTGTCTCCCAGCTCCAGAGGCAGAAGCCAACGGTTGGTTTCTTCAGAGGCCTCTCTCCTTGGCTTGCGGACTGTCTTTTCTCTGTGTCTTCACAAATTCTGTCCTCTGTGCATGTCTGTGACCTAAACTCCTCTTCTCATAAGGGGACCGGTCACTGGATTAGGGGCCACCCCAGTGACCTCACTTAACCTTAATTACCTCCTTAAAGGCTCTATCTCCAAATACAGTCACATTCTGAGGTAGTGAGGGTTAGGGCTGCAACATAAGAATTGGAGAGAGGAGTACAGTCCAGTCTATAAAAGGGCCAAACTTCATAAGGCTCTATAGGTCGTGTTAATAGTGAAAATTTTTATTCTAAAAGTTACTAGAAACTATAAAAAGTTTTAAGCAAGAGAACAACATATGCATTTTTATTTTTATTTATTTAATAAAAATTTTATTTTTACGTCATCTCTACGCCCAGCTTGGGGCTCGAACTCATGACCCCGAGATCCAGAGCTGCACACTTCACCGACTGAGCCAGCCGGGCACCCCATGACATAAGCATCTTTAGATTTAGAAGATCACTGCCTGCAATGTTGGGCATGGAATGGAAAGGACCAGAGTGGATGCCCACAGACCACTTATGAGGCCCCTGAAATAGGCCAGCAAGTAGCCACAGTGCCTTGGCTTAGGATAGTGGTGGTGGCGCTGAGGGAAGTGGGCACATCGGAGGAGGATTTCAGCGGTGAAAAGACCAGGACTTGGCCCAGGGTTGCTGTGGAGAGAGAGAGAGAGAGAGAGAGGGGAAGGCATAGGCAGGCAGCCTCTGGGCCTTGCAGGTGGTGCCTGTATGGGGAATTGGAGCTCTGGGAGCTGGGCCAGTGCTGTGAGAGGGAGCAGGGGGCTGTGGGCACCGGGCTGAGGTGGGGTAGGCGAGGTGAAGGCTCCCCTACAGGCCGATGGGCCGGGGGCCTGCTACTGCTCTTTGGGGGGGGGGGCAGCTTTGGCAGCTCAGATCCCTGTCCTACTAGCACATAGAAATGCAAGCACTCTCTGCCCAGCTCTCTTATCCAAGAGCATTGGTTTCATCCATCAGTTACACGTGCATTTTCAGTTTGGGGACAACAGGCACAAGATGCTGGGAGATACACCTTGATAACGGGGGACCCACTCAGAAGACCAGAGTTGATATCACGATTATTTTAAGCTGAAGGCATTTGAGATTCAAAAGATGAAGAAAAAAAAGCCTTTTCAGTGCTTTGCTTACTGACTAAAAGCAACACCTTCCGGAAAGTGAGGCTATTGTAAGTCCCCTTTATGGCCCTTAAGAGGACAGAAAGACCATGCATAACTGTGTATACAAACATTATCACAAACTTTTTTTTATCTCTCATCTATTCTAGAAACCCATTTGTCTTTCCTAAAGAAGCCTACTGGTTTTTCCCATAGTAGCCTTTTCTCCCCTCTCCTGTTTCCTTACTAAGTTAGATATATAAGCCTTTAACTTTTAACCATTTAAGAGCCAGCTACTTTTTTTTTTTTTTTTTAAAGATTTTATTTATTTATTTGAGAGAGAGAATGAGAGAGAGAGAGAGCATGAGAGGGGAGAGGGTCAGAGGGAGAAGCAGACTCCCCGCCGAGCAGGGAGCCCGATGTGGGACTCGATCTTGGAACTCCAGGATCATGACCTGAGCCGAAGGCAGTCGCCCAACCAACTGAGCCACCCAGGCACCCAAGAGCCAGCTACTTTTTAAAAAAGTTTATTTATTTATAGTAATCTCTACACCCAAACTGGGGCTCGAACTTACAACCCCAAGACCAAGAGTCATATGCTCTTCCAACTGAGCCAGCCAGGTGCCCCAGGAGCCAGCTACTTCTTTTGATGACTCCCCTTATGCTTATGAAATAAACTCTTTTCTCCTATTAATGGCTTTTGTCAATTTAATTCACAAGCCCCAGTTACTGAACATAACAGGATAGAGGCAAAGTTTTTTCTTCCTCTGTAATAACTACCAAATCCAGAAGGTATTGCTGTAATCCTTCAGATCAAAGCTCCCTGATAAGTATGAAGCCAGGAGCAGAAGCAGACAGAAAGCTGAATAGATACTCTGCATCTGTGACTACCCAAGGGTGAAAAAAGGGGGGGAGGGGTCTCTGTTGCCTTGTAGAGAGCAAGATGGAGTCACTCAAGTCGAGCAGTGACTCTTGCCAAGCAATGACATAATGAATCGGGAAGGCAGCCAAGGGCGATGAACTGAGAATAGATATTGCTAGAACCAGAACATACTGGTGGCATCCAGAACTGATAACCAGCAAGAGAGTCTGGAAGAGGGCGCCTGGGTGGCTCAGTCGTTAAGCGTCTGCCTTCGGCTCAGGTCATGATCCCAGGGTCTTGGGATCGAGTCCCACATCGGGCTCCCTGCTCGGTGGGAAGCCTGCTTCTCCCTCTCCCACTCCCCCTGCTTGTGTTCCTGCTCTCGCTATCTCTCTCTCTGTCAAATAAATAAATAAAATCTTAAAAAAAAAAAAAAAAGAGAGCCTGGAAGAGCTGAGAACTGATAACCACTATAACCAGAAGAGGTCCGCAAGGCTAAATGATGCGGTTTTAGAATATAGGTGAGGTGGGCGCCTGGGTGGCTCAGTTGGTTAAGCGACTGCCTTCGGCTCGGGTCATGATCCTGGAGTCCCGGGATCGAGTCCCACGTCGGGCTCCCTGCTCAGCGGGAAGGCTGCCTCTCTCTCTGACCCTCCCCGCCTCATGCTCTCTATCTCATTCTCTCTCTCAAATAAATAAATAAAATCTTAAAAAAAAAAAAAAAAAGAATATAGGTGAGGTTCGGTGGGGCTCATGAGGTCTAGAGCCAACGACCGAGAAAGAATTCTTGAGACATCTCTGGTGGAAAATGGTGGTTTATTAAAGCACAGGGACAGGACCTGTGGGCCAAAAGAGCTACTGCCCCAGGTTTGTGAGGGGTGGCTGATTATATTCTTGGGAGTTGGGGAGGTAAGGAAAAGGGAGGTTTCAAAAGCATATTTGTATGGTAAAGAAGACTCAGGATATGGAAGCCTTGGCATTGTTAAGTTAGGGTTGTCTTTCCTTCTAGTAAGGCAGGCATTAACAGTAAGGTATTTGGGAGCTTCCTGGAGGAACATTACACTCTGCTCACTTGAAGTATCTGTCAAAGAAAGGGCTGCAGATTACAAGGACATTTAATTGTATCTACATTCCTTTCTGGAAGCTAGGCCATTGATAGAAATGCTTTGTTCTTGTAAATTGCTAAGACTTTTGTAAACCGAGGGAGACTCATCTCTATAAATTAACTATTTGTGTTTCCTTTAGGGCAGCCTGGAGTGCCTGAGGCATGTCACACATATCCCATGGGGGGGGCGGGTTGTGGGGAGTCAGCTTCTGCCCGTCCTCAGCTAGCCTTCTGCTCCCTCCGCATAAAGACTGAACAAACTCCTTTAAAAAGGGGGGATTTCTGCAGCAAAGTGTCTGACTCTGCAGATGCTGACCCTTCCGCATCTGACCTCATTAAAAAGGTGGCTGCCACCAAAGGCCCTGTGATCTCTTAAACATCATAGTGATCTTGCACTGTTTGACCCTAAGAAGCTCACCTGGGCCAGACAGAGTCCTCATCTCAGCTGCTTACTCACGGCTGACTTCGAGTTTGGGAGAGAGCATGGAATGGGGGCAGAGGGAGAGGGAGAAGGAGGCTCCCCGCTGAGCAGGGAGCCCGATGTGGGACTTGATCCCAGGACCCCGAGATCATGACCCGAGCCGAAGGCAGATGCTTAACCAACTGAGCCACCCAGGCTCCCCTCAACCACCTCCATTTTTTTTTTTAAGATTTTTAATTTTTTATTAGCGAGAGAGTGAGAGAGAGAGAGAGTACAAGCAGGGGGAGCGGCAGACAGAAGGAGAGGGAGGAGCAGACCCCCCACCCAGCAGGGAGCCCAATGTGGGCCTCGATCCCAGGACCCCAGGATCATGACCTGAGCCGAAGGCAGACGCTTAACGACTGAGCCACTCAGGCGCCCTCAACCACCTCCATTTTGACCTCAGTTTGTACTTTCTTACTGATTAAGTTCTTCTTTCCAACTTATCTTTTGACTCAGGCAAAAGACCCTGCAGGCAAAGCGTCCCCTGCTGAGAACCGAAACTGCCCCCTCCAGTGATAAGAACCGCCCGGAGCCAGCAAGACCCCACCCATGATTGACCCCAAGACTGGGATCAACCTGACCTGTACGGCCCACCTGCTGGGATCCACTCATCTTTGTCCCGCATTTTCCTTCCATAAACCTGGAAGTAGTTTTAGCACTTGGAGACAGCCTTTTGAGACCCTAGTCTACTGTTTTCCCAGTGTGGACCTCGCTGAAACAAAATCCTTTCTTGTTTCACCACCGCCCGTCTCTCTGCCTTTGGATTTTGGCCGAACCTGGTCTGTTTGCACCCACCCCCCCAGCCAGGTGCTTTGGCACCCCTGCGCCCTGGAACTATGCTGTGAGCTGAGGTGTCGGGAGGAGTGTGCTCCCCAGGGCACTAGCTCCCACCATCTCTCCCCAGGGCTCTCGAGCCAGCCTGCCTGTCTCTGCCCACGCTCTCGGTCCCTGGGCTCCTGCCACACTGGCACGAGCCGTTCCAGGATCACATCAGCCAAGGCCCCAACGCTCAGCTTCCACACTTGCCGATCCCTCTGTCCTGTCCACGATCCCCTTGGACCTTTACATGCCTTCTTCTTTCTTTCTTTCTTTTTTTTTTTTAAAGATTTTATTTATTTATTTGCGAGAGAGAGAATGAGAGACAGAGAGCATGAGAGAGGAGGGTCAGAGGGAGAAGCAGACTCCCCACCGAGCAGGGAGCCCGATGTGGGACTCGATCCCGGGACTCCAGGGTCATGACCTGAGCCGAAGGCAGTCGCTTAACCAACTGAGCCACCCAGGTGCCCCCATGCCTTCTTCTTTCTAATCCTTTAAGTCTCTGTGCAATTATGTTAGCAAAGACTTCCCGGAGGCACCTGAGTGATCGTATGAGTGAATGCATTCCCTGACGCCATCATCCCCCTAACTGTGGTGCCTTTAGGCTGAAGCTGGAAGAGGCTTTTTCTTAAAAAGACAAAATCTGGTATTTTAACCAAAGAAGACTGGTTAATTCTCAAACTCATTCTCGGCTTCTAGTGCTCAGTCGGGACTCCAGAATTCTCTGAAATGGAACATTTCCAAGGCCGATCAGGCTGCCCACTGGGTCTCAGGGATTCCAGCAGAGTTTCATTTGCAACTTCTAACCACTTCCCCGCCCCCCCTCCCCCACCCCTCCCCCGCCCTCCACCAAAGCAAGAAAGTAAAGGTTAAAGCAGACAAGATTTTTTTCTACCTCTAAAGTCTCTGTATTTTAAAAGGCTACTCTGAGCCCTTTTGTAGAATCTAGTTTATCTTTTTCCTACCCACAGGTGGCCCTGCTCTTTTTTGAGATTATCAGTCGTTTTCAGCTCCTACAAGTAGCAGAGGCAAGAATGGAAGTTGGAAACCTAGTAGCACGTTTTGCCCCTCCCTAAGAGAATGTCCTCAAGCAACAAACACCAGGTTAGAAGTGAAGGAGCTGAAACAGCCAGCAGTTTAAAGAGGAGGTGCTGAGTTATCCCTAAATTTTCCTTATTCTTTTCCTAAAACCTTAGTCCCGTTCCGTCAAAGTGATGTGGGGAACAAAGGCAGAGGAAATGTAGATAAAATTAAATGTCCTTATAACCTGCTGCGCATTGACAAGTACTTGAGGCGGGCAGACTGTAACATTCCTCCAGGAAACTCCCAATTGTCTTAATGTTAATGCTTTGCTAGAGGGAAAAACAACCTTAGCTTGACAATAAGCAGGCCTCCAGGATCTCAAGGGTCTTCTTTAGCATATGAAAGTCCTTCTGGAAACTCCCCTCTGTCTTTGCCCCCACCCAACTCCATAGTATATAATCAGTTGCTCCTCAGCATCCCGGAACCGCAATCTTTCCTGCCCACGAGTCTCCTTGTCCCTCTGCTTTGGTAAGACCACGTTTTTTGGCACCGAACCTACCTCAAGAATTTTCTTGGCCGTCGGCTCCGAACCCCACCACGACAAACAACATCAAAAGCAGGAGGGAAACCTTGGAAGTAAGGTAAGGCCCCACAAATTAAATTTCCCTCATCCGTGCCCATGTCCATGCCCTTGTTCTTCATTGATTATCTATCCATTTGTTTACTTAGACAAATATTTTGGTCCCCTAATCTGAGTCAGGCATTGACCTAAAATGCTGAGGAGAAAGACCTCCAAGCATTGTGTTTAGATGGGGGTAGGAAGGTCCCTCCCAAAGTGTTTGATGTTAAAAATAAAAATAACAGGATTTGAAAGTTAGACACTCAGATTCTAAAGTTCATACGTAAAAGAACATCCCTGAAAAAGAAAAGGGGTACCTAGCACCTCAGTTGGTGAAGCATGGAACTTTTTTTTTTAAAGATTTTATTTATTTATTTGACAGAGAGACAGCACGAGAGGGAACACAAGCAGGGGGAGTAGGAGAGGGAGAAGCAGGCTTCCCGCGGAGCAGGGAGCCCGATGCAGGGCTCGATCCCAGGACCCTGGGACCATGACCTGAGCCGAAGGCAGACGCTTAACGACTGAGCCACCCAGGTGCCCCAGCATGCAACTCTTGATCGCCGGGTTGTGAGTTCGAGCCTCATGCTGGGTGTAAAGAAGATTTTTACAAATAAAAACTTGGGAAAGGTAACATTTCAGTGTAGAAATGTTACCCCCCACCCCCCGCCCCGGCCTTGGGTTGGCACATAGCCAAAAATTTGGTTGCTTGTGGGATTGGTGAGGTTGTTTTGCAAACAGGTGTTCGAATGCATTGCTGGTGGGACTGTAAGTGGGAACAGCCTGTATGGGGGACGTTTTCATAAAATCTGTTAACATGGTAAATGTCCATACTCTTTAGCAATCCAGTTCTAGTTTATCCTGCAGACCTAATCCCCCATATACAAGATACCATCCTACATAAAACATGATTAATTGAATGAAGCACTGTTACTGAAAACAGCACCAGTTGTTCCTAATAGGGGGACCGGTCATATAAATGACCCAGCAGAGAACTATGCGAGTATAAAGAATGAAGATTCCCTTTAGGTTCTGATATGGAAAGAGCTTTAAATAACATTTAGATTGGGGGGTGGGGGCCAGGTGTCTAACCTGCCACTAGTCTCCAAGAGGAGGAAAAAGTACATTCATTCATTTGAATGTGCACAAGATATCTCCGGAAGGATATACAAATAATGAGAGCAGTAGTTGCTATTTGGTATGACGTGGGTGGCCGGGAGAAAGGAACGGGGTGGGGCGGGGGAGAGAATTTTTGTGAGCTCATTGTTCGGTGAGTCAGAAACGACCAGGTTGAGTGGCCACACAAAGAAAATTCTTACTTTCGGCAAATGAGATCATGGGGAATGGCCTCCAGGATCATGGGGAATGGCCTCCAGAGACGTGACACCCTGAGAGAGGGTGAATAGATTCCTTCAGGGTTAGGATGAATATTTAGATGGGGGAGGCTGGTCATCGTAGGAAGAGGCGGGCGTGAGGGTTGCACATTTAAGGGAACTTGGCCTATACATACTTGGTGTGTTCTGTAAGTGGTTGAGGCTCCTCTCCGAGCAGAGATCTTAGTAGTATAATGAGGTCACTCCAAGGTCCATCTGCGCAGGCGCGATGGAGGTTTCCGCTCAGGCTGGGTGGTCTGGGCCAGCAGGAGATTTGGCCCGGGCCGGCCCATCACCTGGGGATGGTTTTTGGTTTCATTTGCCTGCATTAAGGAGAAAGCTGGGAAGAAGAGCTTAGGGAAAATGTAAGACAAAGGTTAGTGAGTTCAAGCAGGCTGGCAGTAAAGGCCAGGTCTTGGGGCCTAGCTGGTGACGTTTTCACTCCATACCTATTCAAAGAAAATAACATTCTAACTGCAATGGCATTTGGGAAAGCATGGCAAGGCCAACTTAATAAGTTAGTTGACTATGAAAACTTAAGAAGGGGAGCCATCCCGGTGGGTATAGAACGGGGGGGCGGCTTACAGAGCGGGGCAAGATTGGGCTCTACTTCAGCTTGGGCAAGTTGGAATATACAGCCAAGGAGCAAAGCGGGGGAGGGGGTGGGGGATTCAGTGGATGGAAAATGAAGGAAAAAACGGGGTAAGGGGGCACTTGGGCTAAACTGACCTAACAGGACTCTTGAAGGCAAACCAGGGTGATCAGACCTCACCTAGTAGGCAGGGGGCAGGGGTGACCAAGCACCTGCCTCTGGGGGTCCCAGACAGACTGGGTTCAGCCACTCACTGCTGCCAAAACCCAAAGGCAAAGGAGACCGTGGTGGTGAAACAAACGGATTTACTTCAGTGCGGCTCAGACGGGGAAGACAGCAGCAGATTGACCACCTCAGTCAGGCTCAGAGTCCTGGAAATACTGGGAGTTTTTTGTTTTTTAAATAGGCCATACATCCAATGTGGGGCTTAAACCCAACCCTAAGATTACGAGTCTTACGTTCTATCCACTGAGCCAGCCAGATGCCCCATTTCCAGATTTATATAAAAAATGCAGGACAAAGGTGGGTGGGTACCTGCAGGTGGGCAGTAAAGGTCAGGTTGATCATCATCTTGGGGTCAATCATACGGGGTCTCACCGGCTGAGGGCAGTCCTTATTGTTCGAGGGGGGGCAGTTTCAGTTCCCATCAGGGGATGCTTTACCCGCAGGGTCTTTTCCCTGAATTAGAGATAAGCTGGAAAGGAGAACTTAATCAGTGAGAAAGTACAGACGGAGGTCAAAATGGAGGTGGTTGAAGTCGTTTCAACCTGAGGGATGGTGTAAGGTGAGTCTGATCCAGATACGGAGGGTGGAGGATTCTGGCTAAAATCAGACAATGCAGAGATGAAAATGGAAGCTGAAAAATTGAGGCCTACTGGAGAAGTTCAGGGGACCTTGAGTATTTGGTCAAAGAGAATCTTTGTCATGCCTTTCTAGTTTTATAAATACTGCATTGTTAAAAAAATTATGCAAACCACAAATTAACACAGTACTTGCTACAAAATTTATAAATGTGGGAGATGATACTTAAAAGTCAGGGGAAGCCACTGACCTGAGAATACAAACTTTTTTACAGGGACCAAATCATTATTCAAATCCCCTTGGGAGGGGCACCTGGGTCTGTGGTTAATGGGCTCTGGGTTTTGGGTCAGGTTGTGATCTCGGGGTCGGGAGATGGATTCCCCTGCAGCTGGCTCCCCACTTAGTGGGCGGGGGTCTGCTAGAGATTCTCTCCTTCTAACCCTCCCCTGACTTAGGTTGCATGTGCTCTCTCAAATAAATCTTTTTTTTTTTTTTAATTTAAATCCCCTTTTGAGAAAAATACCACAGAGTAGCACTGTTTACTGCCAGGCTAAAATTTTCAAAGTTGGTGCCAGAGTACAAACTAAACTTCTTCCCAGTGTAGACTCCCAAGGTGCCATGGCAGGATGCCAGGCCTATCTTATACTTTAATTCTGTAGCACTCTGCACAGAGGGACAAGCATGATTGTGTTTGGTCTGCAGGTCCCCCTTTCAAATGAAAAGCTCCCTTAAGGCAGGGCCTGGCCTGACTTCAGCACATGCTGGGGAGGGAGCACCAGACCTCAAATTCCTCAAGCTTCAAGCCCTGCTCTGTCACTCTGGCGGGGGGCGGGGGAGGGGAATTGCTGTGTGATCCTGTGTATATAGTATCCCTTCCTGTCTACACCTCATGTTACAGATGTAAAGAGGCACGGTCATCTGTGCTTGTCCTACTGCAAAAGCCTGTTGGGAGGTTCAAAGTACGTAAAGTAGGTGAAAGTTTTTTGAGACCATGGGAGAAAAAAAAAGCCAGTTTTTTTTTTCCCCTTTTGCTCCTTTTCCAGCCTTTCTTTCTTTTTCTTTCTTTGAGAGCATAAGCAGGGTGGGGCAGAGGGAGAAGCAGACTCCTCACTGAGCAGGGAGCCTGATGACTGTGGATCATGACCCAAGCCAAAGGCAGGGGCTTAATTTACTGAGCCTCCCAGGTGCCCCCAACTCCTTTTCCAGCTTCTATTCTTGCTTTGGCCTGCACCCTCAGCCCCACGCTACACATGCCTTGTAAATGCAAATGACATACCTCCCCCTTGAAAGGGACAAAGAGGTAGTGATATCCTTGGGAGGTTTCCTCCTGTACATTCGATAATACCTGGGGAGTGACCCCTCCCTAAACATTCTCCAGGACCTCTGACTCCACAAACACCTTGCTGCCAAGACCCCTGGCTTCAGGGATTGAGTAACTAACAAAGGACACCTGGACCCTGTCCTTAGTCTGACCAGTTCCCGGATGCCTAAGAGGACATGTCCATCAGAGCAAAACCGCCAATAAGAACCCTAGACCCTAAGCAAAGAAGAGACCCATGTTATTTTCCTAGTTCTCAGATGCTCTGTCCCTGCGTGTCTGATTCACTATAAACTTTGCTGTCACTTCCTTCTGGCTCACATTTGATTTCCACCCTACATGAAGGTAAGGGCCCTCTTGGCTAGCCCCATGGGACCCCCTCTCCAGGTGCTCAAACCTGGCCTGCCAGCATCATGAAAACGGGGTTGTAACGTA
Organism: Neomonachus schauinslandi; assembly: GCF_002201575.2. NCBI lineage: Eukaryota > Metazoa > Chordata > Mammalia > Carnivora > Phocidae > Neomonachus > Neomonachus schauinslandi. Next base: position 92,220,289 of record NC_058414.1, on the reverse strand, counting down.
AGGTAGTCAGGGTAAAGTAGAGGAGGCATTATATTTGAAGTTCAGACAAGGAAATCACTTTTTTCTTTTTTTTTTTTACAGATTTTATTTACTTGACAAAGACACAGTGGGAGAGGGAACACAAGCAGGGGGAGTGGGAGGGAGAAGCAGGGTTCCCGCCGAGCAGGGAGCCCCATCCCAGGACCCTGGGACCATGACCTGAGCCATGCAATACTGGGGATATACTTACATGAAAAACCAGTTTATCCGAAATTCAGATGTAGGAGCGCCTGTCTTGCTCAATCAGCAGAGCATGTAACTTGCTCTCAGGGTCCTGAGTTCTATGCCTACATTGGGCATAGAGCTTACTAAAAATATTTTTTTTTAGTGAAATTCAGATAAAACTGGGCATCCTGTATTTTTATTCGCTAAATTTGACAAAACTATTTTAATACCTATGCCGGATGCCTGGGTGGCTCAGTTGGTTAAGCATCTGCCTTCAGCTCAGGTCATGATCTCAGGGTCCTTAGATGGAGCCCTCATCCAGCTCTGCTTCTCCCCCTCCCTCTGCCCTTCCCCCTGCTTGTGCATGTGTGCTCTGTCTTCAAAATCTTAACAAGCAAAAACATCCTGTGCCAACATCAGTGGAAACGAGCAAAATACTTATCTAGCCCTTACTAAGGCCAGCGACTGTCCTTCGAGCATTGTGTATATTAACACATTGAATACTTAACGAGGGAGGTATTTCACGGGTGAGGAAACGCAGCACCTTGCTCTGTCACTGCCCTGTCAAACAGCTAGGTTCAGGGACTGAAGTTCTGATTCCTGGGTCACCTGGGTCTTCTGCACAGCCCTGACTTCAAGCTTCCTGTTTCCCTGACCAGTCCACTGCACCCTCTTTGTCAGGTTGTGGAACATTTTTGTTTCAATAAACAAGGTCACTATACTCGAGGACTACAGCTTGGCTATAGCTTTTCTTCGCAAAATTGTGAAGGAGAATGCCCACCATGCCCTTCATTGGGAATCCTTTCTCTCCTTCCCTTGTGTCTGCTGAGGGTTCTTAAACTGGCCTTGATGCCCAGTCAGTGGAGGTGGAGTGGGGTGAGTGCTCCCATGGGAGTCCTCCCCAACCTGTGGTTGTCCCCATCTGGACCTTGGCATCTAAGAAGGCATTCGTAATCTGAGAAGGTTCTTGGTGCCCTCACATCATACCACACAGGAGGCTCTTGGCTCCTACAATAAAGAACCTGGCTTTTCGGTGTATAGCAGAATCACTAATATTTCTTGAGTGAAGAAATGCATGAACTGCCCTTGTGCTGAACTTACCTCCCAGGAATCAACAGATGACTCTAGTTTGTTTCCTGAAACAAAAAACATCATTATTCCTGTTGGTATGGATGGTGAGCCAAGGCATAGTAATTTTTATAACATGAGAATTCTTTTCATTCATTGCCAAGGACTTAACTCTGATTGAAACCCTATTTGGAGGACTTTGAGCAGAGAGACACCTTCGCTCTGGCTGAAGGGTTGAGCAGGGAGATCAGAAATTCAGAACTAAGCTTGGATGGGCACATGTGACCTTGGGGACAGCCCTGGGTCCCATCCCTCCCCCCATCTTCGGACCAGGTCTGGATTATTCTGAAGTTCATGCCCAGGGCCTTTTCAGGTGTGTTACTGAGGCTCAGATCTTTCATGATCTCATGATACCACTGAGGGCTCTGAGCTGGGTGCCAGTGCTTTCCGGGTGAGGGCAGCAATATGGAGACAAAACGAATCCATAACATACAAGAGAATTTTCCTAAAATAGAGGAATGCTTTAAGTTGAAGTAGCCCTTTTTTCTTTAATATTTTATTTTATTTTTTAAAGATTTTATTTATTCATTTGAGACAGAGATACAGAGAGAGAGAGCATGAGCAGGGTTGAGGCAGAGGGAGAAGTAGGCTCCCAGCCGAGCCAGGAGCCAGACGTGGGGCTCGATCCCAGGACCCTGAGATTGAGCCCCCACATCCGGGCTCCGTGTTTGGGGAGGATCCTGCTTCTCCTTCCCTCCACTGTTGACCCTGCTTGTGCGCTCTCGCTCTGACAAAATCTCTAAAAAAAAAAAAAAAAAAAAAAAAAAAAAAAAAAAAATTGAACTAAAAATCACAGTATTACTCGGTAAGGTAAAACTCAGACTATTGGGACTATACCTGTAGTCCCACGAAGTTAAATTTATGAACTTGAGCAGGGGTGACTGCAGCTAAGAAATAGGGGGGCAACGTGGAAGGGCAGTAGGGAGGGGCGGTGCCCCTTACAAGATCTAAGCTGGCTTGGGAGAGACCAGCAGAAGAGGAACCCTCCCCGGATTAGGTACCGTCATGAGGTAGGGAAGTTTAGGAACTGGGCATCTCAATGATCTTTGGGAGGTTGGAGGGAGCAATGAAGTGGGACTGGGAAGACATTTTTAAAACTTACTGAAAAAAAGGGATTGTTAGTCTTTTTGCAGCCATCGCGTGGCCTTGGGAGAAACACTGTTTTCTGTTGGCTTTGTCACTGTCCTTACTTGTGTCTGTTAGGTACATCCTGATCTGATCGCCAGTGGGGAGGATTTTCACTCTTAGGTGGACTTAAAGAAAAGCAAACCAAGGGCTTATGAAGAAAAACTGCCAATGGAAAATCAGAATTTAATAGGCAGCATGTGAGAGGACAGTGGACATTAATAGGGAAATAGGATTATATACATTTTAATTTTCACAGTTTTACAAATGACTGTAAGCTGGGATATTTCAGACACCTTATGTTACTATCTGTTCAGTATTGTGTGAAAGAACAGTGTTTTCCATAGACTCTTACTGTTACTTACAGATAGAGAAAGCAGGATCACTAAGAGGTAAATTAGCTTGCTCAAAGGCACATAGCCAGGAATGGGAGAAACCGGGAGGTGAGGGGGACAAGCTGACTCCAGAACCTGTGTTTGGTACCATGCTAGTCTCCTGGGTTTAGAGAAGACACCCTGATTGGAGGAATAAGAGAGTGTTTAATATGTACCAGGCACTAACCTCAGTGATTGCATGTCCTATAATCCTCACAGCAACCCTGTGAGGGAGGGCCGCCTATCATCCCATTGGAGATGAGGAAACGGGCTCAGAGAGAATAGGTATGTATCCCCGGTTTCTTCAGCTGACCGGGTCAACTGGTAGAGTCAGTAAATGGGAAAGTCCAACCCAGGTCCTCAATTCCCGCCCTCCACTGTATCAGCCTTTGCTAGCAGGTATTCCTCTGGGTTAGCACTCTTGAAATGAGGACTTTATAAGTTCCCTAGATGTGCCGCCCAGTGTGTGTGTCGGGGGGGGCGGGGGGAGCAGTGAGGGTGGGCCCAGCTCGCGGGGCCCCGCCCCTGCCCCGCCCCCGCAGGTGGGGCTGTCTCATCCGCCAATCAGGACGCTGGGCGCCGGGGTCGAGGGGCGGGCCGCGGGCGCTGCGGTTCCAGCCCGCAGTCCGAGCGGCTAGAGCGCTCGGAGACCCTACGCGAAGCCAAGAGGAGCGAGCCGGCGCCCCAGTCTCCTTCCCCTCCCCTCGCCTCGCCGCCTTCTCCCGCACCCGGACCGGAACTATGTGATTCCGGAAGTTCCGGTGCCATTGCTGTATGGGATAAACAGTAATGGCGGAGGCTGCAGCTCCCGGAACAACAGCCACAACATCAGGAGCAGGAGCGGCAGCGGCGGCGGTGGCAGCGGCCTCCCCCACCCCTATCCCCACAGTCACCTCCCCGTCGTCGGGGGCGGGGGGAGGGGAAGGCGGCAGCGACGGCAGCGGCGGCGGCTGGACTAAACAGGTCACCTGCAGGTGAGACGCTGCGCAGCCGGGCGCCGGCGCGGGGAGGGGGCCGAGGCCGCGGAGAGGGCGCAGAGGAAGGGGCGGGCGGAGGACGGAGGAGAGCGGCGTTTGGCCGCCGCCGGCTTCCCCGCCCGCGCTGCGTCAACCCCCGCCGGCCGCCGCGGTGCCGGGCGCGCGCGGCTCTGTTGCGGGGCCGCCGCACCGCCCGTCGCCCTCCCCGCGCTGGCGGAGCGGCGCGCCGCGTAGAGAGAAAGGTGGGCAGACTCCTCCTCCTTTTCATTGTCGCGGGATCGGCAGCCCCTGCTTGGAGCTCCGCAGGTTCGAAAGGAAGGGTGCGTGTTGTCGCCTGCAGCCGGCCTCCCTGCAGGCCTGCGGGGCTGGGGAGCGCGGCCGCGGGCCCGGACGAGGTGGCCTGGCCGCCTGGCCTCGGCACCGTGTCATCCGTTGGTAACGTCTGCTCGCGTCTCTCTCCGCCCCCGCCCCACCCGAGAAGTAGCTTTTGTTATTTCTTCTTTGTATGTTTATCGAGGTTGGCGTTTCTGAGCTTTGTTTTAGAACCGAGTGCCGGGCTGAGGTCGTCTCCTCCGCCTTGAATTACCCACGAGCTGTCCATTCCCCTCCCGCGGTGAAAATGTTCTCTTTTGAAATAACACGCATCTTACTTCCGAAGGAGAGCGGTTTTGTTTGGGTTTGGTATGTCAGATAGATGCAAGTATTTGAAAAATTAGTGGATGGCGGTAATAGGTACGTGTGTACGCATGTAAAAATTGACCGAGCTGTACATACAGGATGAGTGCATTTAATTGAATGTTACCTTGGATTCTTTAGCGACTGGAAGCGTTTTTCTAGCAGTTGGAAAATACAACTGGAATGCCGGTTTTCACCCGGGGGTGGGATAATTTCCATGCAATACGTAAGGATTCTTGGTATACAGAACTCACTGTCCTGGTGTTAACAGTGATATTAAATGGCGTTCTCTGTTTTTATATACATGTAAGGCATGAATAATAAACTTGAGCTTATTTTCAGTAGCGGGATGAAGAAGCATAAAAGCTCTTTTAGGTCGCTTCTCTTCCCAGTCGTTGTAGATCGTAAGAATGGAATCAAGTGCAGTATCTTGAATGAGAATTTCAAAATTCTTGTTCATGAAACAGTTAAGTCCCTATTTACAATTTTTTTCTCTACAATGCTGCAGTTGATTTATATGTGCTAGTTGGATCTTTAAAAAAGAACTAGTGTAACCTTTATATACCTGAGTTTTTAGCCCTTCACTGGCAGTCCCAATCTACCTCTATATACTGAAAATAATGTTGCTTGAATATGAGTTCTTAACAGGAACTCCATACAAAGCCTTGATTTTAACCTATCATTTCCAATCTCAATATAGTCTAGCTTTTAACACCCATCACCAACCTGGCATTACCATACTTATCTCATTTTTTATCTTGGCAGCTGTAACTTGAACCCAACTTTACAGCAGTGCCCAGAATTCATTGTCACTTTTACACTTTCTTCTCTGTTGGACACTTGGCCCTGTTCTTACTTCCCTTTTCTAGTTCCTCAGCAGTATATAACCAGAATTCAGAATAGCTTACTAAATAGGCCAGATAAAAGGCCAGAAAAATAAGCTGAAAACCCAGACTAAGCATTCCTCTTTGCTTGACTTCAGGATCTTTGAGTTAAATGCAATATTGTAGATTGTTCCTGGACTGGTGGGAATTCATTGCCCATGAACCAATAGATTTTATATGTATTTAAAAAAATTTACATAGCTCAGTAATCTAATATTTTGGAAAGGCATTATGTAAAAGATAACATGCTTAGATGTACTAGTTTTTTCTTAAGTTATTTTTAATTTTTAAAAAGTACAGGCTAGTATATCTTTGATTTTAATATTTATTGTTTTCAGTTCTAGGTATGAACATGTATTTTTAAAATTCTCTTTGGATAGTGAATATGAGATCTTCATTTATTGTGGACCTTGAGCTTTCTTGAGCAGGGGCCCTATTTTGTTTATCCTTATGTGTACTTAAGTATCTTTCGGGGACTACCTCATTCAGTTATTCATTAAATAAGTATTAGTGCCTACAACAAGAGACGATGCCCTAGATGTTCAAGGGAATGCAAAAATGTATTTTCATTGTGTTGCTAAATCTCTCTAGAGGAGAATTAAGCTAAGTGATACACTTTAGTGTTTCTGCTTATTTCCTTCCATCTAGCAGTTTGATTAAGGCTATTTACTTAGGGGGCGCCTGGGTGGCTCAGTCCTTAAGCGTCTGCCTTCGGCTCAGGTCATGATCCCAGTGCCCTGGGATCGAGTCCCACATCAGGCTCTCTGCTCCGCGGGAAGCCTGCATCTCTCTCCCACTCCCCCTGCTTGTGTTCCTGCTCTCGGTCTCTCTGTCAGATAAATAACAATCTTTAAAAAAAAGGCTGTTTACATAGGACATAATCCTCCAAGTAGTTAGTTATTTGGAGGACAGATTTTTTTAAATCGCTCAATTTTCGTACTGGTTACTATTTATATTTCTCAAAATTCTACCTCATTGTGTTTGATGTCTGCAGCTTAAGAAAAACTTATACCTTCCCAGGGAACTGTATCATGCTGCCCCCATCAGGCCATTTTTCATATTTTTTTATTGGAATATTATGGAATATGCTATTGCTCTTAGCTTCTTCGAGAGTATAGGGTTAAAATACTTAAAAGTCATAACTTGCAAGCTATAATTTTGGATTTAGACACTGCTTTATGAGAGTTCTACAGTGGTAGATGACTGTTCTGGCATTTGAAATAATATCCCAAAACCAAGTGTGTTCATTTTGATTTTTAAAAATAAAGGAAATTATTCAGAAAGTCTCTATCCATAGTGAAGTTTATTACTTGGAAACTATCTAGCATATAGGCTTTTTTGAAGGGGTGGCACTGAAAAAGTTACCAGCCCATTCATTAAGAATTAATTTGCTACTGACATTTGCCATGTCACCTAACAGTTTTTATTAAATAGGTAACTATTATTTGTATAAGTATTGTAAGAGATAAAAAGCAGAGTAAACCATGGTCCTCAGCCACCAGGAATTTGCAGTCTAGTCTGAAATAGTACATGCACTCCTCAGATTAAGTATCAAAGTTAAAAAATGCCATAGCCGATGAAGTGGTAAATGCTGAATTAGGTAGCATTCTGTAATTTCTTCTGTCAGCCCACAGGCAGGTTGTTATGATGCCTAGAGGTACTTTGAGGGTATTGTTCGGGTCTGTTGTACCCTAGAAGCTACTGTTAGGGTGTTTTGTAATGTATTTTGGCAAACGTTCTTAGGTTTCCAAGAGGTACAGCAGTAGGGAGATTTCTAGGCGATTATATTTGTCTTAACTGGACAATGTCTGGAGTGACATTGCAGTGAGCACGAGCCGGAGGGAGGGTCAGAGGTCATCTCGGTGGAGGGATGGACCCCATACCCATCCAAGCTCAGTGGGGAGTCTGCTTTGAGATTCTCTCCCTCTCCCTCTGTGCCCCCCCCATCCTTCTCTAAAATAAATAAATTTTAAAGTCCTATGGCCCAGCCTTTTCTCCAAAGGAAGCTTTAGTCTGGGCAATGGCATCAAGATTTGGTTGGTGGCTTGGTGGTGGCATTTAAAAAATAAAACTTCGAGGGGCGCCTGGGTGGCTCAGTCAGGTCATGGTCCCAGGGTCCTGGGATCGAGCCCCTCATCGGGCTCCCCCGCTCTGCGGGAAGCCTGCTTCTCCCTCTCCCACTCCCCCTGCTTGTGTTCCCTCTCTTTGCTGTGTCTCTCTCTGTCAAGTAAATAAATAAAATCTTTAGAAAATAAAAAACAAAAAACAAAACTTCGGTTTCATTTTGGGGAGAAATTTCTTGAGAGGTTTGCCTTTTTTTCTACTTTCTGATACAGCGTAACACTTTTCACAATCATAATCTCTTAGAGATGGGTTGGTGAGGAGGGATTTCACTGTGAGAATTGTATTTAATTCTGGAAATACCAATAGTGTTCATATCACTGAGGGATAAAAGGCCAGAAAAATAAGCTGAAAACCCAGACCATACAGACCAAACAACCATTTATGTTTAGCATTTGGCGGTAACTAATTAGGGCTTGTGTTCTAGCATTTTTGTTGATTCTGAAGTATCAGGTGATTTTGTGTCTGCTTGAATTCCTTCAGTGTTGCTAGTTCTGGACCTCAGGAACATGTCATTGCTGGGTAATTCTTCTCCGGCTTCATGTTGAACCATATAGATACATGATGTATCTTTCTGCATATGAAAAGGTTCTTTGTATTTTGGCTATATTACTACAGTTACTTAAAATCTTGTGGCATGACATACAGGTGTCTTGCCTTAATCGTTTGCCTTACTCTCATTTATTTTTATTTTTTTTTTAAAGATTTTATTTGACAGACCCAGCGAGAGAGGGAACACAAGCAGGTGGAGTGGGAGAGGGAGAAGCAGGCTTCCCGCCGAGCAGGGAGCCCGAAGCGGCGCTCGATCCCAGGACCCTGGGATCATGACCTGAGCCGAAGGCAGACGCTTAACGACTGCGTCACCCAGGCACCCCCTGCCTTACTTTTTTATTTTATTTGACAGACACAGTGAGAGAGGGAACACAAGCAGGGGGAGTGGGAGAGGGAGAAGCAGGCTTCCCGCTGAGCAGGGAGCCCGATGCTGGCCTGATCCCAGGACCCTGGGACCATGACCTGAGCTGAAGGCAGACGCTTAAGGACTGAGCCACCCAGGCACCCGTTGCCTTACTCTTAACTTGATTTGTTCTGTGTACCTCCTCTGCCAGGCTGGTCATAAACCAATATAGTGAACAAATGTGGTCTGGCAGGGCAGAGTAAAGATGTGGAAGGACAGATCTGAATGAACATGCATAGCACAGACTATGCAGGTACTGACTTAAACATTCTTATATCTAAAAGATTGCTGAAACCTGCAGAAAGTCATATAGCTTCTCATTGACAAAGCTGGAATTTAAAAGTCTCCCCAGTTTTTTGTTGAAGATTTTGTCAGAATGCACAAGCAGGGGGAGCAGGAGAAGGAGCCTCCCCACTGAGCAGGGAGCCCTGTGTGGGACTCAATCCCAGGACGCTGGGATCATGACCTGAGCCGAAGGCAGATGCTTAGTGACTGAGCCACCAAGGCGCCCCTCCGTATCTGTATCTGACTTAAAATGATCCCAAAGAAACACTGAAGGTATAGACACCTTCTTGTGTTTAAACAGGAACAGTTCTCACTGGGCATGAGACAGTAAACTACTGTATTTGAGCACTATACTGTTTCAAAAGGATAACCTTACCAACTGGATACTTTTTTTTTTCTTTAAAGATTATCCTTATTTACTTGAGTGCGAGAAAGCACAGGGTGAGGGGCAGAGGGAGAAGCAGACTCCCCATTGTGCAGGGAGCTGGAAAGGGGGCTCAATCCTGGGTCTCAGGGATCATGACCTGAGCCGAAGGTAGACACTTTAACCGAGTCACCCAGGTACCCCTGGATACTTTTCTATGTACTTTGAAGCAATATTTTACTGCTGTGGTGATTACAATGTAATTTTTTTTAAAGAATTTATTTGACGGAGAGACAGCGAGAGAGGGAACCACAAGCACGGGGAGTGAGAGAGGGAAGAGGAGCCTTCCTGCCGAGCAGGGAGTCCGATGCGGGGCTCGATCCCAGGACCCTGGGATCATGACCTGAGCCGAAGGCAGATGCTTAACGACTGAGCCACCCAGGCGCCCCTACAATGTAATTCTCATTGGCTTGTATAGTTAGGGGGTGTCTGTTGATGTTTTCATTTATGCAGTCAAATGAGTTTTGTGTTTTTTTTTAAGACAAAGAGCACAAGCAGGGGGAGGAGCAGAGGGAGAGGGACAAGTAGACTCCCCATTGAGTGGGGAGCCCATTGCAGGGCTTGATCCCAGGATCAGAGCTGAGCCGAAGTGAGACGCTTAAGCGACGAGCCACCCAGGCTCCCCCAAAATTAATTACCTGTTGATAAACAAGTGGTTTAACTTAGTTGCCTGAGTTACATTATGGTAAACTTAAAATAACTGTTGAAATTAGGTCAACTATAGTTAAATTATCACTTCCTAATATATTCTTAGATTTTGTTAACGGACTACAACTCCAGGGCACTTTAGGATATTGGTCATTTTAACTATTTCCACCAACATGTTAGTCTTTTAAAGTGATGTACTGTCATGCAGAAGTTTTCCCTTACAGGTACTCTTTGAATAGAACCTTTCACATTTCAGTTTTGGGCAGCCGCCTTCCAGTTTCCTTAGGTAAATATGGATAATTTATACATACTCAGAGATAAGTGGGCAAGTGGAGTATACACTCATTCTAGATAACTGTGACACTCTTGGATATAGCGATGTCGTCAGCCACACTAAGGAAATACGTACTTTTTCCTTCTGTGCCTGTTTGGGGAGTTGTGGCCTGCCAAAAATAAACCTTCATTGCTCTCTGCTCAAGAGACCGATACCAATAAAGGAGCAAAGAAATTTAAAAAAACCTGGGGTGCCCTGCCTGGCTGGCTCAGTCACTACTAGAGCATGTGGTTCTTGATCTCTGGTTGTGGGTTCAAGCCCCACATTGGACGTAGAGTTTACTTTAAAAAAAAATGGGGGAGGGGGGAGAAACGAACCCTGACAGAAGTCAGTGATGGGAAGATGGAGGATGGTGGTGGTGGTTCTACTCTACGTGATCAAAAAATGACTATGACTTCTAACCTAGAGAACTGTAGATGCTGCTTGCTCTACTCATCCCCCTCCATCCCCACTTTCTGATTTTAGTAGGTATGAGGTGTTTATTTCTAGCAAATTCCAAATGATGCTGATGGTGCTATTCCAGGTCCTACTAAGGCATACTCTGATCCTTGGTGTTAAGGAAACTGCGGAAACTGCTAGTTAGGTACACATGTAATACTTTAAGGCTGAGGAGCAATAATCTGCTAACCAAAGAACATAAGGTGATTTCTCTTGGCCTCTGTGTGTGCAGCAAATTTGGTTATATTTTCACATGTGGGTTTTACATGAAGTTACAAGCAGATTCCATGCCCAGTTTGGAGTCCAGCGTGGGGCTTGAACTCAAAACCCTGAGATGGAGACCTAAGCCGAGATCGAGTTGCTTAAGCAGCTGAGCCACTCAGGTACCCTTCACGTGGCTTTTCAAGCATTAAAATGGTTTCTTTTTTAAGATTTTATTTAGGGGTACCTGAGTGGCTCAGACAGTTAAGCGTCTGCCTTTGGTTCAGGTCAGGGAGGCTGCTTTTCCCTCTCCTACTCCCCCCACTTGTTCCCTCTGTGTCTCTGTCAAATAATCTTTAAAAAAATTTTTTATTGGGGCTCCTGGGTGGCTCAGTTGTTAAGCATCCCCCTTCGGCTCAGGTCATGATCCCAGGGTCCTGGGATCGAGCCCCGCATCAGGCTCCCTGCTCCGTCGGGAAGCCTGCTTCTCGACATCTCCCACTCCCCCTGCTTGTGTTCCCCCTCTCTCTGTGTCTGTCAGATGAATAAATAAAATCTTTTTAAAACCTCTTGAGGGAGCACTATATAGAGAGCACAAGAGCGCAAGCAAGAATCGGGGGCAGAGGCAGAGGGAGAAGCAGGCTCCCTGCAAAACAGGGAGCCCAACATGGGGTCCAATCCCAGGACCCTGAGATCATGATGACATGAGCCGATAAGGCAGACCCTTAACTGACTGAGCCACCCAGGCACCCCTAAAATGGTTTCGTGAAGTAGTGAAACATACAGTAGTCTGACCCATTCTGGTCTACATTGTTTATCTTTTTTTACAGGTAGAGCTGCCATTATAGCTAAAGTTACTACCTCCCTAGGACTGTGAAATGAGAACTGTGGCCAAACTGCAGAGACCAGATTAATGAGCACCTCAGAGTTGAAATTTAAATTGGTGCGCACATGTATAGGCAGTCTTCGTGTGATACCATAACGGATAATCTCCTCATACAGTCTTATTTCTGCTTGCTGTTGTGTTCATTTCACATGTTTGTGTAGAATAGGATATATTGGGTATATTACCATACAGCACTAGGATATCACTACTCTACGGAACTCTCTAGTGTGTTATTGGTGGTGTCCATTGGTCATGAATTCTCTTAGGACTGCCTTGAACTTTGTGGTTCTTTCTTCTCACAGGTATTTCATGCACGGCGTTTGTAAGGAAGGAGATAACTGCCGCTACTCCCATGACCTCTCTGACAGTCCTTACGGTGTAGTGTGCAAGTATTTTCAGCGAGGATACTGCATTTACGGAGACCGCTGCAGGTAAGATGTTTCAGAACACACAGATCAGTTTTGCTGAGAGGTGGAGTGGGAGAGGTTGAGAAAAAGTGAGTAAAATACATAATGCCAATAGCTTTATAAAGAGATAAATGCTTTGAAAAGTATTCCTTAGCAGTGTTAGTACACTTTAAATCTTTTAACTTGGAGGGCATGTATTAATACATTTTTTTTTGAAAAAAATGAGTTTGTAATGTAGTAATTCCTGAGGAGCTCCTTCTGCAAACCTAGGGATAAGGTGTGGAGAAAGTATTTGTATATCGCATTTCCTTTTTAAGACTATAAGTGATGTGCATATCTCTTAATAATGAATTAGGAGAGAAAATGGCATCGTAGGTATTTGGAATAGTGTTACTACTTAACGAGAGCTTATCATTGCTTATCATTCAGTGTCAACTTCCCTGAAACCCTTCAGCTTGCAAAACTAAATCTAAGCTTAGATTTAGAGGGAATACTCAGGAATGTGTCTAGTAACCATCAGAATGTTAAGAACCAAGAGGGATTCATTCTTTAATCTCTTATCATTATTAATTGAATTGGTACCATAATCCTGTTATATTGCGATTCAGCAGCAGTGGCTTGTGCTTAGAAATAGGTGGAGGTTTTATTAATCTTCCCAAGTTAGAAAAGATGTTTCAGTTACCTGTTGATTGGAGCGGCCCGGGTGGCTCAGTCGGTTAAGTAGCTGCCTTGATTAGGTCATGATCCCAGGGTCCTGGGATCTAGCCCCTCATTGGGCTCTCTGCTCAGCGGGGAGCCTGCTGCTTCCTCGCTCTGTCTGTCCTTCCCCCTGCTTGTTCTCTTTCTGTCAAATAAATAAAACCAATAAAAAATAGTTACCTGTTGATGTTGAACAAATTACCCTGAGATTTAGCAGCTTAGAAATGATAAACATCTCCCAGTTTCTGGGGGTCTGACTTGGGTGGTTCTAGCTGTGAGATTCTAGAGATTGCCGTCAGGAATTTGGGCAGGGCCGCCATTATCTGACCTCTCCCCGGGGGCTTGGAGGATCACTTCTAAGGTGCCGAGAGACCTTAGTTTTTTACCAGCTGGACCTCTCCTTAGGGCTGCTTTAGTGTCCTACTTGGTTGCTATCTTTCCCCAGAGCAAGTGATTCAAGAGAGCCCGCAAGGACACGTCCACAATGCCTTTTATGTCCTAGTCTCAGAAGTCCTGCACTCACTTCCGCTGTACTCTGCATTACAAGCAAGTCACTAAATCCAGCCCATGTTGAAGTGTTCAAGGGTAGAGAGATTGGGCCCACCTTTTGAAGGGAGGCTTGTCAAAGAATTCTGGACATACTTGAAACTCTGATACCTGAGTTTAGGTCCTTTTGCTCTCTGCTAATTTTTTTCATTGCAGTATTACTGGAAAGGGGAAAAATGACACACACCCCCAAAAAACCCAAACCGCCAGGCTTATCGTCACAGTATGAAGGGGGGGGGGTAGAACTCCATCCTACTATATATAAAGGAGCGATTCTTTGTAGTAGGATGGTCTCTGCAGGTTTTCTAGGCCAGCTTAATTGTAGGGGAGCCTGGTTCTTTGCCTAAACAATCAGCCGAGAGTCTTGTACACTCCGTCCGGGGAGAGAAGAAACAAATGCCAGGAGTGGGAGGGGAAACTAGGGTGTCCAGCAGAGTGAAGTGGAGAGTATGCTTACAGTACAGCTGGTAAACAGATCAGCTGCTGCTTCAGAAGAGGGACTCATCAGATTGGACCATATAGGTGGGGAGAATGAAAAAGTTAAATTGAAGAAATCGAAGCTAAGGCTGAGGCTGTATGTGTTAATCAGCTTATTTTTCAGGGAACTTCCCCAGCCCTAAATGGCATTTAGGCATTTCATATTCTCCTTGGGAATAAGTATGGAAGCCCATCCTCAACCTCACCCTGTAATCAGTCGACTTCCTTGTGGGAGACTGAGGTCGAAGGCCAGGGAGTGAGGTGGGTGCACTGTTTTGGCGACGCCCTGACATGGAGGCAGTTTCAAGTCACCTGATAACTGGCTTTTTTCTTTAAAGATGCAGCTCCCTCTTTGGCCAATGATCTGATTTTGAGCTAGGTTTAGAGCTCTCAGGGTGAAGTGAAAGGAATTAGGGAAACCTATTATTACTAGTTGGCCTGAAAGAAGCTTCTGTGGCAATTGGGACAGACTGGAAGATTTACACCTACTTTTCACTCTTTCTGCGTAGGGATCTTTTTACACAAATTGGCCAGTGCCCAGGGATTTCAGATATTGAATGCCTCATAGAGGTAATAGTTTATGATGAAAGACAATGTGCTAATGCCAACAGTTGACAAATGTTACTGTGTCCATGCCTCATGAAGGTGGCACTGTTAACTTAGGCCAGTTCTCCATTACTCAGAAGTGTTGAACACATTGCACGACCTCAACATCCTTTGCCCCCACTTACTCAATGCCATAAGAACTCCCTCATTGTTTATGAACACCCAGTGGAGAAAGAGGGAGTATTGCCTTGGTTGAAAACCATTGCTATGGTAGATTTTCTTTCCTTTGGAGGGCTCTTTCCCTCTGGACCCACTGAGTCCCGCAAATTAACGTATTTAAGATTTATTTATTTGAAAGAGAGCATGCAAGCGGGGAGAGGGGCAGAGGGAGGAGAGACACAGACATGATTCCCAGGAGATCCTAGGAACCCTGAGACCATGACCTGAGCTGAAACCAAGAGTCAGACGCTAAACCTACTGAGCTACCCCCGTGCCCCATAAGTTAAAATTTTAAAGACAGATACCAGACCTTGGAATGATTGGGGGTTGGAAGTAGCCAACCAGAGGGGAAAGCATCTATCTTAATCTTGCTTAAAGATGGAAGAAAAATTTATTTCAGTTTCCTTACATAGAAATTAATACTATACCAGAGTATTTGCAAAGATGTGAAAGAAAAGCCCAATATTGGTTTCAGTGTTGTCTCAGTATTGTTTCTTAACACTTTGATTAAAAGGATCACGGGGGCGCCTGGGTGGCTCAGTCATTAAGCGTCTGCCTTCGGCTCAGGTCATGATCCCAGGGTCCTGGGATCGAGCCCCACATCGGGCTCCCCGCTCTGCGGGAAGCCTGCTTCTCCCTCTCCCACTCCCCCTGCTTGTGTTCCCTCTCTTGCTGTGTCTCTCTCTGTCAAATAAATAAAATCTTTAAAAAAAAAAAAGGATCACGGATTCTGTGATAGGTCTTTTAATCAATCTTGAGGAATTAATTTAATAATCATTACAAACACAATCATCATGGACTCTGAATCCAGTAGATGTTAGTCCTCTTAAGTAGGAATTGGCAGGCTTCGTTTGTACAGGGCCAGATAATAAATGTATTTTGGCTTTGGAGGCCATACTGTTCTCGGCAATAGCAGGCGTAGATTATACATAAGCGAATGAATGTGGTGTGTTCCCACGAAACTTACTGAGACGCTGAAATTTGAGTACATTTTTCAACCATTTAAAAATATCGAAACCAAGAATACAAGTCCGTTGCTGTCTCCTGAATTATACAGTTAAAATTGCCCACATAAATGGCCTGTGGCCTATAAAAGAAGTTACTTGTCAATGGGGAGCCTGGCTGGCTTGCTCAGTATCAAAACCATTTTTAGCTCTGGGCTCGGCCTGAGGGTCATAGGCTGGATTGATCCCTGTTCTTAAGAAGGTCCGTGCTTCAGTGAACCATATTTCTTAGTAAGCACCTTTTGGTTGGTTGTTTATTTTTAATATTTGAGAGAGAACACACACACAAGTTGACAGAGTGGCAGGGAGAGGGAGAAGGCTCCCTGCTGAGTGGAGAGCCTGATGCGGGGCTCAGTCCCAGGACCCTGGGATCATGATGACTGAGCCACCCAGGTGCCCCTAGTAAGCACCTTTCAAAATGCGTCTTGCATCTTTCTTGCTTTGTTAGGTTTTTTTTTTCTTATTTGGACTTTCTTTCCCTAGTACCTATGGACAGATCTTCACTTCAGAATCATTTTTATAGATCTGCACTAAAGGATTAATTTTGGCTAAATTGGCAGATTTGATTTTAAAAGTTAATACTCATTTTTCTTAGAGAGAAAGCACAAACGAGGGAACAGGAGGCAGAGGGAGAAGCAGGCTCCCTGCTGAGCAAGGAGCAGAAGTCAGATGCAGGCAGATGCTTAACCCACTGAGCCACCCAGGCATCCCTAAAAGTTAATACTCAAAATAGATTATCATTTGTATTCAAGGACCCGGCTTGATTCACTAAATTTGACCCCTCAGTAGTTGCTTGTTTTTTTTTTTTAAGATTTATTTATTTTGAGAGCAAGCCTTGGGGGTCAGGGAGAGGGAGAGAAGAATCAGGCTCCACACCCAGCCTGGAGCCCAAGGCGGGCCTCTCTCACGACCCCCAAGATCATTACTTCATTTAACTGACTGAGCCACCTAGGCGCCCCAGATGATACGGTCCTTAATGCATGGCATGTGTTTATTAGTAGATGTTGCTCAAAAAATTGAACTGTTTGGGTGCCCAGGTGGCTTAGTTGAGTCGGTTAAGTGTCTGTCTTTGGCTCAGGTCCAGCGGGGAGTCTGCTTCTCCCTCTCCTTTGTCCCTCCCCACTGCTCATGCTCTCTCTCTCTCCAGTAAAATCTATTAAAAAATGCTGTCTAATATGGTAACTATGAGCTACCTGTGCTACTTGAATACTTGAAAATATGGCTAGTGCTGGGACCAACAAACTGGTTGTACACTGAAGTATAAAGAGCTATGTGGCCATTGGTTCCTGTCATACAGAGCAGCGTAGAGTCACATTAGAACACCAGTTGACAATTTTTTGACAATGAAGTGAGGTGTGGTGCAGGTGCATACTCCCAGTGGTTTCTGCTCTCAGCTTGCATGATTCAGGATTCCAGTCTGGAATAAAACACACCGGGTTTTATAGCTGACAGCAGGTACTTGGAAGGAAGGCAAGGGAAAGTAGGTTCCCTAAAGCTTAAGAGTGGGAATATGAAGGTTTGAGATGATAGAATACAATGGTAAATACAAGCAAATGTTCGCAGTAAGCTAAGGGATGGTGTGTATGTAGTTAGCCTTTATGTTTATTTTAGATGGAAATACACACACCAGTAACACAGCTGGCCCGTGGTTAGGATGGCCCGATTAGTTTGCAAGACCTGCTAGATACGTGTACTGTAAGTTATGCCAATTCAGACTTACTATGTATCATTAATTTATTGTGTCTGAATGTCTCAATTGTGGGGATTTTGTTGGGCTGGAAGTGGGTTCTTGAAGGGAATAGTTGGGGATGTGTTTTAATAATTTACAAATGAAAAGGAATGAAAAGGTATAGAGTAAAAATTTGAAAAGTTATCAGGTCAATGACTCTATAGGAAAAGAATACATGTTTGTATATTAAGTCTCCTGTTTAATATTGTGAACACTTTAACATATGTGGTAAAATGTTTTATGTTTTCTACTTGAGTTTGAGGGTTCGCCTTGCTTCGATCAATCTTGCGGTGCACAGTCTCTTTAGCAGAGTTGCCATGGGAACCGTGAGACTCCAGATTCGAGTGGAATTTGAGGGATGATAGATGGTCATCTGCAGGGGTGGGCAAACATGGCCTCTAGGCCAAACCTGGCTGAAGGCTCTAAGTTTGCTGACCCCTGGTCTGTGACCTTGCTACTCAAGAGTGCTTGGGCCAGCAGTAATACCCTGTGTGGGCTTGATAGACATGCAGAATCATGGGCTCTGCCCCAGACTTAGAGATTCCAGATTTGCCTTTTAACAATTTCCTGGGTGATTCATAGGTAAGAGATTTTGAAAACAACCCAAGGACAGGATCAGGGAATTCATACCCTAATTGGGGCTGCTGGCTAGACAGTGACTGCTGACTTTGAATTTTTTTTTTAGATATGAACATAGCAAGCCTTTGAAACAGGACGAAGTGACTGCTGCAGATCTAACTGCGAAATCCTCCCTTGCTGCTTCCTCAAGTCTCTCATCAGGCATTGGCCCAGTTGTTGAAATGAATACGGGCGAAGCCGAGTCAAGAAATTCAAACTTTGCAACTGTAGGAGCAGGTTCAGAAGACTGGGTGAATGCCATTGAGTTTGTTCCTGGGCAGCCCTACTGTGGCCGTAGTGAGTATTTTGAAGACTAAAAACAACTTAGGGTGCTAGGCCATAGCTCACCAGTTAGCAGGCTTTCGCAACCTTCCTGCTTCCACTCTTCACACTTAGCCTGAGTTAATACTCTAAATTGGATTACCTAAGAATAACCGATGGAGTGAAAGAAACTTTTTGAATCCCAGTGAATTTAGAATGTTTAGAAAAACCGAAGCATCTTTTAATCAGTGCAATCGCACAAGAAGTACGTAAAAGTGGGGTTTTTTTGTTTTTTTTTTTTTTCAACAAGCAGCATTAGAAAATTGATCTCTCAAGAGAGAGAAGGGATTAGTTAGTAGACTTTCGGAATTTAATTGAAGTTCTTCTCATGTGTTTTCTGTTCAGTTAGGTTCTCAGATACCTTGGTTCATATATCTGCTTTACCCATTTTGGACCTTTACTACCTTCTTAAATGTTTTCAGCTGCCCCTTCCTGCACTGAAGCATCCCCGCAGGGCTCAGTGACCAAGGAGGAATTGGAGAAAGAGCAAACGGCAGCAGAAACCAAGCAGCAGCTCTGCCCCTATGCTACGGTCGGAGAATGCCGGTACGGGGAGAACTGTGTGTATCTCCACGGAGACTCCTGCGACATGTGTGGGCTGCAGGTCCTCCATCCGACGGATGCTGCCCAGAGATCGCAGCATATAAAAGTAAGTCTTCAGGGAAGTAGTCCGTTAATGCATGTGAGATTTCTTCGAAGACGCACATCTCATTGGTATTTAATACATTAACATGCTTGTGCAGCCATTACCACAGTTCCCCTGAAAAACTTCATGCCCCTTAGCTCCATTAGTTTGTTCTGCCCTTCCCTGCAGTTCCCTGGCAACAACTAATCTACTAATGGCTGGACTGGCCTGTTGTGGAGATCACATATGAATGGAATCCTATGTAGCCTTTTGTGACTGTCTTAAACATTAGCATAATGTTTTCAAGGTTTATTTGTGTTGTGGTGTGCATCAGCACTTCATTCCTTTTTCTGGCTGAATAATAATGCACTGTATAGCTATACCACGTTTTGTTTTTCCGTTTCCTCAATTGAAGGACTTTAGGATTGTTTCACCCACTCGCTATTGGGAATAATGCCATGAGCATTCATATGTAAGTTTTTGTGGGCATGTTTTAAGTTACCTTAGAGAGTAGAGTTGCTGGGTCATCTGGTAACTCGATGCTTAACACTTTGAGCAATGCCAGACTTTTTGCACAATCAGTACACCATTTTACATTCCCAATCACGGTGGATGAGGATTTCAGACTACAGTTCTCGCAAGTGAGAACAGGAGCAGGAGAGAGGGCAGGCTCCCTGCTGAGCAACAAGGACCTGTATCATGACCTGAGCCGAAGGCAGACCACTAACCCACTGAGCCACCCAGGCACCCCCCAGACTATGGTTTTTAAGCCCAATTGCAATGTAAGTTTTTTGTTGAAGACATTGTTTTACAAACTTTATATTTATTGGAGCAACAAATTCTGCTTCTAACCATTATCACGTTTAAAAAAATTAATTGGTTGTTGGGTAAAGCATAGTATAAGAGACATGATTGAATCCTACCTTCACGACATGCTGGCTGTGTGAATTGGCGCAAGTTAAATCCTTGTCTTTCAGCTATATATTGGGTATTGGCAGCAGTGCTATTTGTTTCCTTCCCCCCCCCTTTTTAGTAGTGTCTTTTAGGATTGTTTAAAAAGAACTTTCAGAAAATAAAAATGTTATTAAAATACTGTAGTTATGTGTAATTATGGGTGACTTTGCTTTTTTTTTTTTTTTTAAAGATTTTATTTATTTATTTGACACGGAGACAGCGAGAGCAGGAACACAAGCAGGGGGAGTGGGAGAGGGAGAAGCAGGCTTCCCGCCGAGCAGGGAGCCCGATGTGGGACTCGATCCCAGGACTCTGGGATCATGACCTGAGCCGAAGGCAGACGCTTAACGACTGAGCCACCCAGGCGCCCGACTTTGCTTTTTTTCTATTCCTTAAAATTAACGTGTTCTAAATTTAAAAAGTATGTGTATATATATAATGTCCGTCAGCCTCACTTCTACGTAGACTTGATGCCCAGTGTGGGGCTTGAACCCACAATTACGAGATCAAGAGCTGCACACTTCACTGATTAAGCCAGTATGCCCCTCTTTTTACAGATTTGAGAGAGGAGGGGGAGGGAGAAAGGATCTTAAGCAGACTCCCTGGTAAGTGCAGTGTCAGACATGGTAACTCAATCTCAGAACCCTGAGACCAGAACCTCAGCCAAAACCCACCAAACCACACAAGCGCCCACCTCTTTTTAAAAAAGTTTAAGTAATCTCTATACCCAACATTGGGCTTAGACCCACAACCCCGAGATCAAGGGTTACATGCTCTTCTGCGTGGGCAAGGTGCCCCCATAATTGTTAATAGCACCAAAGTTGGAAACAACCAAAATGTCCACCCGATGAATGGATAAATAGCGGTCTGTCCCTGTGATGGAATATTACTCAGCAATAAAAAGAAATAAAATACTGATACCTTCAGTATAGATAACTCTGAAAATGTGCTAAGTGAACAAAACCTGTCACAAAAGGACACACTTAATATGAAATGCCCGAATAAGAACAGCCACAGATTAGTAGTTGACAATGAAGTGGGGGAAGGGTCGGTTTCCGGTGAAGTGATTTCCTTGCTGTGGGTATGGGGTGGTTCTTGGGGTAGTGAACACATTCCAGTACTGACTGGTTTGATGGTTGCATGACTGTGCATCTACAAAGACCGTTTAATTGTATCCTTTAAATGAATGAATCCTATGGTATGTGAAGTATCTATCTCAAAGCTGTTTTTTAATTTTTATTTTACTTTATTTTTTTGTTTTATTTATTCATGAGAGTCAGAGACCGAGAGAGAGAGGCAGAGGGAGAAGCAGGCTCCCCGCCTAGCAGGGAGCTTGATGTGAGACTCGATCCCGGGACCCTGGGATAATGACCGGAGCCGAAGGCAGATGCTTAACCATCTGAGCCACCCAGGCGCCCTCAAAGCTGTTTTTTTTTTAATGTGAAAATTAGGTGCCTAAGCACCTAATTGTCGCCTAATAAATGTTAGCTTCCTTCACCCTCACTTCATGACATGTAAATTAAGACCTTAATCTTAATTACATTTTCCATTTAGAAACCAGAAGATCAAGCTTAGTATGAAAAACTGTCTTAACATGTATTGTAACATGTAGGGTAGCGAAGATTGGATGATACTTTTTTCCCCCAGTTTCTGAAGTTGAGTTCTTAGTTTGACTCTAGTGATGGATGTAAATATGTAGAATGTCCACCTGTATTTGAACAAAGCCGTTTTTCGAGTCAGTTGGGAACATCTTTTCAGTTGACTTGATTATTTGAACTGAGTCATTAACTGTCAAGTTGAAGTCTTTCATTATTCAGTGACTTGATTACACTTCTTCTCTCTCCACTTTTTCTAGTCTTGCATTGAGGCCCATGAGAAGGACATGGAGCTCTCATTTGCTGTCCAGCGCAGTAAGGACATGGTGTGTGGCATCTGCATGGAGGTGGTCTATGAAAAAGCCAACCCTAGCGAGCGCCGCTTTGGGATTCTCTCCAACTGCAACCACACTTACTGTCTCAAGTGTATTCGCAAGTGGAGGAGTGCTAAGCAATTTGAGAGCAAGATCATAAAGTGAGACTCCTCCCCAATCTTCGTTTGTGCTTTCTATTTTGGGGAAGAATTTAGTATCTTGTGCCAACTTTCAACCAGATGGACCGCATTTAAATGCATGCATTTTGTCTTGAAATGGGGGTGTTCTAATTGGAATTTCTTCTTTGTATTTCAGCTAGCTTCTAGGTTAGTTGGTATATCTTTTATTTGAATGAGGAAACCCTATGTATCAGTTAGTAGAATCTTCGTGCTTTTTCTGAGGAGACTGTGTTTAATGGATTAGCCAGTTTAGGCTCAGTGAAGAAACTTACCTAGCTCTGAATGTATGTTTCCTGACGTTTTACATTTTCCACTTTCCTATTCATCCATTAAGCTAGCCAATAATCCACCATCCTTTAAAGATTGTTCTCATAACTGAACAAAAACTACATAATCTAAACAGAGCAAAGTTACAAGAAATAAATTTATTTAAATGAAAGAAAAAGGAGTCCGTGTGAAATGTCTTCTTTTGTTTTCTTTTTTCTGTTTTTGTTTTTCGTTTTTTTTTTTTTTTTTTTAATGGAAGTTACTTTTGAGTGAACTGGCTAGCCATTGAGTTGATTTAAGGAGTTTGTCTTGCCTCAAAAGAAATGGTCAGTTGTGTGACAGTGTGTGGAACCCTTTCAGGAAATGCCCACTTGGCTTTCAGTTAAGTCTTTTAAGTATGGAGGTGACGCACCAGGGTGTGTCCTTGAGGAAGAGTGGGCCTGTCACGGGGGATGTGCATTGCAGCCTGTTCATTGTTTCCCAGGTCCTGCCCAGAATGCCGGATCACATCTAACTTTGTCATTCCAAGTGAGTACTGGGTGGAGGAGAAAGAAGAGAAGCAGAAACTCATTCAGAAATACAAGGAAGCAATGAGGTATGAGCACTGCAGCCTTTTCTCAGGCTAAGATCCCAACGTCGCTTGGGTTCACTTTGAAAAGAACAGTGCTGCATTATATACTCCTACCTCCTTCCTACCCTTTCTTTGCCTTCCCAGTACAGTTCCTTTTTGTCACCCCTGATAACACTTACCCGTTGTGTACCTTGCTATAACGCAGTCCTTGGGGTGCACACCCAGGGACTGGGTTATAACGAAGTCTGCTCTGATAGCTGAAGCCCCGTGAGTGGGTTCTGGCCTCATTCGGAGTCCGTGTTACAGTTGTCCTGTGTGCTTGTGTGTGGGCTTCCTAGAAGATTTCTCTCTCTGCTGGATCTGCGGGACTGGAGCTGTTACGAACAGCACAGACTTGAACAGAGTATCTTGCTGTAGTCAGTGCTTCATGCATTAGTACACACGTTTAAGAACACACCTTGGGGAGGGCTGGAAGCAGACATGCTGGTTCTATCACTACCTGTTTAAAGAAATACCGGATGATAGTCAAATACAGACCTGAAATCCACTGTGAATAAGGGTTGCGATATTTTCCTTTCCAGCAACAAGGCGTGCAGGTATTTTGATGAAGGACGTGGGAGCTGCCCATTTGGAGGGAACTGTTTTTACAAGCATGCGTACCCTGATGGCCGTAGAGAGGAGCCACAGAGACAGAAAGTGGGAACATCAAGCAGATACCGGGTAACTCTCGCTGTTTTTTTAAAGGAGGGGAAATACCACCCTATCAGTTGAGTCCCACACAGATTGGGGTAGGGGAAGGAGATTAACACTCAGGTCTGGGAGTGAGACTGGCAGATGAAAGAACAGCAACCTCAGGGAACTGGGAGGGATAGGTGAGGAAAAGCTAGCTCTTAAAGGTCTAGAGTAAGCGGTTTGCCTCAAGTAACCAGAGGGGAGGAATTGGTAAAGTCAACCCTAAATAAGAAGTCTGGTTCGTCATGCCCTCTGGTGTGCTGGATGTTTTGCCTTAGAAACAACAGAATAGAAGATGCTACTGGACAGTGCCATCCCTATCATGGCCTTGTTTTTTACAGGCCCAACGAAGGAACCACTTCTGGGAGCTCATTGAGGAAAGAGAGAACAGCAACCCCTTTGACAACGAAGAAGAGGAGGTTGTCACCTTTGAGCTGGGCGAGATGTTGCTTATGCTTTTGGCTGCAGGTGGGGACGACGACCTGACAGACTCTGAAGACGAGTGGGACTTGTTTCATGATGAGCTGGAAGATTTTTATGACTTGGATCTATAGCAGCTTGACGTGGCGGGTGAACTGGTCTGCTGAACCTCAGACAGTAGCTGTGCCCTCTGGTGGTGTGGCAGTGCCCGAGCTTCTCTCCTAGGCAGGCCTATCAACTCCAGGTGCTGTCGTGATCCTCCTTACCCAGGGCCTGTCTCGATCCCTCACCTTGCCCCAAGGAGTGTGTTGTTTTCTGTTTAAAAAGTTACAAAAATAAACCTTAAAGCTAGTTTTTTTGTAACATGAATTTAACTGTCAGACAGTTAGCATAGGTATGTTGCGTCATCTGTTTTCCACCAGATTGACACCGTTCTAGGGTAGCGTTGATGGACTCTCCACACTTAGAGGATCCCAGGTTCAAGAACAGTATTGGCCCTGCTTTGGGGTACAAGAATAGACGGGATGGGTGACGGATCTGCACTGTGGCACGTAGCCTGCCACAGACTTACGAGGTGGATACCCAAGGTTTCTGGTGAAATCTGCACATCTGTGTTTTTAAATCTGTTCCCTACCCCATAACTCCCACTGTGCACCTGTTCTGTGATTTTGGTTTCTCGTTGAATTGCGCACAAGTCCTACTACTGGGTAACCAGAACCAGGTGCGAATGTGTTGAGATTTTTACTGTGTTGAGCACGACAGGGAAGTTGAGAAGGAACACGTACAACAGATGCAGTGGCCTGCGTGAACGGCCGAGCTGGAAGCGGACTCCCGGGGGCTGATGGACTTGGTGTGTGTGAGAGTGTGTGAAAAGCTTCTCATCCCTGCATAGATGCTGTGTTCTTAGCCTTAGTGGAAAAACTTTGGTTTAGTGGTTTCAGCCTCGTATGGCACACAGATGTGAAGGACAAAGCAGGATATCGGTAGCTGTCGGTAGAGCGGTGCTAGCTCTGTCTATATAAATAGAAATGGGCTTAGCCACAGGGGTCGCCTGTCTGCTGGTCCCATTCAGTAACACAAACCAGGGCTCGGATACACAGTTGTATTTAATATTTTAGGGTCTCCCAGCCTCTCCAGGCCAGGCACTTTGGGACAAATGTTTGTCCTCATTTGAGGTTTTGTTGTCAGGTTTTTGTGTTTGTTTTTGTGGGTATTTGCCTCATTCCATCCCTGAGCTTTGCAGGTAGACAGATGTGATTCAGAACTTAGTTGAAGGTGTTTCTTGTAGTGGGGTTATTGGTTGGCAGGAGTAAGTCATGCTTTTCCACTGAAGGGGGGGGCGGGGGTGGTAATCCTCCAGACAAGCTAAAGTTAAGTTGTTAGAAGAAGATTGGAAACTAGCTTTGAGTTTTGTCGCTCTAGTTCCTAAAATAACTTGGAGATGCTCCTCATTTGTCCCATCTACTGCTTTGATTGATTCCTTGGATCCCACCCATTCTTTCACTCTAAGAAAAAACAAGTAATTGTTGCAGAGGTCTCTGTATTTTGCAGCTGCCCTTTTGTAAGAAGCACTTTTCCCAAATAAAACAATAAAAAAAACACCCCAAATTGGCTTTCTGTTTTGTGTAATGAGGTGTTCTGAACCGTGTAGGTGTCAAAGCATAGCATTTGTTTCTTGACTCTGATCGGTTCATCAGTTCTGTGGATACAGTTCATTGAGAAAAGTGATAGCTTCCCTAGACCTGGCCTGCTGAGAAATGTTTGAGCGAGACCTTACCAGCTGGGATCATCACACTATTTTGTACTTCAGAATTTGCAAGACTAACTAACTCTTAGGCCGCCTTGAGTGGCCAAAAGCACTGCCATCCGCCTGTGGTTGAACTCGCTTCCTACCCACAAATAGCAGGTAGGTCACAACACATGATGTGTTTCGAAAGGGTACTTTTCTCTCCAACTGTTCTATCACACTTCTAATAAAAACCATTCTGTGGTGACCTTTTTGCATTGCTTATTTGTAAAAATACTGCTTCCTAGAGGGGCACCTGGGGGGCTCAGTCTGTTCTCAGCTCAGGTCATGATCCCCGCTCCTTGCTCATCTGGGAGCCCACTTCTCCCTCTTCCTCTGCCCCTCATCCTACTTGTGCTTGCTGTCACTCTTAAGTAAGTGGAATCGTTTAAAACATTTGGATTAGGAATTACCGGTGTTTGCATTTCTAGGAATTGTGTGTATTGTGACTTGGCATGGTCATGGTAACAGCTGTAGGTCCACAAGTTGTCTGTTTCTGTGAGCTCATGTATCCACTGCTTCCTTCCAGAAGTGCTGAAAGTCTGCCTTCAGCTGCTACTGACCAGGTCGTGCTGGGGTTCACATGCACCCCCAGAGTGATGGAGAGCCTCCGAGGCAAGGTAGAAGTGTTGGGGCTCTGAGTGGGGAGACTTAAAAGCCTCTGCATTTTGGTGTCTGGAAAGTAGGGAGAGGCTCATCAGTAGCTGCCCTGTTGGCGTATTTGAGTCTGTGGTCCAGGGAATGGTCTACGGAGGCAGTGACAATAGCTTACTGGAGTTGAGGTAGGTTTGTGTTGGGAGCAGCTCCCTTTGCATCTTGGAAAAGGCAGTGGAAGTTCGTGTATCCGCCAGTCATGTGTGTTGCTGTCCTGTCCTGTGAGTTGCTGTCCTGTCCTGTGAATTGCACGTGCGCTGTGTGCCCACCTGTTGTAAGTGGAATTCTCACTTCTCCACTGCACAAAACTGGTCTCAAATATCTGCCCGCCACTAC
The DNA here is from genome assembly GCF_002201575.2 of Neomonachus schauinslandi. Classification (NCBI taxonomy): domain Eukaryota; kingdom Metazoa; phylum Chordata; class Mammalia; order Carnivora; family Phocidae; genus Neomonachus; species Neomonachus schauinslandi. Next base: position 92,193,631 of record NC_058414.1, on the reverse strand, counting down.
ACACAGTAAGTGCTGTTTCCATTTCTTAACTCCTGTGAGCTCCCACAGATTCATTTGAAGCAAATAATTACCCACTTGAGATGGAGAAGGTGCAGGAGATGGAGAAAGGGTCATGGTTGTCACAGCATAGCAGCCTGTCCCAGGTTGAAACCATCATTTTATAAGGAAAACTAAAAAAGATACTTCTGTTTAAAATACTCAGTTGTGTTAGGAGTATTTTTTTTTTTTTTAAAGATTTTATTTATTTATTTGAGAGAGAGAGACACAGTGAGAGAGGGAACACAAGCAGGGAGAGTGGGAGAGGGAGAAGCAGGCTTCCCGCGGAGCAGGGAGCCCGATGCGGGGCTCGATCCCAGGACCCCGGGATCATGACCCGAGCCAAAGGCAGACGCTTAACGACTGAGCCACCCAGGCGCCCCTGTTAGGAGTATTTTTTTAAGGCATCTTACTCAAGGTAATCAAGTAAAAACTAAATTCCCCAATTATATGATGAAGTCAATTGTCTTAATGAACCAGCACAGACTTGCGTGGTTTAAAATTGGTATTTGGTATATAGATACTAGTAGAATATTACAAACTGTTCTTGCTTTCTTGTTTTACCCATTGGTAAAAAATGTTACTGATGGAAATGTTATTTTAGAAGGTGACTGGTATAGTGTGATTTTCCAATTTTTTTAAAAAAGATTTTTCTCAGTACAAGCAGGGGGAGTGGTAGCAGGAAAGGGAGAAGCAGGCTCCCCTCTGAGCAGGGAGCGTTATGTGGGGCTAGATCCCAGGACCCTGTATCATGACCTGGGCTGAAAGTAGACGCTTAACTTGCCTGAGGCACCAGGTACCCCAGTTTTTGAAATGTAAGAAGCATTTATTTAAATTATTACTGGCTCAATCAGAGCATGCAACTGTAGATCTTAGGGTCATGGGTTCAAGCCCCACATTGGACATAGAGCTCAGTTTAAAAAAAAATACTGTTGTAAACAGGGTAGTTTAAGTATCCTTCAAACACTAGAAGCAGTTTGAGAGTTTCCATAGGCTTGAGCAGCAGGTGGAATTTTAAGATTTTGAGTGGGGACAGAGGGGTCAGAGGGAGAAGGAGACCCCCGCTGAGCAGGGAACCCCATGGCAGGGCTCAATCCCAGGACCCTGAGATCATGACTGAGCCAAAGGCAGCCCCTAAACCAACCGAGCCACCCACCTGCCCCAAACAGCCTTCCATTTTAGATAAAAGAAGTACTCTGTAGTAAATAAACAAGGTAGTTTTTATTTCTTCCTTTTAAATGACAGGAAGAGGGGCACCTGGGTGGCTCAGTTGGTTAAGCGACAGCCTTCAGCTCAGGTCATGATCCTGGAGTCCCACATCGGGCGCCCAGCTCACTGGATAGTCTGCTGTTCCCTCTGACCCTCTCCTCTCATGCTCTCTCTCTCTCTCTCTCTCTCTCTCTCTCTCTCTCTCTCTCTCAAAATCTTTAAAAATGACAGGAAGAGGGTGCCTGGGTGGCTCGGTTAAGCGACAGCCTTCAGCTCAGGTCATGATCCTGGAGTCCTGGGATTGAGTCCCACATCAGGCTCCCTGCCGAGCAGGGAGTCTGCTTCTCCCTCTGACCCTCCCCCCTCTCATGCTCTCTCTCTCGGTCTCATTCTCTCTCAAATAAATAAAATCTTAAAAAAAAAAGACAGGAAGAGATCCATTGCTGATAATGGAAAATATCAAAGATCTTCACCAAAACTAACCAGGTCTTCATTATACCTCTGAAGCTGTGCATAGAAAAAATATCATGCAGTACCTACGCAAGAATTTTTTGGTCCAGTTGGTGTGCCTAGTTTCCTTTTAATCAAAAGCTTATTCCCCTCAAGACTTCTTTCTGATACGTTTACTTAACTTTCTTTAAAAGGGCTTGCTTTTACTTAACGTGGATGCAGGTCCACTAACCCACTTTCTCCCATGGCACTTGCTTTGGTGTTAAGAGGAAGGTAACCATTTGTTTTACAGATAGTCCCTCCCAGGCATTGGGCCAGCACTGGAGTTACAGTGGCAGAAACTACATCAGAACAGTCCATGTGATCCCTCCACATCCCAGACTCCTTTGCAGTTCACTTGGTGCCACGTAACTCCCTTAGACCACCTGCTGCAGGCATCCATCCCTCTTGCTGTCATGGAGATGTTTTCCTGGATCCCTAAGTCACAGGAGAGCGGAAAGCCCCTCCACCCCAAATCCTGCATTGAGATGTGGGAGCTTTTTGGGGTGGGGGTTTGGCGTTTATTTTGCTAATGTACCCTGGCATGAAATACCCTAATAGAATAGTTGTGATATTCATGAAGTTAACATAACCGTGTGATTTTATTTTAGGTGTATAACATAGTGATTAACAGTGGATATTTTTTTCGATAATTTGATTATTATAAAGGTGTAGATTAAAATGAGCTTCCTTTTTTTTAAAAACTTTTTTAAAAGATTTTATTTATTTATTTGAGAGAGAGAATGAGAGAGAACACATGAGAGGGGGGAGGGTCAGAGGACGAAGCAGACTCCCCGCTGAGCAGGGAGCCCGATGCGGGACTCGATCCCGGGACTCCAGGATCATGACCTGAGCCGAAGGCAGTCGCTCAACCAACTGAGCCACCCAGGCGCCCCTAAAATAAGAACTTTTAATAAGAGGTCTGGCTACTCTGGGCAGGGAAAGCTCATCTGACGTGAGATCTGAAGGGGAGAAAGGGCATCCTTCAGAAGGAACAGCCGCGCGGAATTCCTGCGATGGGCAAAGGCGGGCCATGCAGCACCCTGCAATCCCTGGCAGCGGATGGGGCCTCGGATCTGGCAAGTGTCAGTAACACTACAGGCTGGATTGCCTTCATACGTTAAGCTTGAGAATTTTAGTAAATGTTGTCCTGACCTGCAGTTGGAACCAGTTTCTCAAGCAGAACTTCTCAAGACTCAGGTTTGCTAACGAAGGGGCAAGGTGGGGGATCTAGTTAGATGCAGCCTGTGAAGCAGCAGTTCCGGAGTGGGGGATGCCCGTCCTGCTGTTCTGGGACCGCCTGTGGGAGCCTGAGATGTTGACCCAAGTGTAAGTCCCTACAGCAGGCAGGACAAGGCAGTTGGCCCCGCTTGCCTTTGGGAAAGCAATCTACGGGCTTATTCTGTGTCCTCGCTGGTTGGTTGGTTTCCTTTTTAAATGATGCGATACAGAGAAATCTGTAACTGGCTATGGAAATGTGTTGGGGTTTTGATTTAACTTCTTAACTAGGAACACATTGGGAATCCTATTTTTTTTTTTAAGATTTTATTTATTTGACAGAGACAGAGTGAGAGAGGGAACATAAGCAGGAGGAGTAGGAGAGGGAGAAGCAGGCTTCCCGCCGAGCAGGGAGCCCGATGTGGGCCTCGATCCCTCGATCCCGGATCCCTGGGAACATGACCTGAGCTGAAGGCAGACGCTTAACCGACTGAGGCGCCTGACTGAGCCACCCAGGCGCCCCGGGGATCCTCTTTAAAGAGCCATACAAAAAAAGCATTTTTACCTTGTTCTAGTGTTCAATAACCAGTAGTCAAGCAAGTTAGTGATCAATAATCCTGCATGCAACCTTTCCTTAGTCTAATTTAGATCTTAGAACATTAAAGCAGCTATTCTGGTATGTACCTTCTTGTTCAGTAAACACATTGCTGTTCTGATTAGTGTTAGGGGAGTAGTTGGATTGGAAGGGATGTGCAATTAGGAAAGCTCATTGGAATGTATGGTCGGCCCAAATGCTCTGTTTTTATAGGTTGGAAGTTCTAATATATATTACACGGCTCAACTGTGTGTGTGTCTCTGTGTGCGTGTGCATATGCAGATGTGTAGAATACACACCTATTGGTTCCCTAGCCTTTTTCTGGTCAAATTTCAGCCTTACAGAAAAACTGCAATACACCATTAACGTTTGCCGCATTTAATTTTTTATCTGTATGTCTTTGACACTGCTGATCCATTTGAGAATATTGTAGGCGTGACATGCCTAAGTACTTCAGTCAAGTACCTGTTTTTTGCTCTGCAACCCCAATACAAGTATCAGGGTATATCATGGCAATGTGATGACTTACAAATTTCTCCCACTGTTCCAGTAATCTTCTCGGGAGGAAGGGTCCAAGTCCAGTTACTTACACTGTACTAACTTTTAACCTTAATTCATCAGATTTTGAGTTCCAATTTTTTTTAACTACTTGGTATATAAGGAACAGATTGGTAGATCCTCCCTCCCAAGATTTACATTCTAACAGATCCTTTTTTTTAGTAGGATCCACACCCAGCATGGAGCCCAACTCGGGACTTGAACTCAGTCCTGGAGATAGGACCTGAGTTGAGATCAAGAGTAGGACCCTGTAACGGACTGAGCCACCCAGGCTATTCTAACAGATCCTTAATGAACCTGTTCTTCCTCCAATTCATCCTGCTCAGTGAGTTTTGGCATCTTGTGGCCTTAACATTTCTAGCACTGCCTCCTTTTTGCTCCCAGTGCCGGCCCTTCATCATCTCTTGGCACGGGTACGTGCTGCTGGGGGCAATGTCTGTGCTACTTCCCATCCCATTTCTCTTCCCCTCCCTGGCAGTGCTGTTCACGGCCTCCTATCACACCTGTAGACCACCTATGAGAAAATCCTTAACCTTGACGCATTTCTCATGCTATTATTTCCTTTTTTTAAACATCAGGATGTCTTTAAAGTGTACGATTTAGTGGTTTATCCAGTACAGCGTTGTGCAGTCCTCATCACTGTCTGGTTTCAGACGATTTTCATCCTCCCCAAAAGAAACCGGATTCCCGTTAGTCACTCCCTTTCCTCCTCCCCTTTAGCCCCCAGCAACCACTGGCCTGTGGCATTCACATCAGAGGGGCTTGCTGTTTCTGGATTTGCATATGCTGAGCACTTCATATAAATGGAATCAAATGTGGCTTTCTGTGACTGGCTTTGACTTTGCATAATGTTCTCGTGGTTTATTGGTAGCATGTATCAGTAATTCATCCTTTTTCTGCCTGAAGAGTATTCCAATATATGGCTAGATACTTGGGTTCCCATTCCTGGCTCTTCTGCAGTGAACACTCATGCACAAGTTCTTGGGGACATGTTTTCATTTCTCTGCTACATATACCTAAAAGTAAACTTGCTTGGTCATATAATTCTGTGTTTAACATTTTGAGGAACCACTTTTCCCAAGTGGCACACCCTGAGAATGGATTCCAGTGTCTTCACATCCTCACCAGCACTTGTTGCTGCCTACTTTTTAAGTTTCAGCTACCCTAGTAGGTGTGCAGTCAGATCTCACGGTTTTAGTTGTGCCATTTTTTTCTCTGGTCCTAGCCTAACTGAAACTTAAACCTTCCCTTGAAGCCACTGCACCCCCAGAATCCTGTCCCCAAGAGACCTTAGCCCTCACTGTTCTAAAGCCCTCACATTATTGGGCCACCAGTGCCACAATTTGAAGTCTATCACCTAGCTATAAAACAGTCTTGAAATGATAACTCACATAATAATTTACAAAACAATTTGGTGGGTTTTTTTTTTTTAAAAAGGTTTTATTTGACGGGGAGCACAAGCAGAGGGTGTGGGAGAGGGAGAAGCAGGCTTCCCGCCGAGCAGGGAGCCTGACTCGGGGGCTCCATCCCAGGACCTTGGGATCATGACCTGAGCCGAAGGCAGACACTTAATGACTGAGCCATCCAGGTGCCCCTTGATTGATCTTAATTGATCTTAATTGAATCTTAATTGATCCTCATGAGTTTATAAAGTAGTTAAAGCCAGTATTTCTCATTTTACAAATGGAGACACCAAGGTGCAGAAGTTACTAGCCCAGTGGCAGACAGTTAATGTGTCCATGATAGACATGGTGTTGGACTCCACGTCTCCATCTCCACACAGATGATCTGTTCGCTTCCTTTCTGGATGTAGCTCACTTTTCCTGGGTGACCTGAGTAATACTATTTACATGCTTGGTGGTTGACTGTTTCTTGCCATGTCTTCTCGCAAGACTTTCAAGAACAGTGATTCCTGGCCAAGAAGCAAAAGCAGAATCATCCTATTCCCCAGTGGATGCGGATGAAAATTGGTAATACATCAGGTACAACTCCCAAGAGGAGGCATTGGAGAAGAAGCAAGCTGGGTCTATAAGGGATGGCACACATATTTACGCTGCATGAAGGTCATGTGTTCGCATCCTCGTCAACATCACTACCACCTGCACAATAGACATGTTCTAAGATTACCTGAGAGAGAGCATGAGCAGGGGGAGGAGGGGCAGGAGGAGAGGGAGGAGCTGACTTCCCACTGAGCAGGACACCTGATGAGGGACTCGATTCCAGGACCCTGAGATCATTATCTGGGCCAAAGGCAGACGCTTAACCAACTGACCCACCTAGTCCTTCCCACAATAGACTTGTTTATAGGAAAACTGATTTTTCTGTTACTACGTGATCCACCAGTAGGTTGGTTCAGTAATACGTGAGACCTTTTTGAAAACAGTTACATTCTTCACATTGTGTCCGGACCCTTCATCAGCCATCCTTTGTGAGTTTAACATCTGCTTTCTCTTTACCTGGTGGTGTCCTAAGCCTCATCCTAAGCCTTGGGGGAATGATTTATCTTTGTTTTTAATTATGAAGTTTATTTGCACTAAGATTAAAATGTAAGAAATTTAGTTTCTTGCGTAGTCCATTATTTAAATCCTGCAGATTATAAAAATAGCCAACATACTTCTTTCTTGTAGTTTAGTCTGAGACCATGAATGCATTGAAGTGTCTTGTTTGCTAATCATAATGGTAGTATATACCAAGGAGCAGTAGAAACCTAGAACCTCCCTTACAGAGCAGTGGTGGTCACTGCAGCTGGTGACCCAGGCATGTATTGGGAAAACATTTTACCGGGCCACAAAGCGGCATTTAAGAATATTTCTTGGGGCGCCTGGGTGGCTCAGCCGGCCGGGCGTCTGCTGCCTTCGGCTCAGGTCATGATCCCGGGGTCCTGGGATCAAGCCCCATGTCGGGCTTCCTGTTCTGCGGGGAGCCTGCTTTTCCCTCTCCCACTCCCCCTGCTTGTGTTCCCTCTCTGGATGTGTCTGTCAAATAAAGGCTTTAAAAAAAAAAAAACGTGTAAATGTGAACGATAGTCAAAAGTTTGGAGAATGTTGTAATGTCCTATACTCCTAGGGACACTGAAATAAGTTTCTGCAGAGACCTAGAAATCCATGGACTGCAGCTTGAAAATCAAGTTTTGGTACCAACAGAATTAAAGGCAAGCATGGGCACTGAAATCAAGGGGCAGTACTCACTTATATGAACTTCACATTTTTTATTACATTTCTACAATATAAAATGCTAACAAAATCTGGGACACCTTGGGTGGCTCAGTCGGTTAAGCATCTGCCTTAGGCTCAGGTCATGATCCCAGGACTCTGGGAGTTCTGCTTGGGGCTCCTTGCTGAGCAAGGAGCCTGCTTCTCTCCCTGTTTGTGCTTTTCCTGTCTGTCAAATCTTAAAAATGCAACAAAGGCATAAGAAAACATTCTATAACCCAAAGAATCCAGTGTTTAGGCAGAATTCTGGGAGGATCCCCATGGCCCTCATCTGGTTAGAATATCCTCCCCTTTGGGTATGTGTTGAACTTGTGAATATTGACGTGAGATCTCGCTCCCATGATTACGTTTCATAACGCAAAAGGAAATCGTCTGTGACCCAGGCACCCCTACATAAATGCTTTTTTGTGTGTGCAATGGAATTAACTAATCTTCATTTATTGTAATGGTGGATGTTTTTCACCCCATTGAACAATTTTACTACACCTTTAAAAGTTAGGTAGAATTTGGGGCTTCTGGCTGGTTCAGTCAGTAGAGCATAGGATTCTTGATCTCCGGTCGTGAGTTCCAGCCTCACATTGGTATAGAGTTTACTTAAAAGTTGTGGGACACCTGGGTGGCTCAGCCCATAAGCATCTGACTTCCACTCAGGTCCTGATCTCAGGGTCCTGGGATCCAGCCCCGCATCCAGCGCTCTGCTCAGTGGGGAATCTGCTGCTTCCTCTCCTGCCTCTCCCCCCCCACTCGTGTTCCCTATTATAAACAATGTTTTAAAACTTCATTTAGTTCTCATTTAATTACTTGTAGCAATTTGAGAAAAGTGGCATCTCCAATTTACTATGAAACGGAAACGTAGATTAAGTCATTTGCCTGTGGTTTCACAGTGGGTAAACTGAGGTTTCAACTTAGGTCCTTCAGATTAGAGGCTAGACACTACTTAAGTAGACTGCCTCATGCAATGGACTTCGCCCTCATCAGCCCCCCCAAAAGTACATTGCCGAAGGTCAAGGACGATGGTCCCACCAAATTCAGAAATTGTGGAAACCTTTTCTTTGGCTTCTCAGAGCAATTTGTAGAGCTGAACACTATTTTTCCCCAATTTTTAAGATTTTAAGTAATCTCCTTGGGCGCCTGGGTGGCTCAGTCGGTTAAGCGACTGCCTTCGGCTCAGGTCATGATCCTGGAGTCCCGGGATCGAGTCCCGCATCGGGCTCCCTGCTCAGCAGGGGGTCTGCTTCTCCCTCTGACCCTCCTCCCTCTCATGCTCTCTGTCTCTCATTCTCTCTCTCAAATAAATAAAATCTTAAAAAAAAAAGATTTTAAGTAATCTCTACACCCAAAGTGGGGCTAGTACTTTCAACCCTGAGGTCAAGAGTTGCATGCTCTACTGAGCCAGCCAAGTGCCCCTTTTTTCTCCAATCTTTAATGTTTTCACCTATGTTTCTCAAATTGTTCATAGTAAAAGACTTATCTTTTTACCTTTCTAATCCATCATGGACCAATACTTTCGTGATCTAATAATGAATTGTTACAAAAATGAAATTGGGGGGGGGTTCCTGGTTGGCTTCTTCAGCTGAGCATCCAACTCTTGCTTTCAGCTCAGGTCATGATCTCAGGGTCATGACAGCAAGCCCTGAGTCAGGCTCCCAGCTCTGAAGATTCTCCCTCTGCTCCTCCCCGCTCTCACAGGCGTGCATGCTCACCTTATTCTCATGTGCTCTCTCTGGAATAAATAAATCTTTGGGACTTGATCCCAGGATCTGGGGATCATGACCTGAGCCGAAGGCAGATGTTTAACCGACTGTGCCACCCAGGCGCCTGGGATATTCTTTCAGATACTATTTTAACTCCCACATCCTCTAGGATTTTACTTGACAGACACAGCGAGGGAGGAAACACAAGCAGGGGGAGTGGGAGAGGGAGAAGCAGGCTTCCCGCTGAGCAGGGTGCCCGAAGCAGTGCCTGATCCCAGGATCCCGAGATCATGTCCTCAGCTGAAGGCAGACGCTTAATGACTGAGCCACCCAGGTGCCCCAAGTATATAGCAACCCTTAAATTGAGCTCATGGTAAACATCCTATGTTTGAGTAGCAAAACTCCCAAGAGGACAGTGGGCTTCTTCGCACCTCTTCATTGGCCTTCAATCTCTGTGGTCACTGGCCACTAAGGCTTTGGATGCTCGGAGAGCTTTAGGACAAACAGATCGGTTCTAGTCTTTAATGCCCAGTCCACTTGGCTTGTGAGAGTCACCTTGAGCCTCGAAGAGACTTCTAGAAAGTACAGATGATGTATGCTTGTCCAGAGCTGCTGAAGCATAGCTCCAGGGCTGGGGCCTGGGGATCTGCGTGTTTAGCAAGGACTTTGGCTGGTTGGAAACACAGCCAGGATGCAGACCCATGCTGTGATTCAGACTCCCCTGTTCCAGTTGAGAATATTAAAACCCCCCAACGTGGAAATGAGTTGCCCGGCTCATATTGTAAGAGGCCAGGCCAGAATTTATACCTTTTGAGGGCCTACCTGAGTAATAACTATATCCTGTGTATGCTGAAATGTTACAGAAAGTAAATACTTAGAACAAGATGTACAATATCAAGTTGAGAAAGTCGTTCTGCATGGAATCCCATGTGCTTGTGATACTAAGATTTTCTGTAATTTAAAATTTTTCTTCAATATGCAGCATGCCAAAAAAAACTAAATTGAAAAAAATAATCAGCTTTTCTAAAGCTAGTGTACTTAACATTTTATTTATTTGACAGAGAGATAGCGAGACCAAGCAGGCTTCCTGCGAAGCAGGGAGCCCGATGTGGTACTCGATCCCAGGACCCTGGGATCATGACTGAGCCGAAGGCAGACGCTTAACAACTGAGCCACCCAGGCGCCCTAAAGCTAGTGTACTTAAACTTTTTCTTTTCCCCCCCAAATGACAGATCCCTTTCTTGCTTGTTTCTGAGTAATATGTAATCTTAGTAACTCCCTTAGGGATTAAAAATATAGTTTTAATGTTTCTACATGGTACATAATAGTTAAAGTGAAAAATTCTTCTGGCTGACAAATTATTAAAGTTTGTATTTTTTTTAAGATTTTATTTATTAGAGAGCTTGAGCAGGGGGAGGGGGAGGGGGAAGTGGATTCCCCACTGAGCAGGGAGCCTGACTTTGGCTCAATCCCAAGACCCTGGGATCGTGACCTGAGCTGAAGGCAGATGCCCAACTGACTGAGCCACCGAGGTGTCCTTTAAAGTTTGTATTAAAATTTATTTAAAATACAATTTTTTTGAGCACCTGGCTGGTTCAGTCGGCAAAGCATGTGACTCCGGATCTCAGGGTTGTGAGAGGGAGCCCCATGTTGAATGTGGAGATTACTTTAGGAAAAGAAAAAATTAAAAAAATTTTAAAGAAAATAAAACAGGGGCACCTGGGTGGCTCAGCCAGCTAAGCGCCTGCCTTCCGCTCAGGTCATGATCCCAGGGTCCTAGAATCAAGCCCTGTGTGGACTCCCTGCTCAGTGGGGAGTCTGCTTCTCCCTCTCCCTCTGCCTACACCCACCCCCCTCCCCACTCTTAAACTCTCTCCCTCCTCCTTCCTTCTCTCTCTCAAGTAAATAAATCTTTTAAAAAATGAAAAGAAAATAAGTGGTTTCGTGTTTAACTGATATTAAAAATTTTATTTTTGTAATTGGAATTTTATTTCTAAATTAGATAAGGTTTCAGATGGCTATTTGCAAGCATTTCTAAAAATTAACATATAATGTGCGGATAATTTTTATTCCCAGTAAATGAAAACACTAGTTGAATATAATCATCACGCTGTGGTCCCTTTTAATCGTTTTTTTTTGTTTTCAAACATTGACCTGTTAAGTTCTAGAGACATCCTGATACACTATATAAGAGTAAGTAAATTTAGGGGCACCTGGCTGGCTCAGTTGGTGGAGTGCGTGACTTTTGATCTCGGAGTCGTGTTTGAGCCCTGCATTGGGCTCCTCACTGGGTGCGGAACCTACTTAAAAAAATGAATGAATGAATAAATAAAAATAAAGTCTTAAAAAAAGAAAAATCTTAGAAAATGAATAAGTAAAATTAAGTAATAAGTAAATAAGGTGTCAGATGAAGAGCAATCTTTGGATGATTTTGCAGAATTATCACCTACTCTGTGCTCAACTTGTAGTTTACCTCCGGTTGTTTTTGGGTATAGATTAAACAATGTGTTCAAGAGTAAACGCAAAAGAAACTATGATATCAAAACCACCTTAGCAGCAATCAGGATTCTGATGAATGGTAAACCAACTAAGTGAATCTTGTGAGCACTTGTACATGTTTGCTCAATGCTTGATCACAGGCTCTTGAGCAGATACTGATATTTTTGAAGCAGGCACTATTATTGCCTTTGATGATGTGAATCCCCAGAATTTCTTCTGCATTATCTGGAGTTTTGTAAGCGACCTGCAGGGAGCATTGACGTATGCTTGCTTCTCCATCCTCCCCATTTAACCCTTGTGCTGGGGTAGAACTCAGCCTAGTTGGCCTTGGGTCACCCAGATAACCTTGCATATAAGCAAAGTGGAGTTTCCACATCATCCCTGTTCAAGAGGAGGTGGACTCTGGCTGGGCGTGGCATCATTCAGCCACAGCTCCTCCATAATTCCCCTGTGGTTAGATAGGACAAGCCTAATCCACCCATCGGGCTACCTTTCTCCACCCGGCCCCTCCCACACTGCCTCCTCCCGCGCCCCCACCCCAGGCTTCTTTTAGAGAGAGCTGCAGGACTTGACTTTGAAGGATATTGAAATGTATGTTTGAGAGTATATCTTAGGATGAGTATATTTCTCTTTCTGTGTGTGTATGTGCACGAGTGGTGTGTGTTGATGATGATGAGGGGTTAATAGGACAGAACCCAAATCCGATACTGGTCATCCGGTGGGGGAGTAGAGCCTCATTGCCAAGAGTGGCTCTTGAACCAGATTGTTTGGGTTTGAATCCTGGCTTTGCCACTTACTAACTGTGTGACCTTAATCCCTCTATTTTATATCGTCATTTTAAAATAGGAGTTACAAATAGTACCCACTTCAGAAGATAGTAGGCAGGATGCATTGAGTTAGTATAAATAAAGTGTTTGGTACAGTGCCGGGTACATAGTAATTGCTATATGTGTTTGCCATTATTAATATTACTGTAGTCCTATTCCTATTATTACTAATAGACCTTTTCAGTAACAGAATGGGGAAGAGATTCAGGAATTGTCTGTGAACAATGGAATATTAACTGAAAGATTTCCTCACACATGGAAATGTACTTGACATTGGCAGGCAAAATATTGAGACGTTTGCAATGTTACTATTTTCCAAAGTGTCCCTTTTGGAACTTAATTTCACATAACTCACTTGTTACCAACTCTACAGTTTTGGGGATGTGAGAAAAATGCCAGGATTCAGTAACACACAGCCTTGCCGGAGCATGGCTCTCAAGGGGAGCCTGCCGAGCTGGCTTCACAGCGTGGGTTATGAGACTGCCCTGAGCCCCGGGAATTGGGCCCCCACGGTCAGTGACGCTGCCGTTCCACGCTGGATACCCTTTCAAGGGGACTTGCGGGTTTCTGCCGAAGGACTATAATTTCGGCAGAAGCCCAGTCTGGTTAATTATAGGTTGCTGGTGTTCAGGTGGCCTTGTTCTCACATGTGTACCCTCCTGGTAGGAATATTTTAATTCCATCTGATCCCCGGAGTGCATAACCCAAGAAGCTGATGAGCTCTTCAGAGTACTGAGGTTGATGTGCCCAGAAGTGAAGAAAGATTTGTGTGAGACATTATTCTCATATCTTGCTCAGCCTCTTCTTCGCTCACTCTCACCTGACCTACTCAATTTTCCTTACCCTTTCTAATGACTGTCTGCTTCTTGCTTCCTCGGAAAATCATGCAGTGGCTTTAGTACGGATACATTCCTGATCTGCCTGTGAGGTTCTGCTGTGCTTAACCCTTCCTTCAGAACAATAACATGAAGATGAAAGAGGTCGATCTGCTCTGATGCATGTATTCTCTCTGGCATAGAACTAGATTTCCCTCATGCTTCCTAAAGGTAGGTCCAACCAATATATCGTGAAATGAATTAAAATGTGATTACTTCTCTATGATTTTCCTCCTAACCCCTCCAACCTCTATACAGTAGCAATTTGAAAGTTTCAGTGTGGGGAAGAATCACCCGGCAAGCTTGGGTGAACGTGGATTTCTGAAAAGAGTCTGATTCCATCAGTCACAGGGCTCAAGAATCGGTAACAAGCATCCCCTGGCCACGCTTACACGTCTGGTTGGCGAACTACACTTTGAGGGGCATTGCTTCATTGTACCGTCTGATAGATGTATGGTGTGAACCACATATGTAATTTAAATTTTTCTAGTAGCCACATTTAAAAAAGTAAAAAACCAGGTGAAACATTAATAAAATATTTATTTAACCTAGTGTATCTAAAATATCATTTCAAAATATAATCAATATAAAATTGTTGTAAGATTCTTTTTTTTTTTTTAAGATTTTATTTATCACTTGACAGAGACAGACAGCGAGATCAGGAACACAAGCAGGGGGAGTGGGAGAGGGAGAAGCAGGCGCCCGCTGAGCAGGGAGCCCGATGTGGGACTCGATCCCAGGACCCTGGGATCGTGACCTGAGCCGAAGGCAGACGCTTAATGACTGAGCCACCCAGGTGCCCCTGTAAGATTCTTTATACTCTTTTTTTTTTTTTGTACTAAGTGTTCAAAATCTGGTGTGTATTTTGCACTTAGAGCTCATCTCAAATTCGAATTAGCCACATTTCAATACTCAAGCCACACGTAGTTAGTGGCTATCTGTTTTGTGCTGGGCTCAGCCTCTGGGTAGTGCTGAGGTGAGTCTCCACAGACTTTTCCTGGTTCAGAGCCATTGTTGTGGTTGGACCAGCCCTTGTGGTTCTTTTTTTTTTTTTTTTTTAGTGATTTTATTTATCTATTTGACAGAGAGAGGCATAGCGAGAGAGGGAACACAAGCAGGGGGAGTGGGAGAGGGAGAAGCAGGCTTCCTGCGGAGCAGGGAGCCCGATGCGGGGCTCGATCCCAGGACCCTGAGATCATGACCTGAGCTGAAGGCAGACGCTTAAGGACTGAGCCACCCAGGCACCCCTCAGCCCTTGTGGTTCTTGTTATGATTACAAGATGTGCCCCAGCAACAACCATCAGGGAACTTTGAAAAAACAATGTTTATTATCCACAGGTTCTGGAAGGTACAAGGCGTGCATGGGGGCCACACAGCAAGGTCAATATTGGCTTGACATTCATCTGTGAGCCAACTGAATTTCAATTCAGAAGCGGGTTTTTATCCAGCAGATAATCTGGTATTTTAGAAGGAAATTGTCGGCATCTCCCACATTCTAGGAAGGTGGTCACATCAGCCCCGCTAGGATAGAGTGAGATCCAATTCTGTCTCCATCACATGGCTCTTGACCATTTGGCAAGACAGTGTTTATGGTCTCGATGTCAAAGGCTTTGCTCCCAAACTAAAGACCTGAGGTGTGAACGTCAGGAAGCAAAAGTTAACAGCGTTCTGGTTTATCACTCCAGGCTTTTTTTCCACATCCCCCCCACCCCCACCCCGCACCCGAGCTGTTTTAAACAGCTCTGGAATGTTCTAAACATCCTCTCCCCTCTCTTGATATCCCTCCTTTATTCTTTGTTCACTACCTTCTTCTTCAAGCGAGAAGCAAAATTCAGTAGAAACTGGTTGGAAGGGTTGGGGAGACAAAATGGAAGGATAAAGAGTAGACCTTGTCCTCCTACCCCTGTGCCTCAAGTCTGAGACAGAACCAAGAGAAACAGTGGTGTGGCTTTACTCGGGGTCAGCAGGTCTGGCCTCTGGTGTGATTCCAGGCAAAGTACTCCCCATCCTGGAGGAAAGGGTTAAGGCCCAGCGGCAAGTCTGTGCTTTGGTCTGAGCTGCTACGTGGCAGACAACAGGGTATCCAGCTACCTTCAGCATCAGACGTGGCATCCGGTGGCTGCAACTGGCCTCGTGAACGTCTTCAGCACATGCAGTGGGTCTTCTCCTTCGGACCCTGGGCCACAAGGACCGGCCTAGAATCCGGGGCCAGGCTGTTCAGGGTGCTCTCCCCAAATAAGTGCAGGCTGTTGCGGGTGATCAGCTCCCTGGCCATCAGCATGAAGACCTCGTCTATGTTCTTAGACTCTTTGGCAGATGTTTCTAAAACAGCAAGGAGGCCATACTTCTCAGCCAGTGTGCAGGCATCCTCAAACAGGACATTCCGTTTTTCCCACAGGTCACATTTGTTCCCTGGGAGCGAGAAAGAAGCAAATATTCCATGGAGGAACTGAATCTGTGTGTTTTTTTTTTTTTAATGAACCTTTAATAGAAACATTTTAGTTCAACAGTATTCATGCGTGATTCATTCCTAAACAGCCATTGTGGGCAGATTTACTGAAAATGAAACCACGGATCGATGGAAAAAGAGCCACTGTCTTAATTCACTGTCAAATGAGATCCTGAGGAGCTGTGATAAACGGGCCGGAGGTGTGTGTTTTATTGGCAGGGACAGGTGGAGCCTCTACGTTCTATAGAGGGACAGTCATTCCTTCCTTCTAAGTCTAACTAGGTAAAGCCTGTGCTGGAGAGGGTGTCTTGGGCTTCTCTGTTACTCCTTCAAATCTTGTTTCTCTTTATGCTCTCTTTTCCAAACCACAAAGGGTTGGATACTGTGGGATCCACAAGCAGGGGGCCTGGGCTAGCTGAGGAGATTGTGATAAGGATTTGCCGGATTGAAGGTACGAAATGAATAATGCAGGATTTAGCTACAACTTAAATATAACAGGAGGCAGACTTTAAGTGTGCAGTTCATGAATTCTGACAAACGTATATGCTCTGTAACCGTCATTCCCCTCAGGATATAGAACATTCCCTATTACCCCAGAAAGTTCAGTGAAGGGCTTTGTGAGCATGGCCCAGGACTGGTTATAGAAGGAAGAGTGACCCATCTCTTTTGCTTTTCCACTTCAACCCTACATGCATCCAGTCATTGGACTTTGACTTCTCTGAGGCAGGAATCTAAAGGTAAAATTGTTTTCCTGCAGGATTTGTTCTACCAGACATCAGGATTTATTACAAAGCTACTGTAATTAAGACGGGCCAGACCAGTGTTTCTCAACTTGTTTTTTCTCATAAAGGAGCCTTCTTAGACCCTTTCCCCCCATAATTAACCCTCCCCACCATGAAAACCTTTAAAACTTTTCATTTTGAAACAATTATAAACTCACTGGTTGTTGAAGGAGGTCCTTCAGGGAGATCTAGCGTACTGTTCATCCAGTTTCCCCCCTGGTAACCTCTTGGGGAATGGTCGTCTGGCATCAAAACCAGGAAATTACCATTGGTACATCCCATAGAGCTTATTCAGATTTCCCCAGTGATACAGTGCACTCCTTTGCATGTGTGTGCATGCATGTGTGTGCATGCAAAGGAGTGCACCGTATCACTGGGGAAACATTGATGGATTGACATATATTGAAATTAAAAATATCTATTTAGGGGGCGTCTGGGTGGCTCAGTTGGTTAAGCAGCCAACTCTTTTTTTTTTTTTTTTTTTTAAGATTTTATTTGACAGCGAGAAAGGGCACACAAGCAGGGGGAGTGGGAGAGGGAGAAGCAGGCTTCCCGCGGAGCAGGGAGCCTGATGTGGGGCTCGATCCCAGGACCCTGGGACCCTGGGATCGTGACCTGAGCCGAAGGCAGCCGCTTAACCACTAAGCCAGCCAGGCGCCCCAGCGGCCAACTCTTGATTTCAACTCAGGTCATGGTCTCGGGGTGTGGGATCAGGCCCCATGTCAGGCTCCATGCTCGGCGTGGAGTCTGCTTGTCCCTCTGCTCCCTCCCCCCCCCACTCATGCTCTCTCTCTCAAATAAACAAACATAATCTTTAAAAAAAAATGTCTACTCAGGGGCGCCTGGCTGGCTCAGTTGGTAGAGCATGGGACTCTTGATCTCAGGATTGTAAATTCGAGCTGCACATTGGGTGTAGAGATTACCTAAAAATTTTTTTTTTTTTTTTTAAGTAGGCTAAAGTAGGGCTTGCTAATGCAGACCCAGGCTGCAGGCTGCAGGACTCCATCCCCCAGGCAATGTTGGCTCAGGGCTGAAGGAACCTTTCTTACAACTGTGTTCAGTCTGAGACACCACCTACCTACTGGGCTGGGCTGAAAACTGACTCCCAAAGATACCGGGTTCTAATCCCTGGAAACTGAATGTCACCTTATTTGGAAGACGGGTCTTTGCAGATGTTATAAGAATCTCAAGATGGGGAGATGAACCTGGATTAGCTGGATGGGCCCCAATACAGCCACAGGTACCCTGATGAGTGGGCTGGGGGGTGGGGGGAGACGTCACACACACACAGGAAGTAAGATGAAGAGGGACGTACACACTAGATGTTGTGGCCACAGCACAGAATGCTGGCAGCCACCAGAAGCGGAAAGAGGCAAAGAACAGATGCTCCCCTGGAGCCCCCGGAGCCGTGCGGCCCTGCGGACGCCTTGATTTTGGCCCAGTGATACCGAGCTCAGATTTCTGGCCTCCAGAATTGAGAGGGAATACCCTCCCACGATTTTAGGCTGCTCGGTGTGTGGTAATTTGTCACAGCAGCCCCTGGAAACGAACTCAGGCACATCTCTTCAAGACAGCTGCATGCATATTCATAGCCCGGGAGGCCGAAGCTCAGGGCACAGCTCTGCTTCTGGAAGGCAGGGGTGAGAGCCTCTTGGGGGGGTGGGGAGGGGAGGGATGCTGTAGGAGTGGGAGCTCCTTGCATCCCTCACTTTGAGCTGTAGGTGCTGGGCTCAGTGGCACTGTTTCTGCCTTTTATGACCTGCTCTGCCAACCTGCCCCATTGCCAGGGCAGGTCAGCAGCACTGTCTGCCCAGTGCCCAGCCCCTCCACACACCTCACGATGAGCCGGGACACCTGGTGGAAGGGAAAGAAACCGTGTGTTTGCCCCTCGCAATCCAAATCCTTGCTTGCTAAGTAAGGGCTGTGTGTTGGGCACCCAGAGATGTTCCTGCCCCGAAGGAAGGAGTGCCTCATCTTGTTAGGGAGACAAGACAGACACACAGGCAGTTCAACAACTGTACAGGAATTTTCTGATCCGAGATAGGCCACGAAATAATATAGGCCAAGGACCAGGTGAATGGCAACAGTTGTTAGTACTACAGGTGTATAATCCCTTGTCCACATTTCCCAAACCCAAAAACCTTGGAAACCCCTAAGTGTATTTGGCAATTCCTCTGAGAGTAACATCTGCCCTAAACTGGCATTTGAGGTTTTTATTCAACCTGCTTTGTAGGACTATGTCACACATTTCACTGCACTGCCTAAGTAAGAAGGCATTTGACCTTGGGGTATTGGCCCAGACCTACTGAGGGTGGTACATGACATAGAATGCATTCTTCTAAAATCTGACAGATTCTGAAGGCTGAACTCTTAGGCACAAAGGGTTTTTGCTGAGAGACCGTGGACTTGGAAATCTAGCAGCAGTTGAAGTGGAAGGTTTGCCTGAAATCCTAAGGGGACAGATAGCAGGTGCCGAGGGAAGTCAGGAGAACATCCCGTATAACCTATAAAGGAAGTTGGCTCCTGACCCCTCCCTCTCATGGGGGTACTAAGAGCTGGGAGGCCACAAACAGCAGAAGGGATGAGGCAAAGATAAGAGCCAGCCTTCTCGAGGAGGAAAGCGGGGTGCTTGTAGGCTGTGCTCAGGAATTTGTATGCTATCTTGGGGGCAGTGGGGGTCCACCAAGGATTTTAAACACAGGGACACTACCAAGGGGCTGGTCTTCCGGTAAATGGCCGGAGAGAAGGAGCAGTACAAATCGGTGCACAATCAGCTCTCTGACATTTGTGTGAAAGTCTGCGTCCTAAACTGACACATCCTGATCATCTTTGGGGGGCATTTCTAGAACCAATCGTAAAGTGAGGCAGAGATGGTTGTAAGGAATGACAGACTAGGGTGTAGATACCACAACAGCTGTGAGATTCCTGGAAATCCTGCAACATCTTAGCATTCTTTAAAAAGATTTTATTTTACTTGAGATAGAGCGATCTAGAGGGAGACAGCGAGAGAGAGAGCACAAGCAGGGGGAGAGGCAGAGGGAGAGGGAGAAGCAGGCTCTCCACTGAGCAGGGAGCCCAATGCGGGGCTCGATCCCAGGACCCCGGGATCATGACCTGAACTGAAGGCAGATGCTTAACCAACTAAGCTACCCAGGTGCCCCCATCTTAGCATTTGTTACCTCCTCCTCTGCCCCATCTGTGTCTGCTGCAGAGGAATTAGCAGTTAAGGAGAGTGCTGGGGGGAGAGTCAGCGAGGGAGGCCCAGGACATTGGAGAAAAGGCTTTGTCTTCCAAAGATAGCTCAGAAGGGAAGGGTTCCTGGGGGCATGCAGCTTTGCCTTGCAGGCTTCCAGGCCCCAAGGAACAACTACTTCATTGTTGGGAGCACAGGAATTTAATGGAAAAGAGATCCAGTCCACCTTCCTGGGAAAACTTAGTGTGTTCAGAACGTCTTCATTCCCCTTAGTGAGATGCACGTTTTCCACCCTTGTCCCTTCTCTGGGAGCTACCCCTGGTGGGGTTTCCTTCTGCCCCGGAGGTCATGGATGTCCCTCCCCGTTGGCTCCGCTCTCCACCCAGGGGGGGGGCCTCTGAGCCCCTCCATCTAGCACAGCAGAGCCTCATCTTTGCTCCACCAGGAAATAATGGCTTCCCCTTACTGAGGTCTTAGCACCACGCTAAGTGCTTCAGGTATATCCATTCAACTCAACAGTACACCTGAAGCAGGTATCTGTTTCATAGATGAGGAAATAGAAATTTAGAGAGAGCGGGCGCCTGGGTGGCTCAGTTGGTTAAGCGACTGCCTTCGGCTCAGGTCATGATCCTGGAGTCCCGGGATCGAGTCCCGCATCGGGCTCCCTGTTTGGCAGGGAGTCTGCTTCTCCCTCTGACCCTCCTCCCTCTCATGCTCTCTGTCTCTCATTCTCTCTCTCTCAAATAAATAAATAAAATCTTTAAAAAAAAAATTAAAAAAAAAAAAAAGAAATTTAGAGAGAGCAACGAGTCCAAGTTCAGAAGGGAAGGCAGAGAAGGAGCTCTGAACCCCAATCTGTCTGACTCCAAAGTCCAGTTAAATGCAGTGACTCCGAGGGCTCAGAATTGTACCTGGATCGGCTAAGCGTTTAATGTCACCTGTCACCAGCATCTCCCTAGCACAGCCCCTGGTCCTCACACCCCAAGGGTGGGGCCCTGCTATCCTGAAGGATGCAGGACACCTCGTGAGCATCCTCCTTTTCGTTGTTCCCAGAAGTGGTTGTTGGGGAAGAAATACAGCTCTTTTGGGGTCAGTGCTTATTCCTCAAACTCTGAACTCTGCTTGTAGAAGTGTCCTTTATACCAGAAGTCAAATTACAAAAGTTTCTGGTCCCAACGGGGGCCTTTGGGTGAGAAGCTACAGGAGAGAGGCATCTCGCTCCTCCCAGAGAGATGAGGTGCCCTCCGTGGGGAAGCCTCACTAATCTCTCCCCCTTGCTTTCTGCCATATGGGACAAGCCCCTCGGAGAAAACGAGGGGACGGAAGCTGAGGGGCATCTACTTTGGCAGCAGACTGTGGAATCTGGGGCTTTGGATCTGAGGTAGCAGGAAGGAGGGAGCGCACTCTAGGCTCTTGGAATGACTTTGTTTCTCAAGTTAGAGGAACGGCATGAGCTCCCTTCAAGTCTGTGCGTACGACAGGAGCCGAACTATGAATCAAAACGCCCTTTCTGGAATCATGGCAGTAATAATGAATGGGCTAGATGTGCTCAGAACACGTGCCAGTGACCTCTTCTAGGGCCCGCCTGTGGCCAGGCTTTGCATCCTGTGACCGCCTTCACCATCGGGGCCCAGCTCTTGGTCTCAGGTAGGCACCTTGCCCCGCACCTGCCCGTCCTTGGGTTGACCAGCAGCCTGGGTTATGCTTTGCCATGAAAAGAGGGAACGGGGATTGCCTTGTGAGCAAGGAGATACTGAGAGAATGAGGTCTGTGGCGGGAGCAGGTCGGAGATGATGTTTTGAGGGATTCCACGAGTAAGGCGTGAGAAGCAGCTGAGAGAGGGAACAGGTGCACAATACAGCACAAAGGGGCTGGCTCCCAGAGCCCAGCCCTGAGAGGAGGGTGCACAGGTCCTGCCTGTTGGTGGTGGTGGGCAGGGCGGCGGGGGGGTGGGGGGGCGGTTGGGAGGGTAGGGGGGTTGGGGAGGGGGAGAAGCAGGCTGGCCCCACTGTGTCTCCTGCTCTGGCTGGGGCTTGATCGCTGGCTTTTCCTAGGTCCTGGGAACTTGCACCCTCCCCTCTAAGCCCTGAATTATTTGGAACATAGATGAGACAGTTCCTCAAACAAACTTCCTAGAACACATCCTACGGTCTATTAAACACTTACTTGGTGCCAGGCACTGCTAAGCAATTTATATACAGTATCTCATTAAAGTTTTACCACAACCCATTAAGTATTAGTCACATCTTATAGATCAGGAACAAGGCTCAGAGGGTGACTGGCCACAGAGCTAGGACATGCTTGTCAGAGGATGAATTAGCCATTAAACATGGTGTGTTTAGCTCTTTCTCAGTCTCACAGCTAGCTGTCTAGACTTGTTCTGTGTAAACTTCCATTTGCCTATGAATCTCCTTAGGATCCTCTTTTTTTTTTTTTTTTAAAGATTTTATTTATTTATTTGAGAGAGAGAATGAGAGACAGAGAGCACAAGAGGGAAGAGGGTCAGAGGGAGAAGCAGACCCCCCGCTGAGCAGGGAGCCCGATGTGGGACTCGATCCCGGGACTCCAGGATCATGACCTGAGCCGAAGGCAGTCGCTTAACCAACTGAGCCACCCAGGCGCCCTCCTTAGGATCCTCTTAAAATGAAGATTCTGATTCAGGAAGTGTGGGATGTGGCCTAAGATCTTGCACTTTTCACAAACTCTGGCTGGTAACTGCTGGCCCACAGACTGCACTTTGAGGAGCAAGGGCCTAAACCATCTTGCCAAAATGAAACAGCCACTTAGTTAATAGTCGTGTTCATAGGAGGAAGGAAAAGGCAGCTCTGTTTGCAAAACTCAAACTACTGAGAAGGGATGGAAATGTACACCTTCTGAATATGCAGTAGGACCGCTCACGTTAAGCCAGCCGTTTCCTTTGTGCAGTTGAAGTTGCTGTTAATTTTGGTGGTGGTTTGTCGTTAAGATTTGCTTAGAATCCTAGCAGTTGTAAAGGAGTCATTCATGGGTGCGGTCCCAGGCCTGTGAGTGGCTCCCTTGGGGATTTGGAGCCGTTTGATATTGTGAACCTCAGCCTCCAGGGGATTTCCTGTGTGGTCTACACACATTTGCATCAAATCAGTTGGGATATGATGCCTTCATCGAGTAGCCCGGGCCCCATCCCAGGTGTCTGGGACCAGACACTCTAAGGTGGGGCCTTGGAAACCGTATTATTAACAAGTTCACACCCCACCACCCACATTCTCAAGTGAATCTGGTGGGAGTTTGGGGGCCACTTTGTGAGGTCCCGTCTACCACCTGCACTTTTATGATTTCACGTTCCCTTGCCATCAGAAACACACAAAAACCTGAGCATCCGCAGAGGGGCCCAGGAAAGAAAAGCCAAATGCTTTGAAAACGCCATACCAATCAGCATAATGACCAAGTTCGCCGCTCCGTATTTTTCTATCTCGTGGATCCAGTGAGGAACAGACTCGAAGGTGGACCGTCGGGTGAGGTCGTAGGCAATGATGGCGGCGTGGGCACTGCGGTAGTAGCTCTGAGTGATGGTCCGGAACCGCTCCTGGCCCGCCGTGTCCCACACTTGCATCTGGAAAGGGCAGGAAAGGGGGGTCTGCATCAGGAGTTCCCGCGCCTGATGGGAGCTTGCTCACCTACTTCGTCTGAAAAAGGCAGTTTCCTGGGTCTCACTTGGAGATATTCAGTAGGTCAGGAGTGGGGCCCAGGGATCCGTGTTTCCTTTTGCTCCTCAGGGTGATTTGGATGTGCTTTCAGGTTTGGGAGCCACCACCTAAGGGACACTTTAGTCGGAGAGGTGGACCCAATGTCATAGGTCTGGTGTTCTTGACCTTTTTACCTCCATCATCCCTTTGTCTAGATTTCGGGGTTAACCTTTGGAACCTGCTCGTTGATCCCACTCAAGGTGGTAACACTGGCTGAACCGTTCTGATTTTAAAGGACCACTCAGCTGTGTCTGTTTAGGAGTGTCCTTATGATAATACCTTCTCAGTGACCATCCCACGCCGGGGCACCTGATTATACACCCTCCCACTGTGTCTGAGGGTACCCGTTTGTTCACTCTCTCACACTATTTATAAAATATACTAATTAATTAATTATTTATTTCATTAAGTAAACTCGGCACCCAATGTGGGGCTTGTACTCATGACCCTGAGATCAAGAGTCACATGCTCTACTGACTGAGCCAGCCAAGAGCCCCTAAAGAAAGATGCAAACGTACCCTAAACTAGAGAAAATAAAGCAAGGAACCCTCATATAGCCAATATCCAGACTCAGTAATTATCAAGATTTCACCACTCTTGCTTCATCTAGCCCCTAGGTGTTATTTTATTTATTTTTTATTAAAGAAATTTATTTATTTATTGACAGAGACACACCGAGAAGGAACACAAGCAGGGGGAGTGGGAGAGGGAGAAGCAGGCTCCTCGCTGAGCAGGGAGCCCGATGCGGGGCTCGATCCCAGGACCCTGAGATCATGACCTGAGCCAAAGGCAGACACTCAACCACTGAGCTACCCAGGCGCCCCTGAGGTGTTACTGACCTGGGTGAATCCCAGACGTCATGTCATTTCATTTGTGTCAAAAGTAGACATTTTCATACAGAAGCACAATGCCCTAATCACTGCTAATCAGCTTCTCACTAACTCCTTGTCCAAAATGTCTTTTTACTGTTGTTTTTATTTAATAAAGATCCCAAGCTTTACATGCTTTACATTTTCACCAACACTTTCTGATCTTTTCTAACCAAATGGGTAAAAGTCTCTCACTGTTATTTGAATTTGCACTTTTATTTTTATTTTTTAAATTTTATTATGTTATGTTAATCACCATACATTACATCATTGGTTTTTGATTCAAATTTGCACTTTTAAAATCATGAGTGAGGATGGGCACCTTTATATCTTGACATGAATTTCTGAACTAGTTCTTATCGAATTTATGAAATAGCAATTGTGTCCAATCTGTGGATTGCCTACTTTTTGTATTTGGTTGTTAGTCTTTTTCTTAGATATTTATTGGGGCTCCTTTTATGTTAAAGAAATTAGCCTTTTGTCAGTTCCATATTTGCAAGTATTTCTTTACAGTTTGTCATTCATCTTTTGCCTTTGTTTATGGTATTTTTGTGGATGTAGAAATTTGACCTTTATATCATTATATAGAGATATAGAAACTTGGCCTTTAGGTAGTTATGATTGAGCAATCTTTTCTTTTATGGCTTCTGGGTTCTTGTCTTAAAAGGCTTATTTCCTGGGGCGCCTGGGTGGCTCAGTCAGTTAAGCGTCTGATTTCAGCTTGGGTCATGATCTCGGGGTCCTGGGATCAGCCTTGCGTTGGGCTCTGTGCTCAGCAGGGAGTCTGCCTGTCCCTCTCCCTCTCTCTCTGCTTCCTCATACCCCTCTCCCCCGCTTTGCTCTCTCTCTCTTTCAAATAAATACATAAAATCTTAAAAAAAAAAAAAAAGACTGCTGGTGCCTCGGTGGCTCAGTCAGTTAAGCATCTGCCTTTGGCTCAGGTCATGATCTCAGGGATCGAGTCCTGCATCAGGCTCCCTGCTCGCGGGTAGTCGGCTTCTCCCTCTGCCCCTCCTCCCACTCGTTCTCTCAATCTTTCTCTCAAATACATAAAATCTTAAAAAAAAAAAAAAAGGCTGATTTCCCCATCCCACAATGATAAAAATAAATATTTCAATGGTCTTTTTTTCTGGTATTCCTATGACTTCATGTTTTATATTTAAATCTTTTATTCCTCAGGCATGTGTTGTGGTGTTAAGAACTCTATCTAAGGGGCACCTGGGTGGCTCAGTCAGTTGGGCATTTGCCTTTGACTCAGGTCATGATCCCAGGGTCCTGGGATGGAGCCCCACGTTGGCTCCTTGCTCAGTAGGGATCTGCTTCTCCCTCTACCCCTCCCCCCTGCTGATGCTCTCTCTCTCTCTCTCAAATAAATAAAATCTTAAAAAAAAAAAAAAGAACTCTAGTAAGAGAGGAGGAGCCAACCCCGTGCCTTTCTGACCTTCACTTTCTTGCCATCGATCTCAAGGGAGCGCACAGTGAAGTCCACCCCAATCGTGTTCTGCTGTGTCTCTGTGTAGACCCCAGATTTGAAATGCTGTACCACACACGTCTTCCCCACATTGGAATCCCCAATGAGGATAATCTTGAACAAATAGTCAAAATTCTCATCTGCTGCCCTGGATGAGCTGGAGAATTGCATGGCTCCTTGCCACCTAGAATGGACCTAGGAAGAAAAGAAGGAATCCAGCATCTTTTTAGTGAACTAGACACTGTTCCATCAGGCACCAGGCACTGTTCTAGGCACTTGGGATGTAGGACAGGACAAGAGAAAGAGAGGTTGTTCATTCATAGCACTCGCATTCTTGTGGGAGAAGGATATTAATTCCTGGTCAGGTACAAGGGAGCTGTCCCCACATGCCCACACCTAGTCTCCATGGGTTGGCATTGCTTTAAAATGAAGAGGTTTAACTGCCATTCTCTGTGGGGGCCAGCACACAAGCGACACTCTCAGATGACAACATTGACTGAAATCTTAGTCACTGAGGCGAGGAAGTACCCCATGCTCTGTCAAGCGCCCAGAGCAGGAGGATGGCAGGGGAGATGCCTACGGGAGTGTCCCACCTGCCATTCATCAGCTGGAGAACACTCCTCGCTGTCATCCCAGCTTCACTTCTCATGGGGAGGAAAACTCCCAGCTACAGAAGACAGACCGTCCAGGCAACCAGCAACAAGGACCGACAAGATTTGACACAGAAGTCAGTTTGGGGAAGAGAGACATGGCCTTTTTCTTCTGGTTTTCTTGACCAGGAAATTACGATTTCGAGAATATTCAAGATGAAAACTATGTGGAGCACCTGGCTGGCTCAGTTGGTAGAGCACATGACTCTTGATCCCAGGGTTGTGAGTTCAAGCCCCATGTTGGGTGTAGAAATCACTTAAAAATAAACTTAAAAAAAAAAAAAACCCAAAATGAAAACTATGGTTTTCAAGTGTTTATGGCGTATTTTACTCTGGGCTGAGAAATAAAGTTTCTAATGACAGTGTTTCCCAAACTGATTATGTCACAACTATCTGAAAGAGATACTTAGAAAGATATATTGCTAGAGCCCATTCAAGATCTGCCAAATATATTTAAAGACACACACACACACACAGGCACACACTTCCCAGGTGATTCTGATGACCATCCAGGTTGGGGGGGGCACTGATCAACAGAATCACTCACTTGAAACTTTATTCCCACCTCAGCATTTCTGCTTCAATATCCACCTGTACTTTGATATCTTTGATCACAGGGAACTTACTACCTCCTGCAAGAATCCACTTGGCATGTCCAACTGTAATTTACATGGGTTGAACTCTATCTCCATGGGGTTTCCATCTGTTGCCCCTCGGGCTGTGCCAGGACTTGGCAGATTCCGATTCCACATGACAGCCCATCAGAAATCTAAGGCAGCAAACATATCCCCTCAAGGCAAATATCCCTGGGCCTTTCAACCGTTCTTCACATGATGTTGTGGTGGGTCTCCTCATCCAATGTTTCATAAAAATACATGAAAACTTATCCCATTGGATGATTAAATTTGACATGCTTCACGTTGCTCCTGCCTTATGACACCCTCCTCCATTTCTTCCAGTTTTATGTTTTGGTTTTCTCTAAAGTCAGAAAAGGACAGGTCTGAATCATCACACAAATAAGAAAGCACACAGACTCATAATCTGTACATGAAAACCCTGAGCTTTAAACAGATGAAGAAGGCTCCCATTCCTCTCTTGGACGCCTCTGAAAATCACCTCTGGCAAAAGAGGCAGCAGACAAAAGACACAATGAAACCACTTTTTTCCTTCTGGCTTTTCAAATAAAGAAGGCCATTCCACTTCCGGTGTCATATCACTACCTTGAGCAGGGAGGGACCTTACTTCCACCTTCCCCTTGCCCCAAGCAAGTCCTCCGGGTTTGTTTTCACAAAGCCCTCTCTTTACCTTAGCCGGCGCCCCCTGCAAGGAGAAATGAGCAGTGCCCACCCGCCGGTGCCGGATGCCCTCCACCCCGCATCCTGTAGCCTTCACCTTCCTGGTTCACCTGTTGCTTACCTGGCTCGCTCTCCCACCTCTGCTGGCAGGTAATGTTTACTTTATTCTCCTAGTTTTCCTTCCCCGCCCTCCGCGCCTTTCTTCCTCCCGCCGGGCCTGGCCGGAGTGGTGGGAGCTGGTGTTCGGTCCCCAGGTGTCGGGCTTGGCGACCTGAGAAAGTGAAAGGAAAGCGCGAGCCCTCCCACCGCCCTGGCCTCAGCTGCCGTTGGGTACAAAGCGCAGGGCGAGGCGCTGGCCAGCGCTCCCCACGCAGTCAACTTGCCCTCCCGACATTCGGCACCTAGCAGAGCCAGACGACAAGGACTAGCCCTTAACTATTCAGCCACCCTGTTCCTTCCTTCTACTCACCTTCTCTTTTGCAGTCCTTGCCCCCCGGTTTTTCCTGGGGTCCCTTGTTTGGCTGGGGTGGGGGGCGGCTAGTTGAGGGGGGGCAAGGTCAAGGAGAATACAGATCTAGGTCTTGAGTCATTTGGCTGTTTTGTGGACTTGAATAACTCTTTCTGAGGAGACACGGAGAGAAAGGAGGCGACCCAAAGAGAAGATTAAAAAACAAAAACAAAAACAAAAACAAAACAACTCTGAACTTGCATGGGAAGAAGGAGCTGAAAAACATTTGTTTTCCTTCCTCAAAATATCCACCACAGAATGAAGGTTGATTTCTAGGTCTGAGAAAACCTAGAATTTATCAGTCTCCTACTGGCAGTAAAAGCATAAAACTTAAGTTTTTCCCTCACAGGGTCTGGAAGAGTCACCGCTTATCATATCTTAGGGACTAGATTTTCTCCATAATGTAGAATGTAAGGTGTAGGCAGTTAAGCTACCATGTGCAAAATGGAAACATCAGATTGATAAAATATTTAAATTGGTATAGTGTTTTCAAACTGTGGGCTGAGACCTATTAGTGAGTCATGAAATCCATTTTTTTTGTGGGTGGCAACCAGCATTTTTTTTTTTTTAAAGATTTTATTTATTTATTTGACAGAGAGAGACACAGCGAGAGAGGGAACACAAGCAGGGGGAGGGGGAGAGGGAGAAGCAGGCTCCCCGCAGAGCAGGGAGCCCGATGCGGGACTCGATCCCAGGACCCTGGGATCATGACCTGAGCCGAAGGCAGTCGCTCAACCAACTGAGCCACCCGGGCGCCCCCAGCATTTTTTTTTTTTAAAGACGCCTCCATGCCCAACATGGGCCTTTAATTCACGACCCGAGACTGAGAGGCATTGTGCTCTGCCGACTGAGCCAGCCAGGTGGCCTGCAACCAGCATTTTTACAGAAGAAACTAGGACAGAATTTCAGAATGTATCTCATGCGGTAAGGCTAAGTACTGTTTCGTACCCTCTTTGGGTCAGTTGTGTCCATGCATGGATGTACCCAGGTGATGTAAAATGTATCTCTTACTGTGGGTTGGGGTCTAAAAAGATCGAGAAGCACTGAAATAGATGAGGGTTTATTCACTTTCCAAGAGCATTTCTTTCTGTAATTCCTTCAGAAAACTTGTAAGTTATAATTTCTCTTACCCCATATTCCATTTACACATCACTTTTCAGGAACCTCTCTTGAGTCATAAACCCGGTGCTGGCAGGTAGAGCAAGAAAACAAAAGCACTGCCGAGTGCACCTGGGGCACGTTGTCACTTGGGGAGTCACAGGCAGACGTCTGTGCACTGAAAATGACATATAGTTCAAGATCCAGCACCCTGTATGGGTGGGAGGCAGGAAATAAAACCTGTTAGATGTGCATGTCGGTGAGGCTAGGTGTCAAAACGGTTTCTTCTGGTAATGGTTACTGGGGAAGAAAAAAAAGTCAGCTGACTCAGCCCCAGTACTTGGAGAACATCTAGAAGTAGAAATCAAATAGTGAAATGTCTAGGGCGCCTGGGAGGTTCAGTTGGTTAAGCGTCTGCCTTTGGCTCAGGTCATGATCTCAGGGTCCTGGGATGGAGCCCTGCGGGCAGGTTCCCTGCTCAGCGGGGAGCCTGCTTCTCCCTCTGTCCTCCCCCCTCCATGTTCTCTCTCTCTCTCCCTCTCAAATAAATAAATAAAATCTTAAAAAAAATAATCAAATAGTAAAATGCCTAGATGGTTATGGAAGTTAAGGAGAGAGAGAGATTCCGTCTCCCCCATTCTGACTTTCTCCACCAGACCCTTTCTGCCAACATGACTATGAGCGCAGAGAGAGTGGTGTGGGCTTCTTGGCCTGGGTGGTAGTGACGCAGGTTATATACTTATTTTATTTTATTTATTTATTTTTTTAAAGATTTTATTTATTTATTTGAGAGAGAGTGAGCTAGAGAGAGAGAGCACAAACCAGGGGAGGGCAGAGGGAGAGGGAGGAGCAGACTCCCCACTGAGCAAGGAGTCCCCCACTGAGCAAGGAGACCCTGGGATCATGACCTGAGCTGAAGGCAGACACTTAACTGACTGAGCCACCCAGGCGCCCTATACTTATTTTATTCCTCTCCACACATGCATACATAGACATATGTACATGCACACACATATGTTTCACAATATGTACACTTTACCATTTTAGCTTTTTTTTTTTTTTTTGAGAGAGAGAGAGAGAGAGAGAGAGAGAGTGAGAGCCGGGGTGGGGAGGGGTAGAGGGAAAGGGAGAGAATCTTAAGCAGACTCTGTGCTGAGTGTGGGACCCAACAAAGGGCTTGATCTCACGACCCTGAGATCACGACCTGAGCTGAAATCAAGAGTTGGATGCTTAACCGACTGAGCCACCCAGGTGCCTCCATTTTAGCCATTTTTAAGGATTCTGTTCGTGCTCGCTTCGGCAGCACATATAATAAGGATTCTGTTCAATGGCATTAAACATATTCACATTGTTGTGCAACCATCACTACTATCCATCTCCAGAACTTTTGCATCATCCCCAACTGAAACTCTACCCATTAAACAATAACTCCCATTTCTACTAACCATGATCCTACTTTCTCTCCCTATGATTTTGATTACTCTAGGTACTTCATGTAAATGGAATCATACAATATCTGTCCTTTTGTGACTGGCTTATTTCATTTAGCATAATGCTCTCCAGGTTCATCTATGTTGTAGCGTGTGTCAGAATTTCATTCCTTTTAAAGGCTGAATAATATTCCATATACGCACGTGTAGGGATTTTATTAAGTAATCTCTACACCCAACATGGGGCTCGAATTCACCACCCCAAGATCAAGAGTTGCATACTTCACCAACCGAGCCAGCCAGGAACCCCTCCACATTTTTTAAAAGAAAAGTGAACCACTTGGCTGATTTGGTTTTGCTCACCCTGACATCACATGGCAAATACAAATTGAAAATAAGAGGCTTAATTCTCCCTTAGAAATAGCAAAGGGAAGGGAGGGGCGCCTGGGTGGCTCAGTTGTTATGCGTCTGCCTTCGGCTCAGGTCATGATCCCAGGGTCCTGGGATCGAGCCCCACATCGGTCTCCCTGCTTCCGCGGGAAGCCTGCTTCTCCTTTCCCACTCGCCCTGCTTGTGTTCCCTCTCTCACTGTGTCTCTCTCTGTCAAATAAATAAGTCTTTAAAAAAAAAAAAAAAAGAAAGAAGGGAAGAGAGAAACTAAAGAAGAACCCCCACCTCCACCCTGCCCTTTTCTTTCTTTTTCTTTCAAAATTTCTTTCTTTGTCCCTTTCAAATAGATGAATAGCTTCGTAATGGCTAAATAATCTCTTGCCAGTCTCCTATCAGGAACCTTTCCAGGACCCGGGAGCCAGCTTTTGAAATAAACATCCGGGGAGTGCTCCAGGCCCCTAGTTCCCAAGCCTAACATCTGTGGGCGCCTTGCTCCAACTTGCAACACTATCTCTTGTCCTAAAGATATGAGAAGTTTGTTTCTCCTCTGAATAAGCCAACATAGGCAGTCTCCCCAATTACCATGATAAAGTTAGGACCAACTATATGTAACAAAATGTCCTGTCAAGTCTTCTCGTTTGAGGGACTGGTGATTGTTTATCCTGAGAACATGCATGTAAGGGGTTGTATATGCTTGGCTGTATATGCGGGAGATTCCTTTCTGTCTTTTTGCAATCTGTTAGTTCATTGTTCATAATGAGCATCACATTCTGGTTTAATGCTTATCCAGTAGTAAATCTGTTTTCTTTTTAAATATTTTATTTATTTGACAGAGACACAGCCAGAGAGGGAACACAAGCAGGGGGAGCGGGAGAGGGAGAAGCAGCCTTCCCACAGAGCAGGGAGCCCATGCGGGGCTCGATCCCAGGACCCTGGGACCATGACCTGAGCGGAAGGCAGACGCTTAATGACTGAGCCACCCAGGCGCCCAATAAATCTGTTTTCTTTCTCTGCTCTCTTCGTGGAGAGGTTTTCTGGGTTAGGAGATTTCTTTGTAAAGTTGTATTTCCCCAACAGTTGAAAGAGAGCCCAGGAGGGCAGCAGATTTTACTTGCAAGTCCTGTGTCCTAAGGCCTTTAACTTTTTCGAGAGGCTGTCAGGATCTTAACATTCATCTGTTTGACTGGGTGGGGGGGGGGGGTGGAGCGCAGAACGGTGAATGATAGCGGCAGATTACTGGCCGCCTGCAGGGACCACTGCATTTAATTAATTTAAACAAAAATCTAAGTCTTATGCCCTTATGGCTGGCTACTCAGTAGCAAACTTAGTAGCGTTTTACTTTTAATAAAAAGAAAGAGCCGAGTAAAGCTTTTCTGAAAAAAGATGACCTAGATAGCACTTCTCCCCAGATTATATCTTACCTCTCTCTCACTGCCTTTTTCCAGTTTACATTCCTGGCCATCGTCCCCTCCCCCAGCCCAGCAGCCAGGTTCACCGAGACCTCCATCCTCCTTCTCCCTCCGCCTTCCCCGCCACCCTGGCGGCCTGCCGGTGCAGCCGCGGTCGGACTACAACTCCCAGCATGCCTCGGGGAAGGGCGGGTCACGTGAGCGTCCGGAAACCCTGGCCGCCGAGCCGCGGGTGAGGTGGCGGCACGGGCGAGGGGCTGCGGGCAGCGGAGCGGAGCGAGCGGGGCGGTGGGCCGCAGCACGGCCACGACGGCGGGTCTCGGGTGCGCTAGCCGCGGCGCGTGGGGTCCGACCGAGAAGGGGCCGGAGCCCGGTTTGGGGTGAGGTGTGGGGGCGCCGCCCGCGAGGGCGGTCCGCGGGGGCTTCCACGGGACGGGAGGGCGACGACGCGGAGATGCGGCGGGTGGCGGCCGGTGGGTGTGGCGCCGTGGGCTGGAGGGAGCGGCCGGCGCTCCCCTCCGCCCCGGGTCCGGCTCCTCGGTGCCCAGTGTGCGGAGCCGTGCGGGGCCGGCGAGGACCGCAGCGGCAGGAGAGCGGGAGGATCGCGGAGGGCCCTGGGGAAGAGTCGGGGCCGGGCCGCGCCACGAGGGCTCTTGTCCAGGAGCGGGGCTGTCGTTCAGACCCGGTGAGGGGGCGCTTTTCAGGGAGGGTGGGAAGGAAGGCTTTTGGAAAAGGTGATGCACTGAGGCCGGAGGGGTTAGAGGGGTCTTAATGGAATAACTGAGTTTTGTGTTCTGGCAACTACTGTGGCCTCAGTCAAGGAATTTAGTCAGATTACTTATTCGTCATTCCCTCGGTATTCTTATTTGCAGAATGTGGTCTGTTTATTCTCACTTTTGGCAGGGCATAATGGGAATGTGTCCGCAGGGTTTGTGGTGTTTCCTGAAATGTAAGATTGTAGGTGATCTCATAGTAACTTATTACTGAATGTTTATAGGGAGAAGAGTATGTCTCATAGTAACTTATTACTGAATGTTTATAGGGAGAAGAGTATGTTTCGTCCTGGGTGAACGAAATCTGAATCTTGATTGCCACCTTTCTTCAGTGTCTTGGTGCTGAATTCTTTGCCATTTGTTGGATGCTTACTGTGTGCCAGGCTCTATACTAGGAACTTTCTATAATTATCTCAAAATTAATTCTTAAATAAGGGAATTGAGGCTCAGAGACTTTAAGTGGAGGGTCTGTGGTTACAACTCTAACTTTAATGCCTCTTTGGGCCACACCTGGCTTCACCTAGCATCGTTCTTCCGTTAACCTTTTTTTTTTTTTAAAAGATTTTATTGATTTATCTGAGAGAGCACGCGCAAGAGCATGAGCAGGGGGGAGGTGCAGAGGGATGGGGAGAAGCAGACACCCTGCTGAGCAGGGGGCCACATGCAGGGCTCCATCCCAGGACCCTGGGATCATGACCTGAGCTGAAGGCAGATGCTTAACCCACTGAGCCACCCAGATTTTTTTTTTTTTTAAGTACAATCTATCCCCCAGTGTGGGGCTTAAACCCAGACCCCAAGATCAAGGGTTGCATGCTCCACCTACTGAACCAGCCAAGTGCCCCAAGAGGGAAAGATTTGTATCTTGAAACCTCCTTGTCTTTGGAATATGTTTAAAATAGGTAGGAAGAATGTAGTTTTAGGAACCCTGGAATAAGACAGGATAATTTTACAGGTAAGTGCTAAGTACTTTACATCTCTGGTAATGCAACAATTTAAGAAGAGAGAAAAATTACAGAAGACTTCAGTTTTGAGTAGAAGGGTTCAGGTAGTACAAGTAAACGGCATCAAATGAGATAATGTGGGATGAAAAGGATATTTGCCTAAGTGTCAAGCATTGAGGTGCTAAATTACAACATACACAATACTGTCAAAATAGCTCAACTCAACTATGCATTTAATACTCTTCCAGCTGCCTTTTTATATTTCAGTACACATAATCTTTTTACTTTGCAAATGTAAAAACTGAAGTCTGACAAGTGAAGTCATTGCCCATTTAATGTCCTACTCCTTGAGTAACACTATTACTAGTAAGGTGTGGGTGTTTTGTTTTGTTTTGTTTTGTTTTCCGTTCTGAATTTATACCTCTAAGCCTCCGGTGAGATATTTCTAATTACTATGTTTTACTCGACTTGGGATATTTTAACCTTTTTCTTATACAGTATAGTATAGAGACTAGGGTCAGGTCTGGGTTTGAATGCTTGCTTCATCTGTAAAGATATATTGCTTTGTAAAATCTGTTTTCTCATCTCTAAGATGTGAGAACCTAAATGCAGTAGTTCAGGGCAAGTACCTAGCACAGTGCCTGGCACTTTGAAAGTATACGGTGTTGGGGCGCCTGTGTGGCTCAGTCGTTGGGCGTCTGCCTTCAGCTCGGGTCATGATCCCGGGGTCCTGGGATCGAGCCCCACATCGGGCTCCCTGCTCCGTGGGAGGCCTGCTTCTCCTTCTCCCACTCCCCCTGCTTGTGTTCCCTCTCTCACTGTGTCTCTCTCTCTCAAATAAATAAATAAAATCTTTAAAAGAAAAAGAAAGAAAGTGTACGGTGTTGGTTATGGCAAAAGAACTAATTCATTCACAAAATCTTTATTGATGGTTCTGAATGCTCTGCTAGGTGCTGGAGATAATAGCCATGGACTTAAGACAGATGAGGCCACTGCTCTTGGGGAGCTTACAGATGACAGTCCACATGTAAACAGTTAAACCAGAGTAATTCGATTGGGAGCAATGCTATGAAGGGAAGAAACAGAGACAGAGATGAAAGAAGTCACTGAGTGCCCCAAGCATTGTAGATAGGGCCGTTAGGGCACACACTGAGGGAGATGACTTGAGGATGAGCCAAGAAAAGGAAAGAGCAAGCCATTTGCAAAGAACCAGGAGAGAAGCATTTCAGGCAGTGGAACAGCAAATGCAAAGGCCAAAAGCAAGAAAGGGCTCAGGGAGAAGAAAAGAATTAGGTGTGGGGTGGTTGCCGTGAGCGAGAGAGTGGTACTGGCGAGGGTGGGGAGGAAGGTGGGCAAAGAGGAGGAAGGAAACGGGCTAGCTTCTCACTGTGTCATAGTATGGCTGGCTCCATCCTGCCAAAGGCTTGGGAACTGCACAGATGTCTGGTAGGAGATTGGAATGGGGTAACTCTCTAGGTGTGGGTAAGGACAGATCTCTAACTTCTGATAAGTGAAGGAAAGAAAGTGGCGCCTGGGTGGCTCAGTTGGTTAAGCGTCTGCCTTTGGCTTGGGTCATGATCCCAGGGTCCTGGGATCCAGCCCTGTTTTGGGCTCCCTGCTCAGTGGGGAGTCTGCTCTCTCTCCCGCTCCCCCTACTTGTGCTTTCTCTCTCTCTCTGTCAAATAAATAAATAAAATCTTTGAAAGAAAAAGGTGCAGAATAGTGCGTGTGATAGGCTCTTTTGTGGATGTATATGAGGGGCTCTACCTGGAGTGTATGCACAGGCATAGATTCTGTGAGGATTTAGGAACACAGGGTGATGAGATCACAGGGAGACATCACTGTTTGTACCCTTTGATGTCTTTTGATTTTTCTGCCTTAGGCATGTATAACCTATTGAAAATCAATAAAACAATTAAAAAAAACCCCCAATCTCTCAAAAAGCATTGCCTCAGGCAGTCCCCTTCTTCAGTCCTAGCCTCCTTTTGCCAACCACAGCTGTCAACTCCGTGGCTCTCCCCCACCTTAACCTTCCTATTTTACTATGGAGGACTGGGGTATTCAGGCTTTGAAGGCCATGGCAGAGTTTCTTTTTTCTTTTTTTTTTTTTAAGATTTTATTTATTTGAGGGAGTGAGAGAGAGAGAGAGCACAAGAAGGGGGAGAAGGAGAAGCAGACTCCCTGCTGAGCAGGAAGCCCGATGTGGGACTCGATCCCGGGACTCCAGGATCATGACCTGAGCCGAAGGCAGTCGCTTAACCAACTGAGCCACCCAGGCGCCCTCAAATAAATAAAATCTTTTTTTTTTTTTTAAGATTTTATTTATTTATTCGACACAGAGAGAGAGACAGCGAGAGAGGGAACACAAGCAGGGGGAGTGGGAGAGGGAGAAGCAGGCTTCCCGCGGAGGAAGGAGCCTGATGTGGGATTCGATCCCAGGACCCTGGGATCATGACCTGAGCTGAAGGTAGTCGCTTAACCGACTGAGCCACCCAGGCCCCCATAAATAAAATCTTAAAAAAAAATAATAATAAGGTCTATTTCTGGCTGATGTGTGGAGAATGAGTTCGGGGCAGGGTAGATGTAGAAATAGTGAAAGCCTGCAGAAGGCTGTTGGGGTAGGCTTGGTGGAGATATGGGTGGTTAATCTTTGTGGTGGCAGTGGGGATGGAGAGAGGTGGATAGATTTGGGATGTATTTTGGGAGCTCATTAGAAGTGGGATGGATGTGGAAGCTGAGAGAGAAAAGGAAAAGTGAAGGGTAAGTCCTGGTTACCTTGGGCAACTTGGTGGAATGGTGGTATCATTTATGAGGTGGGGAATATTGGGGGAGGAATAGGTCTGGAGGGAGGAAACGAAGAATCTTGCTTCGGATCCATGGCGGCATATCAAGTGGACGGTTGGCTGTACTGTTGGGAGCTCTGGAGGGTCCACATTAGAGCCCTAGTTCTGGGGGGTCATTGGCAGAAAGCCATCGTACCAGGTGAAGGAGAGAGAAGGATGCCGGGACTTTAAAGAGTGAAGTGTGAAGTTGTTGTCTTAGAGGTTGAGGAAGCAAAATAATTAGGAAAGTGTAGGCATGCTGGGCAGTGTTGCATGTTCTTTGAGGTTTGTGGTTTTGAATCTAAAAAGTGAAATCGGCCTGCTTATGTGATTTTTCTCAGGCAAAACTCAACTCCTTGGGTGCAGGGAAGGACAGAGGCAAGCAAAAAAAAAAAAAAAGGGCCCCCAAGGGAGTTGGTTAGATTCTAAGTAAAGAAGGAAATGAGGACAAGAGGAGGGTAATGCATAATGGGAAAGTGGTGAGGTGACCAAATTGGGAGCCTTGCTGAGGCAAGATGACCGTTGAGTGGGAAGTGGGAGAGGGAAAGAATGTAGGGTGTTTGCAGTCTAGGTTGGGGAGGTCTTGTAGGTACTGGACCGGGTTTTGCCCACAGAGTGGGTTTTCGATGTGGGGCAGAGGAAAAGATGGGTGGTGGAGAGGACAGGGGAGGGAGAGTTGAGCCACCTGGCTGTTGCGCTGGGACGGAAGCGGTGGCGGAAGGAAAGTGAGGCAAGGGGCTGTCTGCAGTGAGAGCGGAGTGCTGGGAGGTCAGGAGGTGACAAGACAGTGGGGCAGCGGGCAGTAGAGGTCGCCCCCCCGCCGACGCCAGCCTGAGTTCAGAGAAGCTGGGGTCTTGTGAGGAGGAAGAGTGACCGTGAGAAGAAAGACAGCTTCTCCTTGAGAGACCTCAGAGGGGGCAGGTCATCTGGGGGAAGGCAGGAGTCTGAGGCAAAGAACTCTCAGAGGAGGGTGACCATGTGGAGAAGTTCATTCACTGCATATCTAGATTTCCAGAGAGCAAGATAAGAAGGTTGTGGGGTGAAGATTGGGTCAGGTGACATGGACATGGGGGGCGAGATGCTTTATGCGTGCCATCTCCTTTCCTGCCAGCCTTCCACCCCGTCTACTTTCTAGTCAGTGTCTCCCACGGTGTTCCTAATACACAACAACCTGAAATCTTACTGATGTGGGATTGGAATGGTCTCTGAATATCTATAGAAAGTGGCAGTTTTGGTATGCTTT
Organism: Neomonachus schauinslandi; assembly: GCF_002201575.2. Lineage (NCBI taxonomy): Eukaryota > Metazoa > Chordata > Mammalia > Carnivora > Phocidae > Neomonachus > Neomonachus schauinslandi. The sequence continues at coordinate 92,155,374 of NC_058414.1, read as the reverse complement.
ATATTCCAAGGCATTGTTTTATAAAGGAGAGATTGTCTTCTTTTTTTTTTTTTTTTAAAGATTTTATTTATTTATTTGACAGAGAGAGATGCAGCGAGAGAGGGAACACAAGCAGGGGGAGTGGGAGAGGGAGAAGCAGGCTTCCTGCTGAGCCAGGAGCCCGATGTGGGACTCGATCCCAGGACCCTGGGATCATGATCTGAGCCGAAGGCAGATGCTTAATGACTGAGCCACCCAGGCGCCCCAAGGGGAGATTGTCTTCTATCTGGACATGTTACATGTGAAGCCATCTTTTATGTAACATTGATCACGCAATGTGGAGTGTTCCATCCTGGAAAATACCTTGTATGGGAGATCTTCTAGGACTCAAAAAAGCTTCATTATGAATCAGATGAGTTAATGATTATCAGCTTGTTTTGAAAAGTAGAACATGGCTCAGTGGTTTGGATCCTCTTTGATGGGGAGAATCTTATTTTTATTTTTTTATTTATTTAAAAAATATTTTATTTATTTATTTGACAGAGAGATACATAGCAAGAGAGGGAACACAAGCAGGGGCAGTGGGAGAGGGAGAAACAGGCTCCCCGCTGAGCAGGGAGCCCTATGTGGGACTCGATCCCAGGACCCTGGCATCATGACCTGAGCCGAAGGCAGACGCTTAATGACTGAGCCACCCTGGTGCCCCAAGGATCTTATTTTTAATAAGTTTTGTTTTTAAAAGCTAATTCGTGTTCTCATATGATAGTTGTATATTCAGTATCCATTAACTGAGAAAATACTAGATGGTAAGCTACTATGAATTTAGAAATACTTAAATCAATTTTGGTTTTACTAATTTTAACAGCATTTACATACACTTGAAAAATGTTAGGTTTGTTCTGTCTGTATTTAGAGCAGGAAAGAAAATGGTCTTCAGAAAGTAGGATGTGCTTGGTGGATTCAGACTTGGCAGAAACTCTCAGCACTTCCCCAGGGTCGCAGAGCTCACAGATGATTAGAAATTACTTCTGTGATGTAGGGAATATAAGTGCAAGGTATTATTATTATTATTGTTAATTACTGTAATTACTTAAGACCAGATGCTATAATAGTATTCATTTTAAATGGCATTCTGCCAACAGCAGGTGAATATTTAAAACCATTTTCCCGGTGTACTTACTAAGCCCTTTCTCTGCTATCACTGTAGCTAAGGAAAAAGTGGTTTATTTAGAAATGAAATCCAGATGGTCTCAAACAGCTCGGTAGTCATGTAAAGTTATTAATGTAACTGTACAGCCTTGAAATACACACCATTATTGTCAAAGCAATGTAATCCCAATCTGGTAGAGCGTACATTTTTGGAATTATTATTTTACCTGATAACTTATTGAACTTCATAAATCATATCCTTTTCTGAAGTACTCAGTACTCTGTTTCGAGGTGTGAATGTGTTCAATTCATAGAGTTACAATTTACATAAAACTCGGAGTTGTTCCACTGGGGTCTCATGTTTAATTTAGGGGATGGAGGTAAATTTAGCAGTGACACTAATAGCTCTCTGGTTTGTAACTTTCTGGAATTACAAAGTTTATTTGTTACATCTTGTAAGTGGAATTTTTTAAAATCCTACTTGGCTCATTATTCTGTGAACATTTTTCAGGCAGAAAGATGAAATGAAATTAGCTACATTCTACCAATGTGGGATTGATTAATCTTGGGCAGGTCAGTGGCTAAAAAATTATCTTAATACCTTACATACATTGTTTATTTTAGTCTCCTAACTCTCAGAACAGATAGGCCATTTTATAGATGACCATCTGTGATTCATAAAGATTGGCTTGTCCAGGGGCACCTGGGTGGCTCAGATGGTTGAGCATCTGCCTTCAGCTCAGGTCATGATCTCAGGGTCCTGGGATCGGGCCCTGCATTGGGCCCCCTGCTCAGTGGGGAGCCTGTTTCTCCCTCTCCCTCTGCCGCTCCCCCTGCTTGTGCTCTCTCTCTCTTTCAAATAAAAAAAATATTAAAAAAAAAAAAAAGATTGGCTTGTCCAAGGGCTTATAGCCAGTAAGTGAAACAGCTGTAATGTTTATATAATTTTAACCACCTCAACTTTGTACCTTTTATACAAAAGTTTCAGGAATGGCCTCATGGCAGCTGGTAAGGTTTGGCTACATCCACCAAGCTGTGGCTAGTGGAAACATGAATGTAACAGCAGTTACAAGGAGCACAGCCTTGAAAGCAAAGCCCTGTGACTTGTCAATTTCAGTACTGGGAGTTCTCGAGTTTGTCTATACCTGGACTACTGTAGTATGTAGCATACGGGTCGTTTTGTTAATTTAATTTATTTTTTTCCTAATATGCAGGTAAATTATAGGACTTTTCCAATGCTGTGGATGTTTTCCCTTCTGATTGTAGAAGTAATATATACCTTTATTGTAAAATTTTTAGGAAACGATATAGAAAATTAAAGTTACCCATAATGCTTCTGCCAGAGAGAACTAGTGCATTCCTTATTTATTTGTAAATATTATGTAAACATAGAGTTGAGTTGATTATAAGTCATATCTTTTTTTTTTTTTTGTAAGTAATCTACGCCCAACGTGGGTCTTGAACTCATGACCCCAACATCAAGAATCCCGTGCTCTCCTGACTGAGCCAGCCAGGTGCCCCATTTTTTACTGTTTTTACGTGACATTTTCTCATGTCATTAAAAAGCTTTAATTCATCATGTCACATGATTATAAAATATTCAGCCATATGGCTCTACCATAATTCATTTAATCATTCCCCCTTTAATTGCGCGTTTAGGTGGTTTCTGCAGACGAATAACTGGAGGCATTATGTTTAGATGCTTACTTTGTCAGAGCATGGTGCAGAGTTCAGAGAGGACCAAGGAGCAGTGAAGGGAAGTAGTGGAAACAGACAGATGGGAGTGGCCCTGCCTCTTTCCCCATTTCCTTATGACTGACACAAAGTTCATTTTTTTTTTTTTTGTAGTTTTTAATTTTATTATGTTATGTTAGTCACCATACAATACATCATTAGTTTTTGATGTAGTGATCCATGATCCATTGTTTTCGTATAACACCCAGTGCTCCATGCAGTACGTGTCCTCCTTAATACCCATCACCGGGCTAACCAATCCCCCCTCCCCCCTCTCCTCTAAAACCCTGTTTGTTTCTCAGAGTCCATAATCTCTCACGGTTCATCTCTCCCTCCAATTCCCCCCCCCCATTTTTCCCTTCCTTCTCCTAATGTCCTCCATGTTATTCCTTATGGTCCACAAATAAGTGAAACCATATGATAATTGACTTTCTCTGCTTGACTTATTTCACTTAGCATAATCTCCTCCAGTCCCATCCATGTTGATGTAAAAGTTGGGTATTCATCTTTTCTGATGGCTGAGTAATATTCCATTGTATAAATGGACCACATCTTCTTTTCCATTCATCTGTTGAAGGGCATCTCGGCTCTTTCCACAGTTTGGCTATTGCGGACATTGCTGCTATGAACATTGGGGTGCATATGGCCCTTCTTTTCACTACATCTGTGTCTTTGGGGTAAATACCCAGGAGTGCAACTGCTGGGTCATAGGGTAGCTCTATTTTTAAATTTTTGAGGAACCTCCACACTGTTTTCCCAAGTGGCTGTACCAACTTGCATTCCCACCAACAGTGTAAGAGGGTTCCCCTTTCTCCACAACCTCTCCAACATTTGTTGTTTCTTTCCCTGTCCATTTTTGCCATTCTAACTTGTTTAAGGTGGTATCTCAGTGTGGTTTTGATTTGGATTTCCCTGATGGCTAATGATGATGAACATTACAAAGTTCATTTTTTTAATATAAAAAAGCTCCTTTGACACATTATGAAAACTGCCTTTGTTTATAGACCTGAATGCATCTTGTATTTCTTTAGGAGTAGATCCCTGGAAATTGAATTTTTGTGTCAAAGATGAACATGGTCGATTATCTTCCTCTAATACTGTGTTTCACCGCCCTCGGCAGCATATGAGAGTTCAGGAGTCATTAGACCTTGAACTACATTGGGCACATCTTTTTTAACTATGCAAACGTTTTCTTGCCTTACTTAGCATTTCTTGTGTTACTGGTAAGATTGGAGCTTTTGATAAGCTTAATAGCCATTTCATTTTTTCTGAATTTCCTGTTCATTTCCTTTCCTCATTTTTCTGTCAGAATTAGTGTTTTCTTTTCTTTTTTTAAAGATTTTATTTATTTATTTGACAGAGAGAGACACAGTGAGAGAGGGAACACAAGCAGGGGGAGTGGGAGAGGGAGAAGCAGGCTCCCCGCGGAGCAGGGAGATTGATGTGGGGTTCGATCCCAGGAGCCTGGGATCATGACCCGAGCCGAAGGCAGACGCCCAACGACTGAGCCACCCAGGCGCCCTTTTCTTTTCTTTTCTTTTCTTTTTTTTAAGATTTTATTTTATTGAACCTGGGTGGTTCAGTCAGATCAAGCCCCGCATCAATCTCCCTGCTCAGCGGAGAGTCTGCTTATTCCTCTCCCTCTGCCCCCCACCCCGCTTATGCTCTCTCTCTCTCACTCACTCTCTCTGTCTCAAATAAATAAATAAAATCTTAAAAAGGAAAAGATTTTATTTTTAAGTAGTCTCTACACCCAGCATGGGGCTGGACCTCACAACCCCGAAATCAAGAGTCATATGTTCTTCTGACTGAACCAGCCAGGCACCCCTGAATTAGTGATTTTCTTATCAGTTTGTATGAGAGTTCTTTTTTTTTAATTATTTTTTTTGATGTAGTGTTCCATGATTCATTGCATATAACACCCAGTGCTCCATTCAATACATGCCCTCTTTATTTTTTTTATTTTTATTTTTTAAAGATTTTATTTGTTTATTTGACAGAGAGATACAGCGAGCAAGAGAGAACAGGTGGGAAAGGGAGAAGCAGGCTTCCCACCAAGCAGAGAGCCTGATGCGGGGCTCGATCCCAGCACGCTGGGATCACGACCTGAGCCAAAGGCAGATGCTTAACGACTGAGCCACCCAGGCGCCCCAATACGTGCCCTCTTTAATACCCATCACCAAGCTAACCCATCCCCCCACCCCCCTCCCCTCTAGAACCCTCCGTTTGTTTCTCAGAGTCCACAGTCTTTCATGGTTCAATTAGAATTCTTTCTATTAGGATGTAATCTTTTGTCAAGAATTTTTCCTTTGGGGCGCCTGGGTGGCTCAGACGGTTAAGCGTCTGCCTTTGGCTCAGGTCATGATCCCGGCATCCTGGGATTGAGCCCCACATCCGGACCCTGCCTCAGCAGGGAGCCTGCTTCTCCCTCTGCCTCTGCCTCTCCCCCTGCTCGTGCTCTCTTTCTCTCTCTCTCCCTCTCTCTCTGTCTCAATGAATAAATAAAAATCATAAAAAAAATTATTTTTCTTTTTAGGGACTTGTTATAAACACAATTATCTGGTGTCAGTTTTCTGGTGTCAGCTAGCCCATGTGATTTTTTTCAAGGTCTGATAATATACTGACTATTATAAGTCTACACAATTCAGTTTTTGGATAGACTGCCTATTTTAAGTAATGTTGATAATGCATTTTGCCTTTCCAGAAAGAAGAAATGATGTAAATGATTCACTATCCAAACTTTAAGGTCAGAAGTGAGGAGGAAGGTCAGGAAGACTATGGCCTGGCCAAATATTTTTCGAAGAGGAACTCTGTTCTCCCGGTTCAGCCATCATCATGTTGTTGTGTTCCTGCTCACCTTCTTCAGGTATGTTCGTTGCTCAAACTGTGCCCTTGGGTTTTTTGGTTTTGTTTGTTTGAGGGAGCTAGTTAGTGGCACAGCAAGTGTTTAGTGTGGTGATTAGCCTGGGCTTATGAAATAGGCTGGTTATTCTTTCTGCTGTGCTTTCTGGTACCTCTAAGTAGTTTTCAAGGACCATTTTGCCCATGTTTGGCAATGTCTGGAGGCATTTTTGGTTGTCACCAAAAGGGTGCCACTTGCAGTGGGTAGAGACCACGGTTGCTCCTGTAGATCCTACAACGCACAGGCTAACCTTCCACAATAGAGAATTTGGGGGGCCCAAAATGTCACTAGTGCCATGGTTGAGAAACCCTGGTTTAATATACGATTAAAACCAGGAGCTTCAGAACAAAGGGTGCGAATATTCAGGGAGTGCCCTGTGCATCCTTGAGCAGTAAAGATGGTATGAGACAATTGTGAGGAGCTCTAGAAACTCCTGTGAGATCCCGAGTGTTAGCATGACTGAAGGATCATCCATATTTATGATTCTGTGGCCCTCAGTGGCTCTCTTTGGTGGTCCATAGATGCCATAAATCAGGCTGTTTGGTTTTAGGAGCCATGTTACTTATAACCCTGAGACTCAGCTATTTTGATTATTTCTTCTGGGCAGATTTTGTTTGTTATTAATCTTTATTGAAGTCACCACAAATGATGTGATTTATTTGTTTGTTTGTTTTAAGGCAGAAAGTAGGAAGTGGCTCTCTGTGTTAAGAGTTGATAGGTAATTTTGGATGTGTTAGGGATATCCATTTTTGAGGGGTGAGAGGAGACACCAGTGGGAGGAAAAGACAGGACTCCAGAGAAAGCTACTTAATGGCTGATGCATCAAGGGGCCAACGGTTGTTAAAGACTTCAAATTCTTCACAGAACTGCCACCATGATTTAGAGTGGGTTGGGATCAGTCATGCATCTATCTTCTAGGTGGAGGGGTAAGTTATGAGTGAACACAGGGGCTCGTAATGAAGAAGAGTAATTAATTTTTTCTTTTGCTTGGCAGAGACTGTTCAATTGATAGTTCTCATAAAGCAGTACTTTTCCTTTTTTTTTTTTAAGAGAAGAATTCTAAAATTGAATAAAACAAATGGGACTATATCCGAGATTTTATCAAATGCCGTTTTTTTTTTTTTTTTTTAAAGACTTTTTTTTTTTTAATTTATTTATTTGAGACAGAGAGAATGAGAGAGAGAGAGAGCACATGAGAGGGGGGAGGGTCATAGGGAGAAGCAGGCTCCCTGCCGAGCAGGGAGCCCGATGCGGGACTCGATCCAGGGACTCCAGGATCATGACCTGAGCCGAAGGCAGTCGCTTAACCAACTGAGCCACCCAGGCGCCCGTCGAATGCTGTTTTCTTTGCTATTCATTCAGTCGTTTTTCTTTTCTCTTTTGCAGTTATTCGTTGCTCCACGCATCAAGAAAAACTTTTAGCAATGTCAAAGTCAGTATCTCTAAGCAGTGGACCCCAAGTGCTTTCAACAAGTCAATTAGACTGCCTGTAGAGGTAAGCAGAGCAAATGTTGGGATGGGTTTAGGAAGGGAGCTGTGCCCACCCCTAAATTCCTCTCAAGTTCTTCTACTTTGTTTCGTTCATCTGCCTAGGACTCTGAAATGGCTGTTTCCTATGGCATAAAACCCAAACTGTTCTGCCCAGTTTCTTAGCTTGCCCTGACTCAGGCCTGTTTTATTTAGCCTTGCATCCAGCTTCCTTCTCAATGTTTTGAAGTGACACATTTCTGTTGAGGTGGTTTTTTAATTGAATTTCACAAGTACCTGTATTCATTTCTGCCTTTGAGATTTTGCTCATATTCTTTTGTATGCTCTTTTGCTTTCTTCCCACCCATCTAAATCTTGCTTTTTCCTTTGTGGCAAGATAAAATGCCACTTTTTCTTTTTTTTAAGTCATCTCTACACCCAACATGAGGCTCGAACTCACGACCCTGAGACCAAGAGGCTTGTGCTCTACTGACTGAGCCAGCCAGGCGCCCTGAAATTGCCACTTTTTCTCTCAACTTTCTTCCCACCTTCCACTGATTTTTTCCCCCTCTGAAAGGTGTACACCATGTGTTACATAGTTTAATGTCTCAGTATTTACATACTTTCTAATTGTTTCATTTGTTTGTATCTTGCTTAAGAGTCTAGAAGTCAGGGCGCCTGAATGGCTCAGTTGATCAAGCGACTGCCTTTGACTCAGGTCATGATCTGGAGTCCTGGGATCATGACCTGGGCCGAAGGCAGACGCTTAATGACTGAGCCACCCAGGCGCCCTAAGTGAATAAAATCTTAAAAAAAAAAAAGTCTAGAAGTCAGGGAGTATGTATCCACTTCCTTGAATTCATTATGGATCAGGTGAATCCCAGTTTGGAATGGAGATGCTATTCTTTACAATATCCTTAGTCAATACACAAGTCCCCTCCCCTCATTCTTTACCACATTCCTTGAGTTCTACTTATGTGGGATTATACATACATATTAATATTCTTGGCATGTCTTACTTCTTTTTTTTTTTCAAAAAGATTTTATTTATTCATTTGAGAGAGAGAGAGGACAAGCTAGGGGAGGGGCAGACGGGGCAGAGAGAGAGGGGAAGCAGACTCCCCACTGAGTGGGGAGCCCAACCGGAGCTTGATCCCAGGACCGCTGAGATCATGACCTGAGCCAGAGTCAGATGCTTAACCAACTGAGCCACCCAGGTGCCCCAGCATGTCTGATTTCTTAAAATATTTTTCCCCTATTTGGATCAATTAAAAGTTGATAGCGATCTGAAGGTTATAGGACTATCCCCTCAAAATGTGATTAAGTTACTCAGTCAATTGCTTATTGAGGGTCTGTCTTGCATAAACACTGTTTTAGACAGTGAGCATTACCCACCCCCAAAAAAACCTAGAGAAAGGTTTAAAAGGAAAAAAAGAGCCTGTCCTCACAGAACTGATGTTCTGTTGAAGATGCTCTTTTACGATTTTTCTTTCCCACCCCCCTTTATTTAAAGTTTATTTTTGGGTGCCTAGGTGGCTCAGTTCATGATCCCTGGGTCCTGGGATTGAGCCCTGCTTTGGGCTCCCTGCTCAGCAGGGAGTCTGTTTCTCCCTTCGCCCCTCCCCCCTGCTCAAGCTTGCTCTCTGGTGTGCGCACGCGCTCTCCCTCACAAAAATAAATAAATAAAAAATCTTAGGGCGCCTGGGTGGCTCAGTTGTTAAGCAACTGCCTTCGGCTCGGGTCATGGTCCCAGGGTCCTGGGATCGAGTCCCATATCAGGCTCTCTGCTCTGCGGGAAGCCTGCTTCTCCCTCTCCCACTCCCCCTGCTTGTGTTCCCTCTCTCGCTGTGTCTCTCTCTGTCAAATAAATAAATAAAAATCTTTAAAAAAAAAAAAAATCTTAAAAAAAAAAAAAGTTTTTTGTTTTTTTAGTAATCTCTACATCCAACAAGGGGCTCGAACTAATGACTCCCGAGATCAAGAGTTGCATGCTCTTCCAATTGAGCCAGCCAGGCAGCCCTCTTGTACAATTTTTCTTGAATTTAAGTTATCAGGAACTTTTAAAGAAAAGATGTTAAGAATAGAGGGCTAGATTTTTTTTTTATGTTATGTTAATCACCATACATTACATCATTAGTTTTTGTAGAGTTCCATGATTCACTGTTTGCGTATAACACCCAGTGATGTAGAGTTCCATGATTCACTGTTTGCGTATAACACCCAGTGCTCCATTCAATACATGCCCTCTTTAATACCCATCACCAGCCTAACGCATCCTCCCACCCCCTCCCCTCTAGAACCCTCAGTTTGTTTTTCAGAGTCCATCGTCTCTCATGGTTCATCTTCCCATCCGATTTCCCCCCCCCCATTCTTCCCTTCCTGCTATCTTCTTCTTCTTCTTTTTTTTTTAACATATAATGTATTATTTGCTTCAGAGGTACAGGTCTGTGATTCAACAGTCTTGCACACTTCACAGCGCTTACCATAGTACATACCATCCCCAATGTCTATCACCCAGCCACCCCATCCCTCCCACCCCCACCACTCCAGCAACCCTCAGTTTGTTTCCTGAGATTAAGAATTCCTCATATCAGTGAGGTCATATGATACATGTCTTTCTATGATTGACTTATTTCACTCAGCATAACACCCTCCAGTTCCATCCACGTCGTTGCAAATGGCAAGATTTCATTCCTTTTGATGGCTGCATAATATTCCATTGTATATATGCACCACATCTTCTTTATCCATTCATCTGTCGATGGACATCTTGGCTCTTTCCATAGTTTGGCTGTTGTGGACATTGCTGCTATAAACATCGGGGTGCACATACCCCTTCAGATCCCTACATTTGTATCTTTGGGGTAAATTGTTGGGTCGTATGGTAGCTCTATTTTCAACTTTTTGAGGAACCTCCATACTGTTTTCCAGAGTGGCTGCACCAGCTTGCATTCCCACCAACAGTGTAGGAGGGTTCCCCTTTCTCCACATCCCCACCAACATCTGTCGTTTCCTGACTTGTTAATTTTAACCATTCTGACTGGTGTGAGGTGGTATCTCATTGAGGTTTTGATTTGGATTTCTAGAGGGCTAGATTTCACACTCAGTCTTGACTAGTGTTGTGTGCACAGTGAGTATGTCTAAGTGATCAAGTGACTTATCACAAACCTTCAGAACAGGGTGGCCTTAGAGGGGTCGTGTGCTCTGACCTCTCAGCCAGAATGGAATCTTTCTTTGTCATTATTGAAAGATGCTCACTCACCTTCTGCTTTAATACTTTGAGGAAGTTCTTTCTTGTATTGAGGGAAAACTATTCTGCTGTTTAATTTCGATCTTGGGTTTTCTTCTGAGCCACGCATAGTAGTCGATTCCTGCTACATGACAGCCTGCTGAATATTCAAAGAAAACCTCGGCAGGCTGAGGTTTGGAGGAAGCCAGGTACAAGTTTCCAAGAGTGTTTTTTCGGTGGAGTGCACGGGATGGATGTAATTCTTCTAGCAACAAGTTGTGACAACATTGGTGGAATCTTGTCTACTGGGGAAGGTTATTAGAGACTCAGTGCCCAGGGTTTTTATTGGGATTGGTCATGTAGGCGCCCTGTGCCTGGCACATACAAAAATTCCAGACTCTCAGAAGGAAAGCAGGTTCAGCATAAACCACATTGTTTGTACAAACAGTTTAGGTACAGTGAACCACTCTTAGCAGAGAAGGATGGGAACCCTCCCAAAATCCTAGTTCCCAGATGCCAGCCAAGGGGCTCACTTCACAAGTAGGCCCTTTTGAGGAGAACAGTCTCAGGCCTGCCGTGTTTTTTTTTTTTTTTTTTTTAATTTTTAAAAATTTTATTATGTTAGTCACCATACATCACATCATTAGTTTTTGATGTAGTGTTCCACGATCCATTGTTTTCGTATAACACCCAGTGCTCCATGCAGTACGTGCCCTCCTTAATACCCATCACCTGGCTAACCAATCCCCCCTCCCCCCAGGCCTGCCGTGTTAACTCTTTCCTGCCAGTAACTATGTCACATTATTAGCTCTTATGGGACTTGCATTAACTTTTCTGCTTAGCTGTTTGTTTTTTTACTCTAATTGCTGCTAAAATAGGTTTCACCATTCTGGTTTTTCAGAACTATGGATTAAGTAGTTTGGATGGATTGGTTATATAGAAGTCAAGTTCAGACTGATCCTGGAGATGTTTGTACTTCCATCTCTGCCATCATGGACAGAAGTGCTGACCTTCTGTTCCTTTCTTTAGACCTTAAGGTCTGTTTTTTTTTCCTTTCTGAAGCCCACTGCTGGGAGTGGAGCTGCTGGGGCCATCTGTGCCTTTCACTCTTCCTGTGCTTCTGGGTCTGTAACTGTCAACCCTGGCCTCCCTTTGAGACCTCCTTTCTTGGCCAAAGTGGGAAGCGTTCTTAGAACCAGAAGTTTATGTGGAATTATTCTGAAAAGTATTTTGCTTATATATTGTTAAACATTTCTTAAGTGTCAGCATCATCAAAAATTACATATGATAGCTTTCATTGTTATGCATAGCTATCTTAGATGCTTTACAAAAAGAATTAAGCACACACAGTGTCTTTTCCTTGAGAATTTATAATGGATCCCTCTGATTTGCACAAACATTGAAAACAGCCAGTGAACATAACATAAGATCTATGTATAGAGATAATAAGGAGGTAATGGTTAAATTTGACAAGTCAGACAACTTGACTGAAAATTGTAAACAGAATTTTGTTCACTAAATTAAAAAGCCTTACCTCTCCAGACAGTACAGTCCTTCCATGAGAATAGTGTGGGGAGCCTCCACTGTCCAGGAGAGGGAAGCGGGATTCAGGGTGTCCTCAGCTTTCCGTCTCAAGCTCATCCACAGCCACTCTTCCCCTGAAGAACCTCACGTCAACTGATACCACTCACCGTAGGCAGAGAACAGACCCCTGAACGCAGGTCAGCATGAGCTCATCCTCTGCTCACCACTGCTGGAAGCTCTTGTCAGTAGGTCCCTACCCCATGCCTCATCCTCACTCAGTGATGAACATTCTCGCTTAGGAAACCCACACTGTCACTGTTGTTATAAGCACACAATTTCGTGTTTCCAGGAAGTGCCTCAGCATGCCGCTGTTCTCGTAGATTTGTGCAAACCCTCCCCATCAGACACAGGAAAACCCCATGTTCATACGGGCCGGTGGGTTCACATGATAATTGTACATACACGCAGGCCAGCTTAAACCACTGAAGTGTGTGGGGTTTCAGCATGGTAAAGTCATTTTGTCGGTGACTTTCACGAAACATTGGATGATTCACTCCTTTGGACGGACCATTTCTTACTAACTGGTATACTTGTCTTGATTTTGACTTCTGTGACTGAAGTAAACTTTCTTTTCTAGGCTTTTTCTATTCTATTTTCTGTATCTTTGTGTTAGTCCTACTTGTTTTTTTTAGTTTTTGGTTTGGTTTTGTGTTCTATTTGTTAAGTAAGCCATCAAAAGTATATTTCAGCTGAATTCTGGCAGTGAAGCAGAAGAAAGCTGTTTCAAGTCTGTCAGTTCTTGTGAAAGCCACACCTGCAGGGAGTTTTGGTGATCTCTTGAGAGAATAAAGAAAAACTCCAGAAACTTCGAGCAGTTGCTTAAGGCCATGGTCTCTAGCTCACGTTGGTGTATGCCCACTAGGGCTTAGTCCTGGGTCCTGATGAACATCAGGGTCAAAGTCTGAGGGAAAATGTGGCAAAATAACTCTAACTGGAGAACTTTAGGGCCCCACTTAGCACACTGATGGAGCTTAGCTTTGTAGGCTCTTCTCTGTCATGGCAGCAGTGTGTGAGGTGGTGTTAAAGGAGCAAGACCAGTGCCATAAGCCACACAGAAGTGAGTCCCAATCCTTTAGAATCACGCTTTATATATTTTATAATTTTACTTTGTTTTAAAGATTTTATTTATTGCTGATTGTGATTTTTCTTCTTAATATTCTAGAGTCAGAATTTCTTTTCTGTGACAACCCATCTCAGAAATCATTTATTCCTGTAGTTCTCTGAATTTTTGCTCTGAGGATCCCAAAGAGCTTTTGGTTATGTGGGTTCATATTTTTAGATACTTAGTGTTTTAGAAACTAAAACTAGAAATTGAAAAAAAAATACATCGGTTTTCAACAATAAAAAGGGGAGGCTTGCCTGGGTGGCTCAGTCGGGTAAGCATCTGACTCTTGATTTCAGCTCAGGTCATGATCTCAGGGTCTTGGGGTCAAGCCCCACGCCGGGTTCCACACTCAGCACAGAGTCTGCTTAAGATTCTCTCTCTCCCTCTGCCTCTCCCCCGACCTCTAAAATAAATAATAAATAAAATCTTTAAAAAATACATAGGTTTTTAAAGTTATTTTTAAGTGAATTAAATAAACTCATAATGTGTTAACATAAATAACATTTTTTTTTTAAATTTTATTTATTTATTTGAGACAGAGAGAATGAGAGACAGAGAGCATGAGAGGGAGGAGGGTCAGAGGGAGAAACAGACTCCCTCCCGAGCAGGGAGCCCGATGCGGGACTCGATCCCGGGACTCCAGGATCGTGACCTGAGCCGAAGGCAGTCGCTTAACCAACTGAGCCACCCAGGCGCCCCAACATAAATAACATTTTATGAAAAATGATTTTTTGAAACAAAATCACTTAATGAGGAGAGTGGCATTGATTTATATTTTTGCAGATCTCATCATGTCTGGCTTAATAGAAGATAGTAGTTTTTCACGTCTGCTTCTGAATTCAGTCACTTGCAACATGATCCTTTGAACTATAGGAAGAGATTTTGACCTTTGACAGATACATAGTGGGAAGGGGAGAAGTATTTTAATAGCCTTTTCAGTTAATTGTGGGCATTCATCTTTGATACTACACCAGACTTTGACAAGTGGCAGTTTCTTAGAGGTTAGTTGCCATGTGGAATCTGAAACTGTATCAATTAACTTTTTATACCCTTACATTAAGATCCATTTGTCTGTCTTTACTTTGAATGGATTCTGAAGTGACAGGCTTATTTCGTTCTTTTTTGAGGAAATGTCTGCCAAATACCCAAATCTGAATAACTATAGCTTGTCTGTCAGTCATTCTTTCAAGTAAAAAACAGTCTCCTCGCTTGCACCTCACACAGCTGCCAAGTGCTTTCCCTCAGTGCAGCCCCGGTACTTTGCTGTGCCCAGTGCTCTACACACTCCCCACTCCGGCACACAGGGTGTTAAAAATAAGTGTACTCAGGGGCCAGCTTTAGTAAAATTAACACTTTTTACTGCTCAACAACAAAAAAAATTTTTTAAAGATTTTTTATTTGAGAAAGAGAGAGCATGCGTGAGGGGGTGGAATAGAGAGAGAGCGACAAGCAGACTCTGCGCTGAGCACGGAGCCCACGGGGCTCGATCTCACGACTCTGAGATCATGACCTGAGCTGGCATCAAGAGTCCAGCGCTCAACCGACTGAGCCACCCAGGTGCCCCACTACTCCACAAATATTTATTGAGCATTTAGCATGTACCAAGGATGTTCTTAAGTGAAATTGGCTTTTTTTTTTTTTTTAAACTGTGACCGTGGCAGTAAATATAGCGATTATTATTTTTTTCCCCCACTGCGTTTGCACCATCAAGGGAAAAGTTAAAGGGCAAAAGCAGATAACATTTCAGTATTGTGCAAATAGCTTTGACCTTGCAGACCTTTCGGCATGAGTGCCCTCATGCCGGTTTCCTCTATTAAACCTCCCCAGGGTTCTGTGAGGGTGGGCAGAGGCTGTAGATGAAGGTGCTTTGAGAAAGAGGAAGGACTGACAGGTACCAGCGGGGACTGACGTGGTTCTTGTTGTGTTGCTCTAGATTTGGAGCAGCAACCATTTGTTTCCCAGCGCAGAGGAAGCCACTCTTTTCCTCGGGACACTGGATACTATTTTCCTCTTCTCTTATGCTGTGGTAAGTTTTAGAATTTGGGGGTTTTAGGTTGAGGAAAGATGTAAATGGAAACGACTCCCAACCTTATTAAGTTTGTAAGGGATTCTAGAATTTGCTGACTGAGGAGAGTTCAGCATCGCTGAAGTTTATATTCTGTGTCCCTCCCATCCATCCATCCATCCACCCACCCACCCATCCATTCATTTATTCATCCATTTGACAGATATTTACTGAACACCTAGCACGTGCCAGGTCTGTGGGAGTTCATCGATGAGCAACACAGGAATAATACCTAGCTTTATAAAACTTACATTCTTGAAGTGGGATCTGAGGAAAACAAACAGTAATACAGTGCTATACGTAAGCAAATAGAGAGTATGGTTGAAGGGGGTAGGTGCTGTGGAGAAAAAAGCAGGAAAAGGGGAATAAATAGCTGTGGGTGGGAGTTGTAATTTAAGTAGGATGGCTGGGGAAGACCTCAGGTAAGAGGGGATATTTGAGCAAAGACCTGACGTGGGTGAGGTCAGGTTGACTGGAACAGAGTGACAGGAAGTGAGGCCAGAGAAGGTATGGGGCTCAGACCTTTAGGGCTTTGGTCCCTTTATTTGGGTTTTGGCTTTAATCTTGAGTGAGATGAGAGCCCTGGAAGGTTTTGCACAGAGGAGTACCAGGATCTGCCCTGTGTTTGGACAGGCGCACTTGCTGCCCCGGGAGACTAGACCAACGGGCAGAGACAGAAATAAGGAGACAGGTTAGGCTATTCCGATTTTGAGGTGAAGGATGATAGTGGCTTAGATCCAGGGTGGGAGTAACAGAGGTTGGAAGAGTAGGTTTTAACTGTGTTTTGAAGGTAGAATCTCTGTGTGGTTGTAGGGAGCAAGTCTGGTGGTTGCTGAATTAAGGCTGTGGGAAGTGGTGGTAGCCACTGGACCCATGCACCGTGAGTGGTCCTCCTTTCCTCCCAGTGTCTGATTTCCTCTTTTGAAAATGTGTACAGTTACACAAAAGCCTTTTTTTTTTTTTTTTTAAAGGTTTATTTCTCTGAGTGAGAGCGTGTGTGCATGCGTAAGCAGGGGGAGGGGCAGAGGGAGAGAGAGAGAGAATCCCAAGCAGACTCCCTGTCAAGCTACACGGGGCTCAGTCCCACATCCCCAAAACCATGACCTCAGCCGAAATCAAGGGTCAGACACTTACAGACTGAGCCACCCAAGTGCCCCATAAAAAGCCTTTTAATTACGAATGTCCAGGTGATGTGAAATACCCGGTGAAAGTCCTAAAGTACTCTCTGAATGTTTATTTGGGCAGTTATTGCAATGTCTTCTTCAAAGAGGAAACTTGTAGAAACGATTGGAGCAGACCTTCGATCATGTAGCCATGCTTCTCACCCTGGGCGTTTTCTGTATGAAATGCTAGTACAGGGTCATCCGGCTTTGGCTGGAGCACTCCCAGGGGTGCCTCTCTTTGAGCCTTTTATGGAGTATTTTAAGAAGCGGTGTAGTCTAGTGCAAAGACCAGCTCTTCCACCGTCAACTAGCTGTGTGAAACTTTTTTGAAATGGAATTTAACCTTCTTTTGATCTTTAGTTTCCTCTTCTATAGAGTTGTGATAATACCTATCCCTAGGATTAAATAGGTTTAGGAGATAAAAGGTACCACGAAACATCAGTGATCATACTTCTTCTTTATATCGAGCTGCATGTTCTTCTGTAGCTTCCAGGTGTCATGCGGGCATTTGGAACAACACGGATGAATTGAATCCCCGATCTGAAACACTGAGAGATTTTCTTCACCCCCTTTACTATATATAGCATAAGACATGTGAGTGGCAGCTATAGAGCACAGAATCGAAAGCCTACAGGTGCCTCTTTTGAGGTTGTGACAGGTTGACCATAATAAGACACATCATGTAAATTTTCTCTAATGTGGATGTCATCAGTTGATCAGAAACGCTTGTATCTGGATTTAGGTTTTCGGTCAGGGTGTTGATTCATTTTACATATTTATGGAAGAAACTTAGTGTATTGCCCTGGGCTCTTTAGTCTGCCTTGCTACCATGACCCAGGTTTTTATTTCCGGCCACTCAATGGGAGGAGAGCAGAAGGCAGAACGTTTGTACTTATCTTCAACTAATTACCGTCTGTGCGTCCCTACTCTCCCTGCCTCGTGAGGTCATGAAACCCAAAGGTCAGATTAAACAGGCAGTGCCTGTGCCCCAGAAGCTTCTGTGGTGCAGGACATGTTGTAACATATCTTGATTCAGAATGCAGATGGCTAAGAGCAGCCTCTGGGAATGCAGATAACTGATCTTTAAGAGTTGATCTGTTCTAGAAAATGAAATATATTTGTGTGCTTGTTTTATTAGTATTCCTAGTTTTGTTCCGTTTTGTTTTTATTTTTGTTTTTCCAGTCTCCTTTTAGGCAGTGAGGGGGATCTACTTTTGGTAGAATCAAAGTTTACACTGGATTATGGTATTTTGGTGCGTGAGTTGGTTTATAGTATAATGTGCAGAAGCGCACTGTCGTTTCATGGAACGTTTGTGAAGCTGATGGAGACAGCTAGTCTGGGCATAAGAATGAAGTTTAATTTTGAGTCATGTTAGTGTTTTATTTCCCTAGTTGCTTGGCAAAACATCTTCCTTTTGTCAGGCTGTGTTGTTATTAAGAGCTGTAAAATAAAATGCTTTATTTTTAGGGCCTTTTCATCAGTGGAATTGTTGGAGATCGGCTTAATTTACGATGGGTTCTATCTTTTGGCATGTGCTCTTCTGCGCTAGTGGTAAGTTGAAAAGGTATTATCATCATCATCATCATCATCAATATCATCATCTTGGTCGGGTATTTTAGAATCCAAGTACCCCCCCCCCATTTCTATATGTAGAAAAGAAAAGTAAAATTAATCTTCAGGTTTTTTTATTTTTATTTTTATTTTAAGATTTTATTTATTTATTTGACAGGGAGAGACATAGCGAGAGAGGGAACACAAGCAGGGGGAGTGGGAGAGGGAGAAGCAGGCTTCCCGCCGAGCAGGGAGCCCGATGCGGGGCTCGATCCCAGGACCCTGGGACCATGACCCGAGCTGAAGGCAGACGTTTAATAACTGAGCCACCCAGGCGCCCCTAGGGGAGTCCTTTTAAAGTGAGATTTGGATCAGGCCCCTTCCATGACTCAGCACCAGAGCCACACATAAAGAGTATACGTGCTGCCAAAGTGAGCGCAAGAGCCAAGCATAAATAGCACGGCATTTGGTGCTCTCGAGAACCGGGTCATGGCCCGCCTTGACAGTCGTGTCTGTCACTACACTTCACTTGGCTCTGGTCAAACTATTTTCTATGGTCCTACCGTATCCTGTGCCTTTCTGCCTCACTACGTTTGCGCTTGCTCTTCTTCCTGCCTTGAATGGCTCTCTTTTCAGCTCTCCATAGTCTCACTCAATGTCGCCAGCAAGTTATTGGCCAAATGGCACTTCCTTCACCATGTCTTCCTTTACTGACCTCATTCATTCTTTTTTTTTTTTTTTTTTTTTTAAAGATTTTATTTATTTGAGACAGAGAGAATGAGAGACAGAGAGCATGAGAGGGAGGAGGGTCAGAGGGAGAAGCAGACTCCCTGCCGAGCAGGGAGCCCGATGCGGGACTCGATCCCGGGACTCCAGGATCATGACCTGAGCCGAAGGCAGTCGCCCAACCAACTGAGCCACCCAGGCGCCCTGACCTCATTCATTCTTAAAAGTAATCGGTTCCTCTTCTATACTCCCCCTCCTGTGTTTCTTTGAAGGCACTGAGGTTGTCGACGAGGAAGTCCACTGATTTCTGTATCGTTCTTGCTTTCCCCAGGAGTCTGTGGCACGGTGGTTGAGGTCACAGATTTCCCAAGACCTGGACTCCCTGGGTATCTGTCCCTCCTCTGCCCTTTCCCGGGTGTGATTGCTGTGTGCTTCAGCCTCCTCGTTTGAGTACCTCCCACCAGGGCTGGTAGGGACGGTTATATGGGTTTCTGTGTGTGAGGCTTGTGGAACAACACCTGCCTAATCAAGTGCCAGAGAGGCCAAGATCCACGTTTGATGCATCTTTTTTTTTTTTTTTTAAAGATTTTATTTATTTATTTGAGCCAGAGAGAATGAGAGAGAGAGAGAGAGCACATGAGAGGGGGGAGAGTCAGAGGGAGAAGCAGGCCTCCCGCCGAACAGGGAGCCCAATGCGGGACTCGATCCAGGGACTCCAGGATCATGACCTGAGCCGAAGGCAGTCGCTTAACCAACTGAGCCACCCAGGCGCCCCGATGCATCTTTTTTTGTTTCCTAGCTCCTAGTGAGGAATTTTTGTTGGTTGAATGAAAGCATGGAGTTCGATTAGACCCAATTTTACTATTGCTTTCCAGTATCTGCTGTTTGAGAGATTGACGTACTTCACTTATTCATGGCCCGCTGACCCACACACATATACGTATTGTTTTAAAACCTGTGTACATTTTTGTTTTGTTTTTTCACATTTTTTGAAAAATTGAAGTATGCACATAAACTCACCCTTCTTGGTGTGTAGTTCTGAGTTTTGACAAACGAGTATAGTTGTGTCACCACTACTCTCCCCCCCACCCCTCCCCCAGCCTCTGGCAACCACTGACCATTTTTCTGTCCTTATAGTTGTGCTTTTTCCAGAATGGAATCCTACAGTATTGTACATACTAGTTTTCAGCCCATGCATAATATTCCAAAAGAAACTTTGACTACCGATAAAACATCCACTTTAGCAAAATGCCAAAAAAAGAGCAGTGACTTGGCGAATGCTCCTGAATTACTGAGCAGATCACAGGTTATACTGGTTCTCTTAATGATTGCAGTAAGGACCGTAGCTGGCGCGTCCTGATCCCCACAGTGTGCATGGCTCTGCCCTGACCACACATATGTGACCTCAGTCAGTCCCTGTAATAGTCCTCCACACACATGCGCCTAGGGACGAGAAAACGGAAAGAGTTGTCTAATGAAGTTGAACAACGAGGATTGAACTTCTTAGAGCTTAAGCTACGAGTCAGACAAGGGTAATCTTGAACGAGCATGTGTTTGACGTCTCTGGTCAGTGGTGGCGGTCTGGTGGGTGTCTCACTCACTCAGTGCTGCCCTAAACAGGAGCATCTGAAGAGTCGGCACAGGTCTCTTAGGACCTAGTCCTTTGAATGTGTCTCTTCACGCACAAACGTAGGTGTGGTAGGCAGTTCAGTGTCCCTAAAGGTGTCTGTGTGGATGTCACATGTCCCCTTTTCTTCCCTTCATCTCTCAGGTGTACGTCTTTGGCACAGTCACAGAATGGCTGCATTTCTACAACAAGGGGTTCTACTGCTGTCTGTGGATTGTAAATGGCCTGCTGCAGTCCACTGGTTGGCCCTGCGTGGTTGCCGTTATGGGCAACTGGTTTGGGAAAGCTGGGTATGCCTCTCCCTTCCTCTTCAATTTCTCTTTTTAAGTGGTTTTAATTTGAGATTACTCAGACTTGTCATCAATTTAGTCGATCTTTTCGACACTACCCACATCTTTTCTCTGTTTTAGAAAGTTAGACTAGTTGAGAGAGAGAAGCTTTTGTGTTGGGAGTGCATTACAGGAAATGGTGTGGACTTGGGGGATGGCCTAGCCCAGTGAGGCTTGTTCTTTTTCTTTATTTTTTGAGAGAGAGAGAGTGCGCGTGTGCACATGAGCAGGGGGAGGGGCAGAGGGAAAGAGAGAATCTTAAGGAGGCTCCACACCCAGCATGGAGCCTGACGTGGGTCTCCATCTTACAACCGTGAGCTGAAATCAAGAGTTGGATGTTTAACCAACTGAGCCACCCAGGTGCCCCGGTGAGGCACATTCTTTTTTTGTTTTTTAAATCAGAGAGAGAGAGAGAGCACAAGCAGGGGGAATGGCTGGCAGAGGGAGAAGCAGGCTCTCTGCCGAGCAAGGAGCCTGATGTGGGACTCCATCCCAGGACCTTAGGATCATGACCTGAGCCAAAGGTAGCCACTTTACCGACTGAGCCACCCAGGCATCCCAGTGAGGCACATTCTTAATATTCACTGGGCCATGGTCAGATTTTGAGCGTGGCTAAGGCATTACATCTCAATTTTTAATAAAAATCTTCCCTTTACAGAACATAAGTAACATAACATGATAAAATAAATCTCACATGCCATCCCATCATGTGTCTTCCTGTGGGTTTTGCCTTCCCCTCCCCTTTTTGAGACTCAGTGGTCTAGTTTTACCTTCTTACATTAAAGGTGAAGAAACTGAGGCCAAAAATTACCTATGGGACTTGCTTAAGATCACATAACGAAGGCTCTAATAAGATGCGGATGCAGAATGCCAAACTTTGGGACTTAAAAGCCCAAATTGGACATTTTTCCCCTAAACCTTCAAGTAGTTGTCAGATGGTATGTGAGTTTATGTGTGATGCAGGCCATGGCATGAGGGTGGGCATCTGCTATAGTATCTTCCAGGCTACCAGGAAGAAGAGCTATATTTCATTTACAGCATGGAAAATAAGTTGAGATACCCAAAGACTTGGCTTTGTTGTTTGCCTTTTTGGTGACATTCTGATTTCAGGAATATTATTAATTTGGATTTCTTTCATTTTTCCTGGATAAATATTTATATATTGTGAGATACACATTTATTTCATCTATGGCTCGGTCTTTTTTGTTTACTCTTTTACCATAGGCCAGTGTATGCAACAGACATTATCCACCCACCAAGTGATCAGTGCATGCTCTGCCTGGCTTCCCTTGGGCCTTCCTCCCTAGTTTCACAATGGGAGTCATGATGCCTGCTGGCTAAGGATCTGTAACGTCATGAAAGTTCACCTGTGAACTTTCCTGTGGGTAGAAAAGTGCCACTTAATGAGAATACTCTGACTATACTTCAGTGTGCTAGTGATTTCTTATTTTTTTTTTTTTTTAAGATTTTATTTATTTATTTGACAGAGACAGTGAGAGCAGGAACACAAGCAGTGGGAGTGAGAGAGGGAGAAGCAGGCTTCCCGCGGAGCAGGGACCCTGATGCGGGGCTTGATCCCAGAACCCTGGGATCATGACCTGAGCTGAAGGCAGATGCTTAACGGAATGAGCCATGCAGGCACCCCTCACATTTTTTTTTAAAGATTTTATTTATATGAGAGAGAAAGCATGAGCCGGGGGAGAGGCAAAAGGAGAGGGAGAAGCAGACTCGTGCTGAGCATGGAGCCCAACATGGGGCTCGATCCCAGGACCCCATGATCACGACCTGAGCCAAAATCAGTAGTCAGCTGCTCAACCAACTGAGCCACCCAGGCGCCCTCAACTAGTTTCTTCTAAAATCATGTCTTTGGTTAGCCAGTGTTATTCAGAGCCTGACCTTCTGACTCTTTCCTCCAGGACCCTCTTGCTAGGTTTTATATATTTTAGAGGAACAGGGCAGGGCGTTTGAACACTAGGGAGAACATAGAGATTATCTAGTTCAAATTATTTGTTTTCCAGGTAGAAAAAGTTGGGGCCCCAGGGAATTAAGTGATCTGTTGAAGATACTGCCTTAAAAAGCTGTTAACTTCGGATGAATCATGCCCCTTTATCAGGGTCATAGTTTTTATTTTTTAAAAAAGATTTTATTCATACATAATCTCTACACCCATTGTGGGGCTCAAACTCATAACCCTGAGATCAAGAGTCTCACACTCTGCTGACTGAGCCAGCCAGGCGCCCCCAGGGTCATAGTTTTTAAGCAGATTTAGGCTTGGTCAAACTAACATGTACACTCGTGCAGTACCAAGCCCTTTCGCACATAGCACTGAGCTCAGTGCTGTGAGGAGCATAGCGTGTTCTAGCTGAGAACACTGGCCGTGACCTGCTTGAGATTGCACAGCTGGAAGCAGCAGAGCTAGGACTTCTGAACAAACTATTTTTCACTCTGCTGTGTTGTCTTCCTGTTCGTTTCTAAGACTCCTTCTGTCTCAGTGAGGTTATAAAAATGTTTAAGGAGCTAAAAAATCTAGGGGCGCCTGGGTGGCTCAGTCGTTAAGTGTCTGCCTTCGGCTCAGGTCATGATCCCAGGGTCCTGGGATCGAGCCCCACATCGGGCTCCCTGCTCCTTGGGAAGCCTGCTTCTCCCCCTCCCACTCCCCCTGCTTGTGTTCCCTCTCTCGCTGTCTCTTCCTCTGTCAAATAAATACATAAATTCTTAAAAAAAAAAAAAAAAGCTAAAAAAATCTAGACCTAACATAGTATGATATTAATAGAGGGGCACCAGGCTGGCTCTGTCAGAAAAGCATATCACTCTTCATCCCGGTGTCGTGAGTTTGAGCCCCATGTGGGGTATAGAAATTCCTTATAAAAAAAACACATTTAAAAATATACGTATCAAATAGAATAAAATACAAATTTTGATGTTAAAAAAATTAATTTGGGGCACCTGGCTTGCTCAGTTGGAAGAGCATGTGACTCTTGATTTCAGGGTCATGAGTTTGAGCCCCATATTGGGTGTAGAGATTATTTAAAAATAAAATCTTTAAAAAACAAATTAACTCATCTTTCTTTTACCAGCCCTACTGCCATTGCCTATGTTCAGAACTAATCATTTTTCTCCGGGACTGTTGTAATAGCTAGTTTTCCTTCCACTCAGCTGTTTACCTTTTTCTCCCCCTTTTTTCTAATGGCTTTATTAAGGTATGTAATAAGCTGCACATATTTAAGACATACCATTTGATGAAATTCAGCCTGCATACATCCTTAAAACCACCATCACAGTTAAGAAAATGGGCATATGCATTACCCCCAAGTTTCCTCATGCCCTTTGGTAGTTCCTCTCCTCCCCCCTCCTGTTACCTTCCCCTCCCTCCCATTGCCATCTCCAGGTAACTGTTGATCAGCTTTCTGTCACTTTAGGTTAATTTGCATTTTCTCAAACTTTATATAAATAGAATCAGACAGTATATACTGTTTCTTGTCTACTTTCATTCAGTGTAATTATTCTGAGATCCAGTCATGTCGTGTGCATCGATAGTTCATTCCTTTCTATAGCTGAGCAGTAATCAATTGTATCACAATTTATCTTTTTGCCTGTTGGTGAACATTGGGTTGTTGTCAGTTTTTGGCTATTACAAATAAAGCTCCTGTGAACGTTTGTGTACAAATCCTTGTATGAACATATGCTTTCATTTTCCTTGGATGAATATGTCAAAGTGGAATGGCTGGGTCATATGGTAGGTGTGTGTTTATCTTTTTAAGAAACCGTGGTCGGGACGCCTGGGTGGCTCAGTCGGTTAAGCGTCTGCCTTCGGCCTGGGTCAGGATCCTGGGGTCCGGGGATTGAGTCCCATGTTGGGCTCCCTGCTCAGCGGGGAGTCTGCTTCTCCCTCTGCCTGTCACTCCCCATGCTTGTGCTCTCTCTCTGACTCATAAATAAATAAGATCTTTAAAAAAAAAAAGAAAGAAACCGGCGGACTCTTCCAAAGTGGTTTTTACCATTTTACATTCCCATCAGCAGAGTGTAAGGGCTCTAGTTGCTATGTGTTCTTGCCAACACGTATGTGTGGTCTTTTCTCTTTTAGCTATCCTAGTAGGTATGTAATACATCATTGTGGATTTAATTTGCATTTCCCTAATGTCTGATGATGTTGAACACCTTTTTATGTGCTTATTTGCATCATGTTTTTGTGTGCATGAAGCCTCTTTTTCAAAAACTTTTTATCTTTTTTTTTTTTCAAAAACTTGTTATCTTGAGATGATTGTACATTCATATTCATACTCTAACATTTTATTGGATTTTTTTTTTTTTAAGATTTTATTTATTTGACAGAGAGAGACACAGCGAGAGAGCGAACACAAGCAGGGGGAGTGGGAGAGGGAGAAGCAGGCTTCCCGCTGAGCAGGGAGCCCGATGCGGGGCTCGATCCCAGGACCCTGGGATCATGACCTGAGCCGAAGGCAGACGATTAACGACTGAGCCACCCAGGCACCCCTTATTGGATTTTTTTTAAGATTTAATTTTTTATATTTATTTATTTATTTTTAAAGATTTTTAAAATTTATTTGATATAGAGAGACACAGCGAGAGAGGGAACACAAGCAGGGGGAGCGGGAGAGGGAGAAGCAGGCTTCCCACTGAGCAGGGAGCCCGATGCAGTGCTGGATCCCAGGACCCTGGGATCATGACCTGAGCCAAAGGCAGACGCTTAACGACTGAGCCACCCAGGCGCCCCGAGATTTAATTTTTTTAAAGTAATCTCTACACCCAACATGGGGCTTGAACTTACAACTCCAAGATCAAGAGTTGCACGCTCCACCTACTGAGCCAACTAGCGCCACTGGATTGTTTTTGTATTACTGAGTTTTGAGAGTTCTTTATATTCTAGATGTGAGTCTTTTACTAGATAAGCGATATGCGAATATTTCCTCTGTGGCTTACTTTCAAAATTCTCTTAACAGTGTCTTGTGATACGCCCGAAATTGAACTTTAGTGTAATATTACGTTTTTTTATAGAAGATTTTATTTATTTATTAGAGAGAGAGAGAGTGTGCACATGAGAGAGAGTGAGAGAGAGCAGGAGCAGGGACCGGGAGAGGGAGAGGCAGACTCCCTGGGACCCTGGGATCGAGCCCCGCATCCGGCTCCCTGCTCGGCGGGAGGCCTGCTTCTCCCTCTCCCACTCCCCCTGCTTGTGTTCCCTCTCTCGCTGTCTCTCTCTCTGTCAAATAAATAAATAAAAATTCTTTAAAAAAAAAAAAATCTTAAGATAGAATGTTGATTCTTTGGAATGTGAACTTTCACTGTTTTGGCCATTTTGTATTTGAACTGCACCAGAATTCATTCTGATTCTATTGTCTTCTGTTTGTCACTGTTCTCTGTCTTAGACGAGGAGTTGTTTTTGGTCTCTGGAGTGCCTGTGCTTCGGTGGGCAATATTTTGGGAGCATGCCTAGCTTCTTCTGTTCTGCAATACGGGTATGAGGTAGGTATTTCCTTCTAACTTTTTCTTGAGTACATATAATATGTTTTGTTTTTTAGGAAATAATACTGTGGCCATCTAGAACACAGTGTAGAGCTGTGTTTGGGTGGGGCAAGGCTTATATTAAAAGTAGACAAACCTCTGAGACTTTAAAACATAGAAATTATTCATGGAAAAAATACCAAGTCTAAAGACAGTATAATCAATTGGGAAAAAAGTATTTGCAATTCATGTCACAGATCAAGAGCTAATCTCCCTAATATGTAAAGAGTACCTGCAAATTGATAAGAAGAGCAACAATACACACAAAGAAAGGTAAAGGATTTGAATGTGTTGTTCAAATAGAAATGGCTTCAAGGGGCACCTGGGTGGCTCAGTCGTTGGGCGTCTGCCTTCGGCTCAGGTCATGATCCCAGAGTCCTGGGATCGAGCCCCGCGTTGGGCTCCCTGCTCCGCGGGAGGCCTGCTTCTCCCTCTCCCACTCCTCCTGCTTGTGTTCCCTCTCTGTGTCTCTCTCGGTCAAATAAATAAATAAAATCTTAAGAAAAAAAAAAATAAAAAGTAGATAAATTTTGAAATAGTTCACCAGGTGTTTGGTCTCAGAAGAATTTTGGTCGAGTTTGGCTCAGTGAGAAGTCCTTCCTGTATTCCCAGTCACCTTTTTTTTTTTTTTTTTTTAAAGATTTTATTTATTCATAAGAGACAGAGAGAGAGAGGCAGAGGGAGAAGCAGGCTCCCCGCCGAGCAGGGAGCCCGATGCGGGACTCGATCCCAGGACCCCGGGATCATGACCTGAGCCGAAGGCAGACGCTCAACCATCTGAGCCCCCCAGGCGCCCCCCAGTCACCTTTATTCCAGGCTTTTTGGCTTTGCGTCTGGATTATACCAATTGGCTCAGGTGGGGATTTTGGTTCAAGTGTGGCTCCCAGATTTGACTCCTGGAAACACTAATTTTGTCACTGTCTTTTCCATAAATTTAGACCGTCTGTCCACATCAGGCTCCATTCCCTATTAAATAAAATTCCGCTGTGCAGCCTGGCTTTTGAGGTTCTTTAGTCTTGATCTCACCTTTTCCTAGCGGTTTTATTCCCGGCTGTCCCTTAGCAGAAACCCCCACTTGGACCATGCGGGAGGCTTTCTCTCTCATTCCCACCCTGTCCCTTTGCTTCAGGCGTGCTGGGACAGACCATCAGTTGCCTTTTCAGCTCTTCCTGAGGACACCGTGTTGCATCTTTAGCTGTTTCCTTCGATCTGTATTTCTTATTAGGACTGGGCCTTCTCCTTTATTCGCCTACTTGATGCCTTGTACTATTGTTTGGTGTATTGTTTAATCCCCTCAACTGGATAGAATATTTTCAAGGGCAGATGGTGTCTCTTGTGGGAGGCTCTGTGGGACAGAGAATGAGGTTTTGGAGCCAGTCCTGATTTCACAATTGTGGTGGTACCACTCACTGTCCCTGGGACCTTTTTTTTTTTTTTTTAAAGATTTTATTTATTTGACAGAAACACAGCGAAAGAGGGAACACAAGCAGGGGGAGTGGGAGAGGGAGAAGCAGGCTTCCCACCGAGCAGGGAACCTGATGCGTGGCTTGATCCCAGGACCCCGGGATCATGACCTGAGCCGAAATCAGACACTTAACGACTGAGCCACCCAGGCGCCCCTGTCCCTGGGACCTTAACTGGCCTCTCTGAGCCTCGGGGGGAAAATGCGTGGAAAACACAAGTGAAACAGCTCTGTGCCTGGCACGGCCTGAGCACTCGGTGCTAATTTCCTTCCCCATCGCGCTCTTCTTCCCACCCGATCCCCCACCTTCCCCACATGTGCTTCTCGTGAATGTGCTCTAAGCAGTATCCCAGATGTGCAAACAGCACCTCTCTCCTCTCTTCTCCAGTATGCCTTTCTCGTGACAGCGGCTGTGCAGTTTGCCGGTGGGATCGTCATCTTCTTTGGACTCCTGGTGTCACCAGAAGAAATTGGTGAGAAGCCGTCCTTTCTTTTTTTTTTAAAGATTTTATTTATTTATGAGAGAGAGAATGAGAGAGAGAGAGCATATGAGAGGGGGGAGGGTCAGAGGGAGAAGCAGACTCCCTGCCGAGCAGGGAGCCCGATGTGGGACTCGATCCGGGGACTCCAGGATCATGATCTGAGCCGAAGGCAGTCGTTTAACCAACTGAGCCACCCAGGCGCCCCGAGAAGCCGTCCTTTCTGTTCAGCACATCTTAACTGTTAAGGGCAAAGAGAAACCTGAGGCCAGCACGGCCGGTCTCTTGTTCCCTAGGAGAACTGTGAGCTCCTTTCAGGGGGTTGAAGGAGTGGTATTTGCTGTTTGTGTCCCGTAGACACCGGTTGGCTGACTGGGCGCAGCTGCAGACGTTTGAGGGGAGGGAGGCTCGCCTTTCTAGATTCAGAGAAAACTCTGCATTTGCAAATGAGCTTTGTAATTGAGACACTGACTGGAAATTAGCATGATCTATTTCTCATTTCACTTCTTCAGACAGATTTCTCTCCCTTCATAAAAGTAATTTAGTTTGATACTTATCTGTGGTTACATACAAGCAAAACCACAGAAGCAAATAGATGTACAGTTCCATCTTTTGCGTGTTACTGAAGAGACATGTCAGTTTAATTGTATGTTATTAACGTTTTCTTAAATGTAATAGAGATAGTATAATGTCGTTGAAAAAGCATTGCTTTGAATCTAGTTAGTAAAGTAGAATCAGAGTCCTGACTTTGTTGCTTATTAGCTGTGTGACCTTAATCAACTTTGGTTGACCTTGGCCTTGAACCTTAGTTGCTTCTGTAAAGTGGAGATAAAAATAATCTCGACCCCAGGAGTGATGATACGTACAAAGCACCTTGCACAGTGCCAGGCGTCTAGAAGGTACTCTATAAATCGTGGCTCTTACTGTTCTAGGTCTCCCAGGTATCGAGGCAGAAGAACATTTTGAAGAAGACTCACACAGGCCGTTGATTAATGGTGCTGACAACGAAGACGAATATGAGCCTAATTATTCCATCCAAGAGGGCAGTGCTGTTACCCAGGTCAAGGCAATAAGCTTTTATCAGGCCTGTTGTCTTCCTGGAGTTATACCGGTAAGGATGTTCAGATCTCCTTACCACAACTCGTGAGATATTATAGCCTGGATATTAGCTCTACCTGCGATAAAGCATCTTGAAGTATTTAGCTTCTCTTTGATACTTTATTTTAGGAATATACGTTCAGAGGAACATTGTATAGTGCCCCTCAGCTCGTGTCTGGGGTGGCCACAACTTGAAATTTTATCTGTGTTCTAATGCAGAGTTGGTGTTCCTTTTCTGTGAAGAGCCGGATAGTAAATGTGTTCAGCCTTGGGGTTGGCGGGGGGGCCGTACAGTCTCTACCACAGCTACTCACATCTGTAGAACACATGAAACCCTGGATGGTATGGAACAAAGGGGTGTGGACAGGTTTGGCCCGTGAGCTCTAGTTTGCTGACCCTGACCCTGCATTCAAGTAAGAAGGCAAAATTAATGTTTTTAAATACGTTCTTTTTGGCTTGTTGAAGTAGTATAGAATTATATGTGACCAAGAGGGGTTTTGAATGGTTCATTTAAGTCTGCCTTATTTGCCTGTATTCTTATTCTAGAAAAAAAATTGTTTGCCCTTTTATTAAGAGGTGCAGAACACAGTACTCCAACAGTATTTCTTGGTAATGCATTCCAGTGTTTCCAAAACCTTTGCGGTCAGGAGAATTTACTAACGTCTGAACTAAGTCCCTTTTTCTGCAGTTTTTCTGTCTTGATGTTTTGGGCGTGCCCGCGCGGGAGTGGAAGTTAGGAGGCCTAGGTTATATTTCCAGCTTACCATTAACTCTCTGTAAGGCCTGGGGTAAGTCACTCAGCCCATCCTTGTGTCCTCGGTGCCCCCTTCCCACGGAGCAGAGAGTAACCCAGTCTACCCCGGGGTCTATAACGCTGGGTTACTGTATTGTGAATAAGCACCTGGTTTTGTTTATTTTATTGTCTAATGGTGCTTTACAAATGTCACCCCTCAGCTAGCTTCAGAGTCTGCATGCTTACTAGTCCCCTCTGCCTGTGCCCCCAGGCTAAGAGGACCGACATTTGCAGACAGACAGTGAAGTGTGAGTGAGAATGTAAGTGTACGTTTCTGCAGTTCTGTAGCCAAAAGACAATATATTATACTAGCGGAATGCAAGGTCCTTGAGGCCTGTTCTTAGGCTAAAGATTAGTGATTTTTAAGTAGTTGTTAAAATATTCTGCTGGTAATAGCTTCCTTTCTGGGACAGACCTTACATCTGTTGTGACTAAATATGAAACTCTTGCTACTCCTTTGTATTTCACGAGCAATTGTTCCCTGACTCGGGCAGGGATGCAGGGAAAACGGAGTTAACTTAATTCCTTTGTCTCTGGAGCAGGCTCTCTGGACAAAACACCCTCATGATTGGGACTCTGCTCTCTAGGGGGCGGCCGTTGCCCTGCCAGGGAAGTGGTTTTACAACAAGTGATACCTAGGCAGTAACTGGCCGCTCCAGGGAAAAGAATATACTCTCCAGACACCCTTTGAAGTCAGCCTCTCTGTTCCTCCCCCTTTTTCCTTTGATGCTAAATGTCAGGAGTCCCTGGTAATAATGTGTTGAATATAGGAGTCTTAGCGCCACTGCCACTTTTAGTCCCCCAAGCAGAGCCACAAGGCCCAGGACGGTCATACTCTTTGATTTCTGACTCAGCAAAGATACTTTTTGCTTTTCCACTGGATGTTGGAATACAAGGCTTTTGGAAACCATAATGTGAAAGTAGTTCTAATGTCGCTGCTTTCCTTAGACCTTGAAACTATAGTTTCGTCACATTGCTCTCCACTGTTCGTAATGTTAATTTTGCAGGAAATAGAAGAACCAAAAAGGTGGGGCTGCTTGGAATAAAAGCTGTGATGTTTACTGGATTTCTTTGCTTGTGGTTAATGATAGTTAGTGGTATGAATACCTTTTATCTTTGTCTAAATAAAGAAACATGAGTGTATGCTCTCCCTTTGTGGTTCAAAACACTGCTTTGCTTCTGCCGGGGAACTGAAAGGAGAAGAAACTGGGGACAATTAAGAAATAGTCATGTGGGGCGCCTGGGTGGCTCAGATGGTTAAGCGTCTGCCTTCGGCTCAGGTCATGATCCCAGGGTCCTGGGATCGAGTCCCGCATCGGGCTCCCTGCTCCTTGGGAGCCTGCTTCTCCCTCTGCCTCTCTCTCTCTCTATGTCTCTCATGAATAAATAAATAAAATCTTTAAAAAAAAAAAAAAAAAAAGAAATAGTCATGTGTATTTTTATTCCAGAGGCCTGCTGCACATGCCTTTCTGGAGGCTAATGGGGATAAAGAGAAGAGGGAGACTAGGTAAAGTCAGGCAAATGGGAATTTATAGAAGTGTGTAATTTTAAAATCAGGTACTATTCTTCCCAAACCCCTGTGTATGGTTTTGGTTTTTAATTACATTAAGAATTGTGGTCCGTCTGTGCTGTTGTTTGTTCCTTATCGAAGGTCGAATGTTTTTCTTGTAGTACTCACTGGCCTACGCCTGCTTGAAGTTAGTAAATTACTCCTTCTTCTTCTGGTTGCCCTTTTATCTGAGTAACAACTTTGGATGGAAGGAGGCTGAAGCTGACAAGTTGTCCATTTGGTACGATGTTGGAGGAATTATAGGTAATGCCAGATGATCTTTTTCTATGAAGAGAGTTAGTCACTGGTAATATTTTACTGGGTTATGAAATCTGACATCGTTTGAAGTTTTATTACTTAGTCTACAGTCATTTTTCCTAAACCGTCCTACCAGTAAACAGCTAAAGTCTTAAAAAAAAAAGAATCCATAGAAAGGAAGAGCCAGCCCACGGCAGGCCCTGTGATTTATAGGGCTCTTTTTTTCTCGGTTCTTTGTTTATGGATCAGTTCTTTTGTGTTGGGAAGCACAGGGATGTTTCCCTCTGTGATCTCTTTAAATGTAACCCTTTTGCACGCTTTCAGTGATATCTTAGATCTAAAGCTAATTGTATGCCAGAGATCCAAGTTAGAATGTGAATGTGTTCGTTTTATCTACTTCCCACCTTCCCCATCACGCACAGTCAAAGAAGGGAAAATACTAGTTTAGTGTATGGATTTTGTCAGATCCTAGAGGTAGGAATAATAGTGGGGATTCATTTCAGTGAGTATTTTGCAACTGTTCCACCGCACACAGCAGATTTTAATAGTGACTTTTTGCTACGGCTGGAAGCATAAACAAGTACTTAAGAAACTCTAAAATAAGACCGTTGTACAGAGTGCATTTTATTGGGTGTTACCTATATGGCTATGGCAAAATCATAACATCCTTTCTGTAATGTTTGGATTTAGAATTGTGGTAAGGCTAAGCTGCCCTGAGCACCTGAGAGCAGTGAGTCCTCAGGTGATACGCTGTTACTGTACTTGAACTTGTCTGCCCTTATTCTTAGATACAGAGCCAAAGGTGAGGCTGCCACCGTTAGACCTGACCATACTTCTGGGTCCTGCTGTCCAATGAGGATGTACCAGATGTCCCATAGCCCCTATTGCTCAAAATGTGGCTGTATCTAAATGTGACCTTGTTGCTTAAAGGATTCACATTACCTCTTTCTAAAGATCCTGACCTGTTCATTATCACCAAATCATAATCACTGCATTTAATTTTAGTGAACATTTATTGGCCACCACTAACAGCTCATGAGGCATGGTCTTTAATGAACCATCTTTTAAAATAAAAAGCAGAGGGGTACCTGGGTGGCTCAGTCCGTTAGGCGTCCGACTCTTGATTTTGGCTCAGGTCATGATCTCAGGGTCATGAGATGGAGCCCCATCTCGGGCCCTGTGCTGAGCATGAAGCCTGCTTAAGATTCTCTCCCTCTGGGGCGCCTGGGTGGCTCAGTCGATTAAGCATCTGCCTTTGGCTCAGGTCATGATCTCAGGGTCCTGGGATCGAGCCCCTGCATTGGGCTCCCTGCTCAGTAGGGAGCCTGCTTCTCTTTCTCCCTCTCCCACTTCCCTGCTTGTGCTCTCTCTCTCTGTCAAATAAATAAATAAAATATAAAAAAAAAAAAAAAGATCCCTCTGCTCCTGCACATGCATGGGCTCTGTCTCTAAAATAAAATAAATAAAAAGAAAAATCAGGAAAAGCCTGGTTTGAGAAGTGAGAACAACAAGGGACAGTGGGTGGTTTTGATGATTTTTTCCTTTTTCCTTATTTTGCTGTGTGATTCATGATGTCCTGTTCCTATCAGCCTTTGTGGCCATTAACAGTCAGGTAATCTTCCTTAAAGGAAGCTGTGGAGGAAGCTTTTTTGGGAGAGTCAGCCATCTTTTTGGGTAGACCAGTGTCAGGATCCTGCTAGCAGGGAGAGAGTACGTGGGGAACAAGCTTCAGATAAACTGAGCTAAATCATAAACGATTTTGCTTGTGATGCCCTCTTGGTACTTGCAGGTGGGACTTTGCAAGGTTTCATCTCTGACATATTACAGAAGAGAGCACCAGTTTTAGCTCTCAGTCTGCTTCTGGCTGTTGGGTCCCTCGTTGGATATAGCCGTGAGTATTCCCTTGCAACTGAATTATTTTTCTGATCTCTCAGGACTAA
Organism: Neomonachus schauinslandi; assembly: GCF_002201575.2. Taxonomy (NCBI): domain Eukaryota; kingdom Metazoa; phylum Chordata; class Mammalia; order Carnivora; family Phocidae; genus Neomonachus; species Neomonachus schauinslandi. Next base: position 92,121,661 of record NC_058414.1, on the reverse strand, counting down.
GGCATTTGCCGTGAGTCAGTGATCAACCCGGAGAGATGCTTGAGACCAGCTACAAAGGCTGATACGAGACCTTTGTATTGTCCTGTAAATGCCTGGTAAAAGTATCATCACGTAGTTTTATTTGTGTTGGGGAGGAAACTGGCATCTCTCCTGCTTTGTTGGTTTGTTTAAAAGCTTGCTTGGGAGTGTATCTGCTTTGTTTGAGGGTAGGCTCCAGAGGGCCAGCATTAGAGCCAATAAAACAATAAAAGGGAAAGGGTTTCAAAAGAGGAAAGATGGTAATTAGTAGGTTTGGTATATGTCCCTTAAGATGCTGCTGAGATGGGAGTAGAGTTTTTCTTCAGCTTTTAGAAGTCTCATTAGCTTGAGCACCAGCAAGAGGCAGACATTACAAATAAAAGTTGGAGTAGGTGGTGAAAGAGTTGTATCCCTTTGTTGTCTCTGGGAGTGATCTGTGAGGTCACTGAGATCCAGATCTTTCTGTGCTGTTCAGTGGGGGCTGATGTAATCTGCTTTTAAAGTCAGCATGCTGTTTCTGCATCTTTTCTCATAGGTTCTCCGAACGATAAGTCCATTAATGCACTTCTGATGGCGGTTACAGGTATGTCGTGTGGCTCCATTTTACTATACTGTTACTGCTCCCCTGTAAATAGAAAGGAAAGGGAAACCGTTTGCTCCCTCGGTTTGAGTAATACTAAAACCTTCATTATAAAGAGCTCCGATGGTAAAAGGAAAGCTGCCTACTTCAGATTCAGATTCTGTTTCTCTGCTATTATGTGACCTCTTCAGTCCTGTTGTTACGGAAGCAGTCCCCTTGGACAGAGATTTTTTTTAAATGTTTGATTGCTTCCCCAGCTTCCCTTATTACTTCTGGAGGTGGTTTAGGAAGATGCCACACTGGAAACCAATTCACCAGCTTTCAAAAAGGTTTTCCTGGGGCGCCTGGATGGCTCGGTCGTTGGGCATCTGCCTTAGGCTCTGGTCATGATCCCAGGGTCCTGGGATCCTGGGATCGAGCCCCACATCGGGCTCCCTGCTCAGCGGGAAGCCTGCTTCTCCCTCTCCCACTCCCCCTGCTTGTGTTCCCTCTCGCTGTGTGTCTCTCTGTCAAATAAATAAATAAAATCTTTAAAAAAAAAGGTTTTCCAGCTATGTTGGAATTGGTCAGTATTTCTCCATGTGAGCACCAGATGAAACAGTTGAGTGTAATTAGGGACCATGGTATAGAAAGATTATTTTTAAACTTTAGATCCTATTCAGGATAGTGAGAGCTGCTCATGATATGTGACATGAAACTCATTCCAGCCACATGAACAGAGTCACGTGGGCCAATTCCTGCTTGGTCCTCAGACAGCCTCGTGGGGAGCAGTGGCTGATAGAACCGTCTGTCAGACGACAGAGCTTTTTCTCTTCTCGCTTTTTTTTCAATATGTGTGGTTGAATTTGGATAGTCAAATACTCAGTTGATGCAACTCTACCACAGTAGAAGTTGACAAGCAAGTGTAATTAGTTATTGATGAATACAGTCTTTACAGGATTAGAAAGGCTGTATATTCACTGTATTTTCTGTATCTTTGGTTTTTATAAAATATACCAGAATATCGTATAATTCAAGTAGGGCTTTCAGAAAAGTGGATGCTAACTAGTTTGAAGATGACATGATCTGGAAGAGTTTTCATCTTTACTGTTTTTTTCCTCCCCCTTCCGCTGTTTCTCTCCAACATATTGATTAAAAGGTTGGGATAAGAGTTGTCTCGTCCAGTAGATTTCTAGCGGTGTGATGAATAATGTTTTAATGAGAACCTGTTTTGTTTATGACTTCAGGATTTTTTATTGGCGGACCTTCTAACATGATTAGCTCTGCTATTTCTGCGGACCTGGGTCGCCAAGAGTTGATCCAAGGGAGCAGTGAGGCTTTGGCGACCGTCACAGGAATTGTTGATGGAACTGGAAGCATTGGAGCTGCGGTGGGCCAGGTGAGGGAACAAGAGAGGGGTTGAAATTGAGTGGTGAGTAGTCTCTCATTGGTGGAAGAATTTACACCTGCCCTCTGGGCCACAGTAGGTGGCACTCTCGTTCTGCGTAGTATACTTTTCTGTAAGCCTTAGGTTTCTAATCTTCTTTGAGGTCAGCTAACGGGACCTGATGTGGAAGGTCCCTCTACATTTTTTAGTTTTTTTCTTCCCACTTTTATTTCCAGATTCTTCCTGTCTGGAAATAAGCTGACACCTCATAAGACAGATCCTCAGTCCCAGTTTGCTACTCCCTTCTTCCCAGCCTGAACTTCGCACTCTGAGGGGCCACGAGACACGTGCTTCTCATTATCCCCCACCTGGCATGCACACCCTACCTCCTCTCTCATACCAGACACGCAAGTTCTTCTCATGGATCTCTACCAGAAATTGCCATGGATTCGGCAGCTGCTCTGAGTCACTTTCTCTGCTTCCAATGACTGTGTCTCAAAGGGAGGTGCATAAATGTCTTGTGTCAGAATCATCTGGGTTATTTTTTTTTTTTTTTTTTTTTTTTTAAAGATTTTATTTATTTATTTGAGAGAGAGAGAATGAGAGAGAGCACATGAGAGTGGGGAGGGTCAGAGGGAGAAGCAGACTCCCTGCCGAGCAGGGAGCCCGATGCGGGACTCGATCCCGGGACTCCAGGATCATGACCTGAGCCGAAGGCAGTCGCTTAACCAACTGAGCCACCCAGGCGCCCCATCTGGGTTATTTATTACAGTACAGAACACTGAGCTTACTGCAGGCTTGCTGAATTAGAACCTGGAGATCTGTGTTTCAACAAGCCTCCCTGGTGATTCTTAGGCACTCTAAACTTGAGATTGTCTAGGCTAAGATTGGCCTACAGTAAGTAGTCAGAACTATTCAAAGGCTTAAATTCAGCCTTCTCTTCCTTGGGACAGTAGCGACTCATGCCTCTCCGAGGGTATACCTTTCCAAGTCATTGAGGGCTAATTTTGCAAAAAGAAGGATCAGAGAATCATCTGCATAGATAAAATAGATGAAACTTTGGAAGATAATGAGATGTTTAATGGGCAAAGACAATACAGGCAAAACCTCAGGGGTTGCCCAGTGGTCAAAGACAGAGGAAGTCAGCAGTGCCGTGTAGGCAAGGGGAGGTGTTAGTCAGTGAGATCAGAGGTGTAGAGGGGCCAGAGAAGGAGAATGGAAGAAAAAAGTCTCTAAGTTTCAATACTCAGGTCATTACCGGCCTTGAATATTGCTGTTTTGCTTGCTCTGTGGGGATAGATCACCAATGTCTGATTGCTGGTGGTTAAGGAGAGAGCAAGTATTGAGGAAAATAAGCCATCTTCATGCTTATCACTACCCAGCCATATGTTATATATTTATTTGTTATTGTGTCCCATGGTAGCCCCAGTACATAGGACGGTGTCTGGCACACAGTAGACATGCTCATATCTGTTGAGTGGCTGTAGAACGAATGGTTGATAGGGTTGATATATCAAGCTTAGCGTACTTGATTATGAGACTGAAGAGAAAGAAAAAACCTAGCAAAAGTAGGAGAAATGTGCTTACTTGATTGTGCGCTGGAGTAGGAACCAAAAATTCTTTTTTTTTTTTTTTTAAAGATTTTATTTATTTATTTGACAGAGAGAGAGATAGCGAGAGCAGGAACACAAGCAGGGGGAGTGGGAGAGGGAGAAGCAGACCACCCGCCGAGCAGGGAGCCTGATGTGGGGACTCGATCCCAGGACCCTGGGATCATGACCTGAGCCGAAGGCAGACGCTTAACGACTGAGCCACCCAGGCGCCCGGAACCAAAAATTCTATTGGCTTCTAGTTCAGAGGTCTTTATATAAAGGGTAAGGGGTGATTGTATTGGACATCCTTTTCTGATATCACTCTATTCTCAGTTATCATTTCTCCCTGATGTTTTTTTCATTAATCAAATGGGTGGGTTATATAATGAGCATTTCAAGGAGTTTAGTTGTTGTTGTTTAAGATTTTTATTTATTTGAGAGAGAGAGAGAGAGCATGAGAAAGGGGAGGGTCAGAGGGAGAAGCAGACTCCTCGCTGAATGGGGAGCCTGATGCAGGACTCCATCTCAGGACCCTGGGATCATGGCCTGAGCTGAAGGCAGACACTTAAGCGACTGAGCCACCCAGGCATCCCTCAAGGAGTTTATTTGTATTTGGAATGTCTCACCTGCCAGTATTTGGATCCCTAACTATGAACTTGGGTCGGCATTAGGCTCACTTTGGTGGTTGGGGAAATGGGATCTGGAGTAAATCATTGTTAGCTTTATTCATTCCTCTTCCATATTGATTTTTGAATAATTTCCCATTGCATGGGGTATGAGATTCCAAACTCTATGACTTACCAGGCATTGGTGGTTCAGTGGTAGAATTCTCGCCTGCCAAACTCTATGACTTAATATTAGAAACTTGATGAGCCTTGTCCCGGCTCTTCTGATTTACTCCGAACAGTTTTTGTTTTTTTTTTTTTAAAGATTTTATTTATTTATTTGAGAGAGAGAGAATGAGAGAGAGCACATGAGAGGGGGGAGGGTCAGAGGGAGAAGCAGACTCCCTGCTGAGCAGGGAGCCCGATGCGGGACTCGATCCCGGGACTCCAGGATCATGACCTGAGCTGAAGGCAGTCGCTTAACCAACTGAGCCACCCAGGCGCCCCAACTCCGAACAGTTTTTTTCCCCACCTTCCCTTGACTTCACAAGAAAAATGTTTGTTTCTCTCTTGGTTTCCATAGCGGTTGGTGCCTACCTCTAACAGAGTGCTTGTCATGGTGCATCACATTTACTGGTTTATCTGTGCCAGACTCTGCATTTCCTTGAGAACAGGAACTGTTTCCTTCATCTTTGTGGTCCCAATGGCTTAGTATGTTTTTGACACATAGTAGGGGCTCAGTAAGATTAAATTGTGGTATCTATCCAAGGAAAATGAGAATAAATGTCCACATAAACACTTGAACACATACATGTTCATAGCTGGATTACTTACAACAGCTAAAAAGTGGAAAAAACCCAGATGTCCATCGACTGAGGAATGGATAAACAAAATGTCTGTATTCATATGATGCAGTAGTATTTGGCCTTTGAAGAGGGTATCTGGCACTTAAAAGTGGATAGATGTTACGTGGATGCACCTGAAAAATAGTATGCTAAGTAAAAGAAGCCAGTTACAAAATGTACTTAAATGATTTCGTTCATATGAGCTATCCCAAAATGGGCAAGTCTATAGGGAAGGAAATTAGATTAGTGGTTGCCTGGGGTCAAGTGGGTTTACAGAGTGACTGTTGATGGGTAGAACATTTCTTTTGGTAGGGGGTGATAGAAATGGTCTAAAATTACATTATGGTAATAGTTGCACAATTCTGTAAATACTGAGTTGTATACTTTAAATGGGTGAACTTTATGTTATGTAAATTATATGTCAATAAAACTGTTTAAAAGAAAGATAAAGTGGCAGAAAGACTTGGGAGCGCTGCTGTGAGCCCTTTAATGGGTGACTAGACCTCTGCTTTTTTGCTTTCCATTATGTAATCTAGGCTACATCACTCACTCATTTTGCTTTTTTTCCGCTTATAAATTTCACTGGTAGTGTGTGTTGGAAGAACATGGGTAAACTCTCACATCTGTGGTCAGTTGATTTTTTTTTTAAAGATTTTATTTATTTACTTGACAGAGGGAGAGAGAGCACAGCAGAGGGAGTGGCAGGCAGAGGGAGAGGGAGAAGCAGGCTTCCCACTGAGCAGAGAGCCCAACACAGGGCTCCATCCCAGGACCCTGGGATCATGACCTCAGCCGAAGGCAGATGCTTAACCGACTGAGCCACCCAGGCGCCCTGGTCAGTTGATTTTTGACAAAGGTGCCAAGACCATTCAATGGGGAAAGAATGGTTTCTTCACCAGATGGTGCTGGGGAAGCTGGATATACACACACGCAGGATGAAGGTGGACCCCTTGCCTTACAGCGTAGACAAAAACTGACGCAAAATGGATCAAAACCTAACTTTAAGAACTAAAACTATAAAAACTCTTAGAAGAAATTGTAGGGATAAATCTTCATGACAAATATATACAAATGGCCAATAAACACCTGTAAAGATTCTCAACATCCTTAGTTATTAGGGAAATGCAAATCAAAACCTCAGTGAGATGCCACTTCACACCGATTAGGATGGCTATCACTTTACAAATAACAACAGAAAAGAACAAGCAGTTATGAGGATCTGGGGGAACTGGATCTCTGACGTTGCTGGTGGGAATGGAAAGTGGTACAGCTGCTGTGGAAAATGCTTTGGTGGGTCCTCAAAAAGTTAAACATGGAATTACCGTGTGACCCCGCAGTTCCATTCCTAGGAATATACCTTAAAGAACTGAAAACAGGACTCATACGTATATATACCAGTGTTCCCGGCAGCGTTATTCATAATAACCAAAAGGCTGAAACAAGCCAAATGTTGAGCAGCTGATGAAGGACAGACAAAAGGTGGCATGTCCACAGCGTGGAATATTATCCAGCCATAGAAAGGGATGCTATTCCAACATGTGCTGCAGCCTTGAAGACAGTATGCTGAGTGAGGTAAGCCAGGCCCAAAAGGACAAACATAGTGTGACTCCACTGAACATGAAATCTCCAGAACAGGCAAATTCTCAGAGGTTACCAGGGGGCTGGGAAGAGGGGGTGGTGGGGAGTTATTGCTTAATGGGTGCAGCCTTGGTGTTTAGGGTGATGAAAAATTTTGGGAATAGATAGTGGTGATAGTGGTACAACACTGTGAATGTACGTAATGCCTCTGAATTGTACACTTAAAAATGGTTAAAATGGCCATTTTTGTATATATTTTATCATAATAGAAAAAGAAAATGGGTTAAATGCTATTAGATTCTTTTCGGTGATTGAAATAAAGTAAAAGAATTTGTTGTAGAATGCTAAAGCCGTATAGAAATCCTCTGAGTCTAAATAACACCATTGAAAAGTGGGCAACATGCTTAAAAGACAAACTATTTTTAAAAGCATCAATTAGGGGCGCCTGGTGTTAACCGTCTGCCTTCGGCTCAGGTCATGATCTCAGGGTCCTGGGATTGAGCCCCGCATCGGGCTCCCTGCTCCCCGGGAAGCCTGCTTCTCCCTCTCCCACTCCCCCTGCTTGTGTTCCCTGTCTCGCTGTGTCTCTCTCTGTCAAATAAATAAAATCGTGAAAAAAAAAAAAGAAAACAAGCATCAATTATACTACCTTTCATTGGAAGGAAGAACGATTAAACAGAAGTGGCTTGAGGATGTTCATCTTCCTCTCTTATTAGCAAAGTGAATAAAAATAAACCTTATAGGCATGTCATCTCTTCTGCAGTGTTTGTACTTGGACTCTGCCAGCTTACAAGAGGAAGGCCAGATATCTTAAGTAGGCACATGCACGTGAAAGCTTTGCAAACTGAAAACCATTCTACAAATCCTAACTCCCTTCTCATTTTCTGGAAGAGCAGTGTTTAATCTACCTTTCAACTACTTCGTTTGATTAATTTATAAAGGATTATATTGTAATTTCTTTTTCTCCCTTGTAGTATTTAGTGTCTTTGATCCAGGACAATCTGGGATGGATGTGGGTGTTCTACTTTTTCATTCTCATGGTAAGTGAGTGTGTGCCTTTTTCAACTCCTGGTTTTTCTTACGAATTTAGTTCAAAGCATTTACTTAGATCACTTTTTAAATCAGCACAATTCCTGATTGCTCTTAATGACCCTTTTGTGAAAAGTAACATGTCATGAGTCTAAAAGATAGGTTTTTTTTTCAAGGTAAAAGTAACATGTCATGAGTCTAAAAGATACGTTCTTTTTTCAAGGTGGGAATGGGTTTTTAGTTTGCCCTTGACCTGAGCCTAATGAATATTGTCATTTATAATTCTAGAAAAAGTGGTGAGAGACTTGCTGAAAGTATTAATCGGTGTACTCTTCCCAGGGTACTCTCTATCTGCTAGATATAATTTGGGAATTCTGAAGGAAATTACAGCATACACCAAGCAACATTGGGCTCAAAAAGAAGCATTGCTATAATTAACACAGTGGTATGTAGGTTCTAAAATGAAGAGAGTCTCTTGAGAAAATATTTGTCATGCCTTCAACACTCTTGGCTAGAATTGTGTACTTTCTGGGAACTAGCCAATTCAGAGCAAGGCCTTATACTTTTAAAATGTTGCTCTCTGTTGAATAAGTATGTGACCTCCTCTCCTATATTATTGGTACTCAAGATAGGTCTACCTGAGAGAGTCTGGTGACAGCTTCATCCACGAGGGGATGCATTTTGTATCCCATCCGTAAATCTAGTACATCCTAATTGGAGACAGCCTCAAGCACCCCAAGTCCAGCCATGGTCCTCCAGCCTTGTCCAAGGAGCCCAGGAGTTCAGCGCCCGAATTCCCTGGAGCTGCCTTAAGGCGATGTATTCTGCTATCACAAAGGATGCTTCTTCTGCCTAACTGCCTTCCAGCTTCTAAAGACTGGGCCATATGTCTCTGTGTTCCTATTCTGACATCTGTGCTAAATAGAGGGAAATGTCTCCTGATGAACCTGCTGTGTGATCATACAAGAAATTGTACTAGAAAGAAAACTGGATTTATTGTGAGAAGCACTGTTTTTAAAGTGAGCTCCAGGGGCGCCTGGCTGGCTCAGTCAGAGCATGTGACTCTTGGCCCTGGGGTCATGAGTTTGAGCCCCACATTGGGTGCAGAGATTACTTAAACAAATTAAAAATAAATAAAAATAAATAAAGCGAGCTCCAGTACCAATTTTTTGCTCTACTATGGCAAATTATTTAATTTTGTGTACCTTAGTTCTTTTTCTGGAGACTATGTAACATTAAGTTTTTTAAAAAAATATTAACCTCGATTTTCAAAATCGTTTTCTAATTCATTAGAAAAGATCGAGTCATCTTTGTATGAAGTCGAAATGAATGCTGTCCACATTCATTACTACGTTCAAAACATGATGCTCTAACAGAGTTAATTAAATTATCAGTGCATATTTAATGCTTTTTTCTCTTCACAGACAAGTTGTACAATTTTATTTATCTCGCCGTTAATAGTGAGGGAAACCTGCTATCTTATGCAAAGACGACAAGCTCATGTATTGAGTGAGTGAGTGTTGCCAGAAGAGAAGAAGAGAAGAGAAGAACAATGGAAGACACATCAGGACTATTATTTCTTCTGATTCACCCTATTGGGGGTTGTCTTAAGAGCTCCAACAAAACCTCAGATTGTCAAGCCTCTTTCAACAATGTCAGCCACTTGAGATGCTGACCAGTGGTGAAGGCTGGGCTGTTTTTCTGCACTACATGAGTTATTATGGATGATTTTCTTTGTTGCTTCATAAATGTACTGAATGGCCTATCAGTCTGCCAGCCTCTATTTGGCCTGTTGAGATTTATCCTTTTAACCTGAAATACTGTCTTGGACTTGGACCCTAATTCTCCAGCCTGGACAGTTGAGTGGCCACGAGACGGTTGCACATGGTTTGCATCAATGACGGGCTCATTGGATCATTGGATTTTGCTTTGATAATGAGTTTGCCGAGAGCGGCTCATCTTTGAAGCCTCAAATCCTGGTAGAGTGCTCAAGCTGGATCAAGCATAAGCCTGCCTTGGACAAAGAATCCCTTTGTTAACTGTGGTGGGAAAAATCACACTACATGGTGACTGGCTCAGGCACTCTGTATCTGATTTAAAGTTAATCAGCTCCAGAAGCAGAAATGCCTTCAAATTATTGTCAGCTCGTTCTCTTCTGTCTTCATTCACAATTAACTTCGACTCCTGGAAGTACTCAGTCTTCCGTTCAAGGACCATAAGGTACATCATCAGTTGTCATGCACATTCCAAGGGGTAGCTCACAACCGAAGTACTCAACCCCAGACTTGCTCTCTGGGAACGTTAGGATCCACTAGGATGCTAATCTGCTTAGCCCTGTTTTCAGAGAATTGATCTTTCTCACAACCGGGTTCCTTGAGTTACCTCAGCAGAAGACTAGAATTAGAGATGGAGGAAAGACCTTTTGTCCTAGTACGCATCAAGTCTGTGACCTTGAATCACATCAGTGGGTTACTCGGGCCTCGGGACTCGGCATCTGCTCTTTAGAAGTTTGTGGCATGTATGTCTCCGAGGCTGGGAATTCTGTACGAATTAGCCCAACATTTTTAGGTCATTCTGTATATGTATTTTAAATTATGGACACGAACAAGGGGGAAAATGTGCAATTTTGAGGGCTGCCTAATTGGTGTTGGGTTAGGGAATATTTTTCAGCTTCTTGCTTTATACTCTAAAATGTGTGTAAATTTATGAACTTGTTAATGTTATTTAATCAAGGAGATTTCCAATCAGTTAATTCCTCATTACTGACAAAAAAAAGGGAAAATATGAAATACAGGAAGGGAAAATAAACTGACTTTTATAGTAAATACCTGTCCATCTGGTTATTTAAATATATACTCTGACTTCCTCGTTCTAGAATGTGGTTGATGCCTTATAATTTCCTGGGGTTGACCATTTACTGACCCTATGGGGCGCCTGCTTGTACGGATAGCTTCTCCCTGATGGCCCCATCTCTGTTATGTTCTGTGAACACCTTCCCTTCCCCTTTGTGTGAGATTGTGCTAAGTTTGGATGAGTGTCTGGTTGTAATTTAAGAATTGTTTATAGATGAATGCCATTTTTTATTATTTAACCTCCTTCTGACGTTTGGCTGAGAGTTTCCTCTCTGCCCACATAATCAGTATGGTAGCATTTTTGTGTCCTGACACCAACATTGTTTTCTTATCCTGTTTATTTTTATTTTTTACCCTATTTACACTTAGCTGGGTGAGTGTTCCCCTGACCTCTCTGTAGCCCCCAAGCAGTATCTGAAATGAAGTTATAGATAAGTGCTCAGCCCTGAGTGAAAGGATATATTTCATGATGGATTTATTTCCTTATTGTTCTAGTTCTGGCAGGCTACATAAGAATCAGCTTTAAGGAACTCCTAACTTCACTTTCTTATTAATTTCTTCTCCCTTGAAGAAAAGGCCATAGGGAAAGCTAATTTGGAGATGACAAGCTTCTCTGACAGCTACATCTGGGATGCTCACTAGGTTGAAGAAAATCACTGGCTTGCCCTTTCTGGTCACGCTGTGTTTTCTTCTCTCCTTCAGTGTAGTTTCAAAGGAAGAAAGTTCCCTCCCCACTCCTGCTTATTCTGTTCCTTCCTGCTTCCTAGAAGACCGGAGTCCCATAGTCAACGTTCACACAAGAAATGCATCGTGAAGTTGATGGAGGATGCAGGACGCTCTCATGCATTTCCTCCCTCCCCTCTTTAAAACCTCCAGAAGTCTTCCCTGCCTCTCCCATAAGTAACTGATAAAGCCTTTTCTTATCCCTCCTAGTTCTGCTGACTCCTATCCTATTTTTCTTTGCACAACCAAACCCTTTGAGTTCCTGGATACCTCTGCTGCCTTTCCGGGTAGCCTACTAACTTCCTCCTCAGTGAGGTAACGAACTGTGTATCTGCTTGTCCCGGACAGTCCCGGTTTATTCCTGTTGTTCTGACATAATTATTGGCAGCACCTCCCTTCTCTACACGCGCCCCGGTTTGCACACCTTATCCTTACCCTCTGACCTCTTCTTTCCTCACCCTACAGAAACCGCACATCTGAAGACCATTGAATTTGGAGATCTTTTTCTCTCATTTCTTATCTTTCTTATTTCCTCTCTTGTACTGGACACTGGTAACCACTCCATCTTCCCCCGGACTTTCCCCGCTGGCTTCTGTAGCATTTTAATTTATTGACTCTCCTGACTTCCTCTCCCCTTTACTGGGTTCTCTTCTCTGTTCACCTGCTGGTAGTTTCTTTTCTACAATAAGTGTCAGCAACTTTCCCAGATGGGCTGTTCTTCTCATCTACCAGTAGCTCTTGTGAATACTTAGTGAATAAGAAACCACTAAAGAGGTGTATGGCATCAGTTTGTTAAATACTATCTGGTGTATAGTGAAGAGCAAGTCTCAAGGGAAATGGACTCAAGTCCTATAACCTCAACCCCCTTGTCCCGTCCCCACACAGACCACTCTGCCAATTGCCTGCATGAATGGTTTTCAAGGTTTTTAAGTCATAAACCCTTTTGAGAATCTGAAAGTCATTTACCCTCTCCCTAGATCAAAACACACATATGAATGAACATTCAAAATTTGTTACAGGGTGTTCATGGGCCAAAACTTGAAGCCCTTCCCTGGACCACAAAGTTAGAAACCCTGGTGCAGAGAACCAAGTACCACCTGGCATGAGGTTTTCCACAGTCTGGTTTCAAGCTGACTGGTTTCTTTACTGATTGCCACTCTACACGAACCTTCTACAAAATCAGGCGGGTTGGCTTATCACTTGCTGCAAATGGCAGTTGTGTTTTCATATCTTCTTGTCTTTTTTTAAGGAAGCACCTGTATGTAAGTTTTTAAAAAGTTTTTAAAAAACTGTGATTAAAATACAGGTAACATTTACCATCTTAACCATTTTAAGCGTATAGTTCAGTAGTGTTATGAGTATTCCCATTGGTGTGCACACCTTCTTGTCTATAATACCCCCTTTTTAACTCTCAGCCTTGGGAATCTCATCTTTCCTCCCAGGCTTGGCCAGCACCAGCGAGTCCAAGAAACCTTTTCCAACCAGCCTGACTAGCATCCACTGTCTCGCCTTCCTTGGCTAGGAATAGCAGTATTACTTACTTGGTGCTTAGCTGTTTCTGTCTTAGCTATTTTTTACATCTAACTCCCCAAGGAGATTGTTGCTCTTTTTCTCCAATTTCTTGCATGGTTGGTGCTGAGTAAATGTTGATCATGTTGGAAAAGGTAGAAGGAAAATGAGAGAGTGGAGGGTAGGCAAAGCGGGCTGTGGGTCCCTGACCCTGCCAAAGGCCCTTCCACTTGTTTTATGTACAGTACCGCCTCCTGCCGTAGTGGCCAGGTTAGGAGGCCGGCTGGCCTGGGGTGCATTATCCTCTCCTCAGGCTCCTTGGGAGACCTGTCAGCTCTCCCAGAGGCTAAGCAACGGTGAACAGTGAGCTTTTTGCTCTAGCGCAGATCCCATGCTGTTCAAGCCGATGTTTGTATTCCTGCTGTGTGATTTTACCTGGACTGTCCTGCTTCTGCTGCCGCCGTTCCATTGCTCTTTATCTGTCTCAGCCCCTGGCGTCCTGCCTCCGGAGCTTTTCCTCATGACACCGCTCCTAATGCTCTTTCTCTTCTTTAAAGTTCCAGAGCCGTTATTCGTAGACCACACAGCCTGCCCCAGGCTGATTGATTTTACTGCTCTATTTTGTTCCCTGGTTGTTTCTGATTGTCATTTCCTCAATTAAATTGTGAGCATCAAAGAGTCAGCTCCATGTCCAAGGATGCACCCGCCATTTAATCAAGACAGCCAGTTTACCTTCCTATGTGGCCTCTTGCACTTTTAGATTGAGGGTCATCTTCCTTTTGCTTTTCCTTCGATGCCCTGATCACTTCTGGTGACCAAGTTTGTTTCAGCATCTATCGGAATAAATCAGATTAAATAGGAGATAACGATATTTATGTGAACATAGATAATATAGATCACTGAAATGGTTATATGCGTGTGTTATAGGTTATTATAGACAACAGTATATATGTTATATGTAAATATATATGTTGCATACACACACATACATACGTACATATATACAAATATGTCAGGTCTAATACTTGAAATTCTGTACCTGAGTACCCAGTGGTGTGGTCTTCCTGTCATCCTCACATAATAGTTCACATGCATGTACGTCTTTAAAAAGTGCCCACCCACTCACTACTTTCTCTTATGCCCACCACATCATTGTGAGACAGGCAGGACGTGTGGTTCTGTTCCTCAGATGGGAGAGCTGAGCTCAGAGACATTCAGTAGTTTGCCCAGGGTCACAAAGCTAGTACATGACAGAAGCAGAACGGAATAAAAATGCAGGCCTTTTGACCTAACTCTAGCATCTTTGCCATCATACCATACGACCTCCTTTCATTTACTCCCATCCTAGCCTTACTTGCAAGGTATATACATTGTGCAACTGCTCTCATCTTTTCCCAGGCCCAGAGTGCCAGGACCTGAGCAGATCTTGCGTTAAACTGCCTCTGGCCCTGCACCTGCTGCTCGGCGGGGGTCCCCCCCACCCCCACCCCAGGCCCCTCAGAGCTGCTGCTCTTATGCCAGCCCATGGCCTCCCTCTGCGGTTGCCTCCCGCCCCAAGTTTGCCTTTGTAAAGAACGCCTCTTCCCTCTTTTTCTCGGTCCTTCTCCCTGAGGCTCAGGGGGACTCCGCCACCTGACAGACCCTTGTATTGTCATTTCTTCCCTCCTTCCGGGCTCCGGGATAGTCGGTGCAGGTATGATGATGTCATGTGCACCCCTGTGCCAGGTCTGCCTCTTTCCTCTTGACCAAGATCCCTGCTTGGTTCCTTTCTTTCTGATGAATGCTTCATTACCTTTGAATGAGGGGCTTGCTTCTGAGATGCTGGGAGTCCGCTTTTTCGGGCCTGCTATTGCCCTCCTATTGAAGGAATAGCTGTTTTTTCCTTTTGCCCTTCCCGAATTTCAAGAAGTAACAAAATCGTTTGGAACTGTTTTGAATCCCCTTTATCACGGTGGAGTAGTTGATAAAAGTGCTGCCCTGTCTGACCAGAATGTTGTGGATTTTAATGGGATGATTGTATTTAGGTGAAACCTTTCAGCTGAGGACTTCAAAGGCCTTCACCTTGTTTAATAGTTACTATCACACCCTATAGAGGGACATCAGGATACCATAGTCCTAGATTCTGTGTGTGTGTGTGTGTGTGTGCGTGCACGCGTGCAATTGCTTATTTATTTAGCGATTTGTTTGTTTTCCTAGCCTCACCATAGACAAGTTTCAGAAACCTAACAGTAATGCAGTTGGTTTCCATTAAACTAACCACCTAATGAGTAGCATACATGAGTTGCCTTTGTTTTGTGGGATGAAGATGTTAGTGGGGATATAAAAGAACTAGAGGCAGTCGGGTGCGGCTGGGAGGTAAAGCAGCAGTGACTAGAGTCGAGTCCACCGAGACTCTGCCCCAAATGCCCCCAGAGCCGTGAAACAGGTTTCACCGTTGTTGGTACTACTAATTGGGTTCATGTAAAAGATGATCCTATGAATGAGCTCTTGGGAGGAATGAATGTAAGTGCTGCATCATCACCCAGATTGGTCATTTTAGCAGAACTTTCAAGAAACAAGCCTGTGTCGTGACCGGAGGAAAGGTTCCTAATTAAGTTAAAATAAGACCAAAGCCCCCCACCCCCTACTCCCCACCTCTGGTCTCTGCAATCACTTAGGCTATTGAAACAGCCTCTGGGTAAAGGGATGGGTTAGTTAAGACAAGAATCTTTTCAAGAAAAGACTTTCAGGGGTGGCATATAGAAATGCCCCAGAGCTGTCCCCCTTCCCGCATCCAGCTCCTATTTGGCTCGGGCACAGCGCTGCTACTTTTTGCCAGAGCTTCCAAATGTAGTGCTGCGGGATTGTGGTGGTTCTCATCTGTAAGGAGATTTTGTATCAACAGTTAACGTCTTCCTCCCTCTCCCCACCCCAAAAGAAGCCCGTCTTTCCCGGTCAGGCGGCTCATACTTCTTGACTCAGCAGGGGGAGACAAAGTCCCAGAGACCCTGCCTGCTGTACTTTCCAGCACCAGAGGGTGCCACGTGTTCTTTACATCATTATTGCTGTATATGTGGTTTGAAACCCTCTTTATTTCATTATTACCGTATATGTGGGGTTCCATTCCATACCCCCAGCCCTGCCCCCAGCCTCCTACTGCCACTGACGGCCGCCCAGCCTGTTTTACGGAAAGATGGAGATTCTCTGGGTTTTATGCACTTGGACAGTTCTGTCTCCCAGAGGAAGTGATGCCTTAGCTTCCCTGTAAATCTCACATTCATTTCCAGTCATTAAACTCTGCAAGCTCCTCAGTTGAGATCCTCAACCATCCCCTTCACACCTTGCTGCTGCCATCCCTTCTACCGTGAGGAATGAGTCCAAGTCCAAATCCAAATGGATGGGCTACCCATGCAAACCTCCCCCTCTCTCTCCCTCTCTTCCCCCCCCCCCCCACTAACTATTCCTTCCCTAACCTGGACACTAGCTTTGAATTATTGAGGTGAGAGCTAAAGGGTAGTCTACCTCCTCCCCACGGTGTGAACTCCTTCGCATCGTCCCCTAACAGCTGTCTGGTACCTGCACTTGGGAATGTTCTCGTCCGGTGACAGAGCGCACCCTCCCTAGTGGGGCCATTCCATCGTTCAGTAGCTCAAATTGTTAGAAAATTCGTTCTCCTTTCCTTATTATTTCTTCCTTCCAAAGTAACACAGATGTATTTTTTCTCTTGGAATATTTGAGGACAGCTTCCCTCTCTCTTTTAGCTTTTTGGGCTTCCAATCTTAAATTTGTATTGAAACTATTCCCCCAGCTATCGCTTTCTGATCACATCTACCAGTGCAGTTCTTTACTTTTGAAGTCCTCGACTATCTTTTTTGAGCTCTTCTTCTCTCTCGGATTTGATTTCCCCTCTCCTAATCTTCAATCTTGAGAACACTCTCTGGACAAAATTGTTTCATCTTCTGTGCTCCAGAGGCTCTTGTTCATACTCTATTTTCAGCCTTGTCTTTATCAGTCTACAGAGCTCTGGAAAGTCAGGATCATCTTCTAATCATTTAGAAAAATCTCCTTAATACAGTGCCTGGTGAGTGAAGGTAGAACTTAGTGAATGTTTAATTTTCTCTGTTCTAGTTCTTTCCTTTAGAAAGCTTCCTTTTTCACATTTTTCTAAAACCTACAGATGACTATGGAGTATTTATCTCTAGCCCCAATTTGTTACTCATTTTTAAATCTTAAATTGCCTGGAGCTCACGAGGATGTCCTGTTGGCAGCCCAATTTAATGTAGTTCATTTTCTCCACCCTGCAAATCCACTATATAACCTTCCTACTGGTCTTTGTATAATAAGCTACTTGGAACATTTTTGAACAACCTTGATTCTTCGTCATTAAGTAGCTGTCTCTTTTCCTGGACCATAAGTCCTCAACTGTGCCATAATCCTCATACTTTCTGGTTTCTCTTTAACTGTCAGTACCATCCGGCAGGCCCCCAGGTTCATAGCCTTAAGGATCATTTTTGACACATCTTTTCCTGTCTTCATGCAGTCAGCCTCCAGGTGTTGCTGATCCTTTCTTGCTTTTCTCATTCATTGTTCGTGTTGCTTTCTAAGCCACCTTCCTCTACCTGAATTATTCACAGCAGCCTTATTTTTGGTGTTCCCTGCCTAATTTTTGTCTTGTCCTGCTCCAGTCTGCCCCACATTCAACTCTTAGAATAATCTTCTTAAACATTACTTTTGTGGTGTTATTCTCCTGGTCTAGTATCAAAAGTGTCTCTTTTCTTTACTGGATTAATTTTGAGATCTTGCATGAACCCTTACCTCCAGTGAGAAAATCTGGGAGACCAGAGCTCTGAGAGCAAGCATGGGGGACACTTCTCTTCCACTGATGTCTTGTTTGTTACAGTGTTGAACACCTCTCTTCCCTTCCCTTTTATTTTTTAAATAACAACTTTATTGAGATATAATTTACACATACCATACAAGTCACCCACTTAAAGTGGATAGTGGTTTTAGGCACATTCACAGAGTTGTACATCCTTCACTGCTGTTAATTTTGGAATTTTTTTTCCTTTTTTTAAATTATGTTAATTAATTTTGGAATATTTTCATCACCCAGGAAGAAACCCCAGATTCATTAGCAGTCACTCTCCTTCTCCTTTCTCCCCAGCTCCTGGCAACTACTGATTTACATTTTTTTAAAAGATTTTATTTATTTATTTTAGAGAGAGAGAGAGAGCACACCAGTGCAAGTAGGGGCGGGAACAAAGGGAGAGGAAGATAATCTCTAGCAGACTCTGCGCTGAGCTCACAGCCCGACACCGGGTTTTCATCTCACAACCCTGAGATCCCAACCTGAGCCGAAACCAAGAGTCATGCGCTTAACTGACTGCGCCACCCAGGCGCCCCCTAATTTACATTCTGTATCTATTTGTCTATTCTGGACATTTCATATAAATGGGATCATATAATAATATGCAATCTTTTGTGATTGGCTTCTTAGCATAATGTTTTCAAGGCTGTTCTAACTGGGTTTTCTTAGATTCTGTATTTGTCTACTTGGCATTCATTCATCAGAGGGCCAACTGTATTAACTGTACTTTCTTATTTTCGGCATTCTTTTTTTTTTTTTTTTAAGATTTTATTTATTTATTTGACAGAGAGACAGAGCCAGAGAGGGAACACAAGCAGGGGGAGTGGGAGAGGGAGAAGCAGGCTTCCCGCTGAGCAGGGAGCCCGATGCGGGGCTCGATCCCAGGACCCTGGGATCATGACCTGAGCCGAAGGCAGATGTTTAATGACTGAGCCACCCAGGCGCCCCTATTTTCTGCATTCTTTTTTTTTTTTTTAAAGATTTTATTTATTTGACACAGAGAGACATAGCAAGAGAGGGAACACAAGCAGGGGGAGTGGGAGAGGGAGAAGCAGGCTTCCAGCCGAGCAGGGAGCCCAATGCGGGGCTCGATCCCAGGACCCTGGGATCATGACCTGAGCTGAAGGCAGACGCTTAACGACTGAGCCACCCAGGTGCCCCTATTTTCTGCATTCTTTTTTTTTTTTTTAAAGATTTTATTTATTTATTTGAGAGAGAGAATGAGATAGAGAGAGAGCATGAGAGGGGGAAGGGTCAGAGGGAGAAGCAGACTCCCTGCTGAGCAGGGAGCCCGATG
>NC_058414.1:92102440-92102721 GCF_002201575.2 Neomonachus schauinslandi | reverse complement strand
AGAGAACACAAGCAGACAGAGAGGCAGGCAGAGGGAGAGGGAGAAGCTGAGCAGGGAGCCCGACGCGGGGCTCGATCCCAGGACCCCAGGATCATGACCTGAGCCGAAGGCAGCCACTTAACCGACTGAGCCACCCAGGTGCCCCTATTTTCTGCATTCTTTTTTTTTTTTTTAAAGATTTTATTTATTTATTTGAGAGAGAGAATGAGATAGAGAGAGAGCATGAGAGGGGGAAGGGTCAGAGGGAGAAGCAGACTCCCTGCTGAGCAGGGAGCCCGATG
>NC_058414.1:92033394-92102340 GCF_002201575.2 Neomonachus schauinslandi | reverse complement strand
GGGAGAGGGAGAAGCAGGCCCCCCGCCGAGCAGGGAGCCCGATGTGGGACTCGATCCCAGGACTCTGGGATCATGACCCGAGCCGAAGGCAGACGCTTAACGACTGAGCCACCCAGGCGCCCTATTTTCTGCATTCTTGATGCTTTGACATTTGTGGCCTCTATGACTCGACAGACTCCCCCTCCCAGGGTTAGCCAGTTCTTAGAGATAACAAAGGACTCACCCTGGAGCACACTTTCCATATGCAAACGAACCAATCCAGAGCCCACACCCTGAACCAACCATCTACTTTATCCACCACTCACACACCACGCCAATATTTTTTCCCCTAAATCACCCCAGGGCCAGACAACTAGGGACAGCCCCTATTTCCCAAACACTCTTGGAATTATTCAGACAAGCCAGTCCTAAACTATTTACCCTGTCCTGCCTTGCCTTTCCTGCAGAAAACGTAATAAGGGCTCTGGTTCCGGTTTTCTCCTACTCCTCCTGCCTCCAGACCCCAACCCGAGCTTCCCCGTGTGGCCCTGTGTGGCATGGTGAACCCTCCTCTTAGGAATTGTAAGTAATAAAGATCTTCCAAGGCATCCACCTGTCTGTGTCATCACTCGTAACCTCCATGAATTAAAATCCGGCCGGTAAAATTGAGACAAAGGCTCATTCATGTTCCATGTGTTAGTTCTTCATTCCATTTTTTTTTTTTTTAACTGGATTGTATGCATACACCACATTTTGTTGATTCATTCTTCAGTTGATGGACATTTGGGTTATACCCACTTTTGGCTATTGTGAAAAATCCTGCTGTGAGATTTATGTACAAGTTTTGTGTGGTTATATGTTTTCAGGTCTCTTGGGTATATTCCTAGGTGTGGAATTGCTGAGTCCTATGGTGACTATATTTAACATATAGAACTGCCAAACTATCTTCTAAAGTGGCTACACCATTTTACAATCCCACCAGCAATCGGTGAAAGTTCCAATTTCTCCACATCTTCATCTGTACTTATTGTTGTGTGACTTTTTTGAATTTAGTCATCTTCAGGGGCACCTGGGTGGCTCAGTCAGTTAAGCATCTGCCTTCGGCTCAGGTCATGATTCCAGGGTCCTGGGATCGAGCCCCGCATCGGGCTCCCTGCTCAGCGGGAAGCCTGCTTCTCCTTCTCCCACTCCCCCTGCTTGTGTTCCCTCTATCGCTATGTCTCTCCTTGTCAAATAAATAAATAAAATCTTAAAAAAATAAAATAAAAAATAAACTTAGTCATCTTCATAGATTTGAAGTGATGTCTTATTGTGGTTTTGATTTGCAGTTCTCTCATAACTAATGATGTTGAGCAACTTTTCATGTGTTTATTGGCTGTTTGTATGTCTTCCTGGAAAAATGTTTCCTGTGCCCATTTTAAAATTAGGTTATTTGTCTTTTTATTGTTGGGTTGTAGGAGTTCTTTATGTATTCTGGATGTAAGTCCCTTATTAGATATATGATTTAAAAGTATTTTCTCTTAACCTGTGGATTGTCTTTTCACTTTCTTGCTGGTGTCCTTTGAAACACAATTTTTAAAAAAAATTTTGATAAAGTCAGCTTACATATTTCTTCTTTCGTTGCTTTTGATTTTGGTGTCATATGTAAGATATCTTTGCCTAATCCAAGGTCATAAAGATTTAGTCCTAAGTTTTCTCTTAAGAGTTTTCTTGTTTTAGCTCTTACCTTTAGGTGCACGATCCATTTTGAGTTAATTTTTGTATATGGTATAAGATAGGAGTCCAAGTTCATTCTTCTGCATGTGGACATCCAGTTGTTTCAGCATCTTTTCTTGAAAAGGTATTCTTTCCTCATTGAATTGTCTTGGCACCCTTGTCAAAGATCCATTGATCATTAATGTAAGGGTTTATTTCTGGATTCTCAATTCTTTTTTTTTTTTTTTTAAAGATTTTTTATTTATTTATTTGACAGACAGAGACACAGTGAGAGAGGGAACACAAGCAGGGGGAGTGGGAGAGGGAGAAGCAGGCCTCACGGAGAGCAGGGAGCCCGATGCGGGACTCGATCCCAGGACCCCGGGATCATGACCTGAGCCGAAGGCAGACACTTAACTCACTGAGCCACCCAGGCGCCCATCTGGATTCTCAGTTCTGTGCCATTGACCTATATGCCTAGATGATCTCTATGTCTGTCCTTATGTCAGTACCGCCTGGTCTTGATTTTTGAAGCTTTGTAGTGAGTTTTGAGAACAGGAAGAGTGGGTGTTCCTATTCTGTTCTTCTTTGTCAGAATTGGTTTGGTGATTCTGGGTTCCTTATATTTCCATGTAAATTTCATAGTCTGTCAATTTATGCAAAAAAAAAAAGGCAGCTGGAATTTGGAAAGGGATTGTGTTGACTCTGTAGATCAATTTGGGGAGTATTGCCATCTTAACAGTATTAAATCTTCCAGTTCTTGAATATGGGATGTCTTTCCATTTATTTAGGTCTTCTTCAATTTCATTCAATCATGTTTCATTGTTTTCAGTGTACAAGTCTTGTGCTTCTTTTGTTACATTTATTCCTAAGTAATTTTTCTTTTTGAGGCTATTGTAAATGGGATTGTTTGGTTAATTTCATTTCTTTTCTTTTAAGATTTTATTTATTTATTTGAGAGAGAGAGAGAACGAGAGACAGAGAGCAGGAGAGGGAGGAGAAGCAGACTCCCCGCCGAGCAGGGAGCCCGATGCGGGACTCGATCCCGGGACTCCAGGATCATGACCTGAGCCGAAGGCAGACGCTTAACCATCTGAGCCACCCAGGCGCCCTTTTTCTTTTCTTTTTTAGATTTTATTTATTTATTTGAGAGAGAGTGAGAGAGCACAAGCAGTGGGGAGGGGCAGAGGGAGAAGCAGACCACCGCCTGAGCAGGGAGCCCAGTGCAGGACTTGATCCCAGGACCCTGGGATCATGAGCTGAGTCGAAGGCAGAGGCTTAACTGACTGAGCCAACCAGGCGCCCCTGTTTGCTTAATTTCATTTCATATTGTTCACTGCTAGTATATAGAGATAGAGCTGATTTTTGTATATTGAGCTTGTGTCTTACCCCCTAGCTGAACTTGTTTTATGTTCTTATAATTGTTTTCTGAATTCCTTAGGATTTATATCTTTTTTCAAGATGGATTTATTTGTTTGTTTATTTATTTATTTATTTATTTGTCAGAGAGAGAGAGAATGAACAGGGGGGCGGCAGGCAGAGGGAGAAACGGGCTTCCCACTGAGCAAGGAGCCCGATGCAGGACACGATCCCAGGACCCTGGGATCATGACCTGAGCCAAAGGCAGACACTTAACCTGCTGAGCCACCCAGGCATCCCTCTTAGGATTTTTTTTTTTTTTTTTTTTTGTATGCAAGATCACATCATCTGGGAATAGAAATAGTTTTACTTCTTCCTTTCCAATATGGATGACTGTTATTTCTTTTTCTTACCTAATTTCCCTGGTTAGAACTTCCAGTACAGTGTTGAATAGAAGTGGCAACAGTGGCCATCCTTGTCCTGCTCCTAATCTTAGGAGGAAAACATCCAGTCTTTCACCATTAAGTTTGATGTTAGCTGTGGGTTTTTCATAGATGGCCTCTTACCTTTTTGTCATCATACACTATCTTGTTTCTCTGTCTACTCTCTGAATTTATGGTATGGTGGAAGGAATGTGGACCTCAAAATCAGATTTGGATTTAAATTGATTGTCTTATTAATTCTACCAGATGTTGAGTGTTAGACACCAGTGTATAGAAGAAAATCCCTGCTCCCAAACTGCTGTTAATACATGAGAGAGACCATCATATGGATAAAACATTTTAAATAATTTTTTTTTAAAGATTTTATTTATTCATTTGAGAGAGAGAATGGGAGAGAGAGCACAAGAGGGGGGAGGGTCAGAGGGAGAAGCAGACTCCCTACCGAGCAGGGAGCCAGATGCGGGACTCGATCCCGGGACTCCAGGATCATGACCTGAGCCGAAGGCAGTCGCTTAACCAACTGAGCCACCCAGGTGCCCCTGGATAAAACATTTTAGTGTGATAAGTGCTGTGATGGGGGTATGGCCAGGGCTGTGAGGAGTACAGAAAACAGGCCCTTGGGAAGATCAACTTGAAGATATGCCTAAATTGCTCTTGAACAATTGGAGATAGTCTTGGAAGAGAGGGAACATGTGCAGAGATTGGGTGTTAGCTGGCTTCTGTGAACCACAGGTTAGTCTGTGAGGCTTGAGTGTGGGTGCTTGCAAGTGAGGGGCTTGAGGTGATCCTAGGGAGATAAGTGGGGCCTTGCAAGCTTCTGAAGGCTTTGTGAGAACTGGATGGTGGTAGGGGAGGAGATGGATTGGTGGTGAGTGAGACCGTGAATGGGAAGATCTGGAGATAGGAGGTTATGCCTAAGCAGGGAAGAATAAAGGGCCCAAAGTAAAGATGGAAGAAGGGAAGAGAGTCAAGGAGGATTCAGAGGTGGAAGTAACGAGGTAGGTTGCACTTGACTGTGAGAGGTGAAGAAAATGGACTTGAAGAGAATGATTCTTGGGTTTCTGATGTGGGATTCTGGGTTGTTTGGTGGACTAAGCTGAGATGTAGTTTTCTCATCTCTAAAATGGGAAAAGTACTTCACAGATAACAGTATATGGGAATCTCAGCACAAGCACACGGTTGGAATTCAGGAAATACTCATTCTTTTTGCTTTCCCTCATTGTTTCTGTTTCTTCTGTTCTTTAAATGTAGGCCTTCATTAGGTTAGTTCTGCCTTCAGAATGCTCTTCTTTGCTGTGTCCCATAGTCCCCACTGGTACCCCTGTGTGGGTGACTCCCACATCTCTCTCTCCACCCTCATCTCTCTCCTAAGTATTTTTGACTGTGTTCTGGGCATCTGCACAGCCTCTTAACTTTCACAAAGGAGAACCATCCCCCAAATCTCTTCCCCCTCCTTATGTCTGTAAGCCTATGAATGCTGCTACCATTTTTTGTCATTCCAGCTTCAAATCATTTTTTCAGGTTGAAACACACATTTATCTCTTACGGTTTCTAGTTTTCCAGCGTCATTTTGATGTCTTTCTCTCCTCTCCTCTCCTCACATTCAGTGAAATTCGGGCTCTGCTTAATCCCCTCCATAACACTGTACACACCTGTTTCCCTTTCTATCCCCATAGCACACTGCCTTCCTTCAGGCTTCCATTGGTCCCATCTGAACTAAAACACTTGTTCTCTAGCCCTGGTTTCTCTCCCTTTTGGTCCACCCTGCGAGCAACTGCAAGGCTGAGCTTCTAGGAACTGACTCGATCATGACTCTCACCCTGTTAAGTGTCTTCAGTGAGTTCTCCACACCCACTGGATTGTTGCTTAAGGCCCTGTGTGTCCAAACCCTATGTGCTTCTCCAGTTTTATCTCCCCACATCCCTGCAGAAAAATGAGAGAGTGTTCTGCACCTTAAGTATCATCTCTGCCTTGCCCCGCATCGGGCTCCCTGCTCGGCAGGAAGCCTGCTTCTCCCTCTCCCACTCCCCCTGCTTGTGTTCCCTCTCTCACTGTCTCTCTCTCTGTCAAATAAATAAATAAAATCTTTAAAAAAAAAAAAAGTATCATCTCTGCCTCTTCCCTTGTGGAAAGTGTACTCGTTCTCCAAGTCACAGCTCATGGATCCTGCCTGACTTTCATCAAACCAGATATTCTCCTTCCTCATATCCTGTGGGACTTTGTGCTTCTTTAAAATGATTTGTGTACATATCTTATCTCTCCTACTAGATTTAATCTCTTCCAGGGTGCCGCCTTCATCTCTATAACGCCCCAAATGCCTTTCTCATATTCAGTAAATATTTGTTAATGGAACGTACTAAAATTATCATCTTCCTGAAGTATGAGCTTTGCTTTTCCAAATGCCTATCCCCAAGGGTCTGTGACACAGGCAATAAGAGGGTGAAGGGCAGCAGACTTTCCCCTGTGGATCTTCTTGTAATTTAATACTGAGGAGTAGGAGGATATTACAAAGCCACATTCTTATTTAAATTCTTCGTAGCTAAGTCCAGCAGCTTTTGGTGGGTTTGATATAGTCCATGTAACATTTAACTCTTTGTGTGGCTTGCTTGGGTGTAAGTCATCACTGACTGTATGGGAGCTTGATAGATTGGGGAATTAACCCAAGTGCCTGTGCAGTTATGCAGAGCTGTAGGTACCAGTCTGGCTTTTCTTTGTAGAATCTAGAACTTAACGCTTATATACTTCTTCTTCTTCTTTTTTTTTTTTTATTATGTTATGTTAATCACCATACATTACATCATTAGTTTTTGATGTAGTATTCTTTTTTTTCTTTTTAAAGTCATCTCTACACCCAACATGGGGCTCGAACTCACGAATCCAAGGTCAAGGGTTGCATGCTCCACCAACTGAGCCAGCCAGGCACCCCCGATGTAGTGTTCTATGATTCATTGTTTGCGTATAACACCCAGTGCTCCATGCAGAATGTGCCCTCCTCAATACCCACCACCAGGCTAACCCATCCTCCCACCCCCCTCCCCTCTAGAACCCTGTTTGTTTTTCAGAGTCCGTAGTCTGTCATGGTTCGTCTCCCCCTCCGATTCCCCCCCTTCATTCTTCCCCTCCTGCTATCTATCTTCTTCTTCTTCTTTTAACATATAATGTATTATTTGTTTCAGAGGTACAGATCTGAGATTCAACAGTCTTGCACACTTCACAGCGCTCACCATAGCACATACCCTCCCCAATGTCTATCACCCAGCCACCCCATCCCTCCCACCCCCCACCACTCCAGCAACCATCAGTTTCTTTCCTGAGATTAAGAATTCCTCATATCAGGGCGCCTGGGTGGCTCAGTTGGTTAAGCGACTGCCTTCGGCTCAGGTCATGATCCTGGAGTCCCGGGATCGAGTCCCGCATCGGGCTCCCTGCTCGGCAGGGAGTCTGCTTCTCGCTCTCCCACTCCCTGTTTGTGTTCCCCCTCTCGCTGTCAAATAAATAAATAAAATCTTTAAAAAAAAAAAAAAGAATTCCTCATATCAGTGAGGTCATATGATACATGTCTTTCTCTGATTGACTTATTTCACTTAGCATAATACCCTCCAGTTCCATCCACGTTGTTGCAAATGGCAAGATTTCATTCTTTTTGATGGCTGCATAATATTCCTGTGTGTGTGTGTGTGTGTGTGTGTGTGTGTGTGTGTGTGTGTGTGTACACACCACATCTTCTTTATCCCATTCATCTGTCGAAGGACAGAAAGGAGAACCCTCCTACACTGTTGGTGGGAATGCAAACTGGTGCAGCCACTCTGGAAAACAGTATGGAGGTTCTTCAAAAAGTTGAAAATAGAGCTACCATACGATCCAGCAATTGCACTACTGGGTATTTACCCCAAAGATACAAATGTAGGGATCCGAAGGGGTACATGAACCCCGATGTTTACAGCAGCGATGTCCACAACGCTTATATACTTCTTAAGTACTTTCCGTCAAAGTAAATAGCCAGGTGATTCACTTGGGAAATTAAATGAGGTACACCCCGCCCTCCCCTGCCCTTCCCTGAAGGCTTCTCCCCAAGGCTACCTCAGCTGGGTTTGGAACGAGGTAGCTCTCAGTCCCCGCTTTGGATTAGTGATTTCCAGGAACTGAGAAGGGAAGCAGGAATAGAAAGAGTTAGATAGTTTCTGTCTTCGGCTACAAAAACTCAAATACTCCGTTCCTACAGCACTTGTCTCCTGGCAGCCAGACAAGGAAGGAGAGAAACTGTGAAGGGTGCCAGGGTGCCAACAGAGCATCCGTGTCCTTGGCAGAGCTCAGAATAGCATTCACAGCGCTCAGTGATTCATCGTGCGCAGGCCTGCCCACCCATGACCTGAGTGGCTGGGGACAGGGTGAGTCAGGCCTCCAGCAGCTTCCGTTCCTGACTGCAATTCTGTGCCCTTCCCGGACTCGCTGGGCTGCGGAGCAGAGGGGAGGCCGATGATGCAGGAGGCGGGGCCAGCCAGGAGAGGCACTGTTCTGGTCCATTCCTTTTTGAAGGGCTTCCTGCTCCTGTCTGCACTAAGCCCTAGGGAAATGTGGAGAAGAAGAGGAATCCTGATATTTGGAAGGTAGCGGTCATTTTAGGGACCTATCTAAATTTGGGGCCAACTTAGCCCCATTCTCTGGACATACTTCTATGTTGATCTCTACGATATCCCTCAGTGTTATATTCTGTGCTGCTTAAAGATTTTATTTTTTTATTTTATTTATTTATTTGAGAGAGAGAAAGAGAGAGCACAAGGAGGGGTAGGGTCAGAGGGAGAAGCAGACTCCCTGCCAAGCAGGGAGCCTGATGTGGGACTCGATCCTGGGACTCTGGGATCTTGACCTGAGCCAAAGGCAGATGCTTAACCAACTGAGCCACCCAGGCGCCCTATTCTGCCCCTCTTAAATCTGATCTGCATTCTGTTCTCTTTGTCCCATCCTTCTCTCTTAATTCTTTTCCCTCTCCCCTTGCTCAGCAAGAATTATATTTATGTATGAAATCACAGATGTTGGATTTTTTCCTTTTCAGGATAGCTTTTCAACCAGGTAGGTCACATCTCTTGGTTGGTCCTCTGCTATCACTAGCCCTAACTCAGAAGATATTACCAACACCAAATTATCTCAACACCAAATCCTAGTGTTCTCAGCACTAAACCCCTTAGGGTGGGTCCAGGCCCGGAGTTCACCACATTTGTCCCCCTTTGAGCTGCAGCAGAATCCCAGGTTGAAAAATCATTCCAATGCCATACTTTGCTTAAAAATGGATCATTCTTCATCTGGTCAACCCGAGACAGGCCACGGGTCTCATGGTGTCCTTTAGGGAAGCTTCCCATTCTCTCATCACTGCACAGCTCTTGTTTGTAGCAAGGCATTTTTTATGTTTGTAGCAAGGCATTTTTTTCTCTCTCTTGCCACTTTCCCAGAACTGATTTTCTTGGATCCACTCAAATTCAAACTGTGACATGTCCGTGTTCCTCCTTCACAGTGGGAGCTCCTTGCCTTCTAGCTCCGCGTGTGTCTGTCACCCGAATCGGTCCAGGGTGCGTTAGAGAAATCCAGGCACAGCTAGGTTGGGTGGCTTGTCTAGAGTGACGAAGCACCATCTGAGTGAGAGTGATAATTTACTGCTTTAGAGGTTTTCTATTTTCCCTTCCTTGTGGCTGCATGGCACACATGCTCTGAAGAGAAGGCAGCTTTCCCAGCAAAACATCCAAGTGCATTTATTTCCAAAAACAGCTAGACAACATGAAGCATGGGGGGCTGTGTCGATTGCACCACGAGTGAGGATAGAAAACAGGAGGAGGTTGGGGTGTGTGTAAAACTTCACTTTTGTACAGGGTCAACACTTGTCATAAATATGACCCGGTCTCTGGATCAAAGCTAAATCTAAGCCCTACTGGATGACCCACGTATTCCAGACATGTTACACAATCTTTTAAAGCACAAGGGATAGTTATCTAAAATTCACTGCCATGGGGGCACCTGGGTGGCTCAATCATTAAGTGTCTGTCTTCGGCTCAGGTCATGGTCCCGGGGTCCTGGGATCGAGCCCCACATCGGGCTCCCTGCTCGGCGGGAAGCCTGTTTCTCCCTCTGCCACTCCCCCTGCTTGTGTTCCCTCTCTCACTGTCTCTCTCTCTGTCAAATAAATAAAATCTTTAATAAAATAAAATAAAATTCACTGCCATGCGATGACTTGGGGGTGCTTCAGTGTGAAGTGTTTTGAAGTAGCTTTCATTTTTATCCTCAGAGCAACACCGTGAAATAGGTAGGACAGAGATTTAGGCCCATGGTAAAGTGAGGACCCTGAGGCAAAGGGAATGAATGAATGAATGAATGAATGAGGCCATTCAGCATTTATTCCAAAGAGCACAAACTTGGTTAGCACAATTGAGATTAGACCCCTGATCTGTGTTTGATTTCTATCACACTGCTCTTTTTTCAGGAAACTTCTTTCACATAAGAGATGAGACCAGTCCATTTCCAGAAGGACCTGTGCTCTGAGTGGTTTTCTTCAATCCATAAGGTGTTTCTCTGAATTATCCACATGCTCTTCCCAACAGTGGTGCATATGGTATCTGGGATTTATACTAAGTCCTGAGAGCAGTCTCCCTTCTGCAGTCCCTCAGGACTCAACTCCTCTGGCTCTGTCCACACCTTCCCAGACCCACTCCCGCTAGCATCCACTTGACTTTCTCCTGACCATGCCACTTCGCATCTAATTGGCTCCTTATCTTGTCACCTCCCTGGCTTGGGGGGGGCAGGAGAAGGGAATGGTACAATACTTGCTCTGTGGAGATGCTTCCCTTCATTCTGTAAGTGACTCTTGAACACCTGCTATGTGTTGGGTTCTCTAATTATACTACCTATCATCATCATGTTCCTCTACTGACTTCAAGGAAGCCCTCCCTCTTCCTGTAATGAGTTCAGTGCTGGACTGAGAGCGTTCCACCTTCTTTATTACCCTGCTGCCAAGGAATTGAACATCTGTGTTAGTGACCATCCACACATCCCACCCTTCTAGTTTTCTAGACCTTAAGTTCAGTACCTGCATTTGCAGAACACTGCAGCCACCACGAGGGCAGTTAGGCTCATTGGACTTCCTAATCAAGTGGGAATGTCCCTCCTTCAATCTTTGCAGCTCAACATCTCTCTGACCACGTTTCACAGGATTGACAGGCTATGATCATGGCTCTCCTCTCCTTGACCTTGCCTTTGCCCTTGCCAGACATCACTAATCAGTGGCTGGGGCACTTAGTCAAACTGAGTCTGGACACAGATTTGAAGGTCCTCAACGTGAAACACTAGGGCCACTACATCTTATCATATTTGGCCTAAGGAGTTACAGCTATTTTCGAAACTTTTTGAGACCACCACCTCTTTCTCTCCTTCCCACCTACACTCATCCTGTGTATTAAAAATTTAAAAATTATTTAGCAATAAAAAGGAATGAAGTATTGCTACATGCTACATAATGGGTGAACCCTAAAAACATTATGCTAAGTGGAATAAACCAGACACAGAAGCCCAGATATTGTATGATCCCACCATATGAAATATCTAGAAGAGGCAAATTCATAGAAAGTAGATAGGAGGTTAGCAGGGGCTGGAGAATTGTTGCTTAAAGTTATAGAGTTTCTGTTTGGGGTGATGAAAATCTTGTAGAAATAGATGGTGCTCTGAGTGGTTTTCTTCAAGCCATAAGGTGTGTGTTAGAGAAATCTCTAGCCCTAGACTCTCGTTCTGCCAGTCACCCCAGGCTGCGTCCTCTTATTGCTTCGCAGAGCTCAGAAAATCCCATGGTTGACCATTTCAAAGATGTGCCTTTGACGGTTCAAGAATGCCTCACTCTTGGATTTTTGTTGCACTCATCCTAAGCATACTTAGAAGCCAGCCCCTGCCCTAAGCTTTTTCCACTCTCCTCAACTTCGAGTGCCGAACATTCATGGCTGGCCCATAGCATGGCTCAACAGTCATGGGATTCTTCCCCTCTTGGCTCCCCGTCTCACATTGGGCAGCAGACGTACCATCATTGAGCCATCAGAGAGAGTCTCATTTCTGATCTTATTGATGAGTAGGAAGCCATCTTCCTTCCTAGTCACTAAAAAATGTTCTCTTGACTTCCTCCTATCCTTTCCCCTTCACTTCTATGTGCATTATCCTGACCCTTTGCCAGGTCTCTTCACTCTGCTCCCCCTGGCATCTTCTTCTGCTCCATTGGTTCACTCTTCTTTCTTGCTTTAGTTTCTAGTCTCCTCCATGCTAGGAGGTTCTTCTACTTCAGTCTCTCCTAACCTAAAAAACAGATAAAATGAACCAAAATGATGCCAACCCCCCCCTTCTCTTCCACTTCATTTTTAAAATGAATTGAAAATCATCTACATCCTAAATAATATAGCCACCACCCTCTGCCCCATTCTGACACTCCCTCCCCCCCTTGCAGCCATCAGCTTCTGCTACTCCTCCAACGAGCCCCCTCCCCAATGCTTCGCTCCTCTTCATTCCCATCCCATGGCCACTGTTTAGGGCCAGACCTTCCTTACCTCTCACCTAGCTGTCCAGAAGCCTCTGCCACCTCTTTCAATCTATTTTACATATTGATGCCTAGCTAATCAATCTGAGGGACAGCTCTGAGAACTTCATTCTGCTCAAAATTAAGTGGAAAATCCCGTTTTGCAATCATGGCACCCTGGTTCTGGTCTCCTCTTACCTTCGTAGCTTCCTCTCTATTTGGATTCTTCTCCAGCCAAACTGGATTCTGTATTGAAATATACCCTCTGTTCTTCCTCTTGACCTTGACTCATGCTTTCTCTTCTGGGGCAGGCTTGCTGTCTTATCTGTCCTTCAGTGCTCAGCTCAAGTTCCCTCACGTCCACAAATCTTCTAGTGATTCCCATAACCAGCTATGATCTCCTCTCTGAATCTCTTGAAGCACATTTTTGGAACTTCCTGAAAGCACTGTCATATTACTACTAATTGGTTTATTTCTGGCCACTGATATCCTCGAGGATAAAGAATATATATTTTTAATTTTATCTACCTTCTCAGCCGAATGTCTAGTGTAGAGCTTTGCATTATTGTTGAGTCCTTACTCAGTGCACATGAGATGTCCAGTGTTAATCACTCTGAGCCCAAGGTCTTAAACTGGTGGCCCACAGCTCACATAGTAATCCCTGACACGTTTTGTGTAGCCGCTCTGGAGTTGGTTTTGTTTTGTTTTGTTTTCGGTGGTGGTAAATTATGTAAAATATAAAATTTGCCATTTTAACCATTTTTAAGTGCCCAATTCAGTGGCGTTAATTACACTCACAGTGTTGTGCAACCATCACCACCATCTATTTCTACAAGATTTTCATCACCCCAAACAGAAACTCTATAACTTTAAGCAACAATTCTCCAGCCCCTGCTAACCTCCTATCTACTTTCTATGAATTTGCCTCTTCTAGATATTTCATATGGTGGGATCGTACAATATCTGGGCTTCTGTGTCTGGTTTATTCCACTTAGCATAATGTTTTTAGGGTTCACCCATTATGTAGCATGTAGCAATACTTCATTCCTTTTTATTGCTGAATAATATTCCATCTATGATGTGGATAGACCACATTTTGTTTATCCATTCATCTGTTGATGGACACTTGGGTTGTTCCCACCTTTTGGCTCTTGGGAATAATGTGTCCCATTTTTTAATTCTTTTGGGTATATACCTGGGGGTGAAATTGTTAGGCCAGATGGTAATTCTATGTTAATCTTTTTGAGGAACCCACTGTATTTAAAAATTTAAAGTACTTAGCAATTTTAAAAAATGAAGGATTACACATAAAAATTAGATTTTTTTTTCAATTTCTCTTGAAAAGAGAGAAAGGAAGAAAGAAAGAAAGAAAGGAAGGAAGAAAGGAAGAATGAAAGAATGTCTGGCCCTCCTGGGTTTACCAGGTCCACCTCTGTAGGGATATAATCTGCTGGGGATGAGTGGAGACCATTCCCTGTAGATGAGGTATCTGGTCTCCAGCTCAAGAGGGCCCTCCCTGGGGGGCATCAGACATGGGCATTCTCTGCCTGGGCCCAGTCTAAGCCTTTGTTCTGGTTCCTTCCCTTTGTTATGTCTTCCCAGCCCTCTCATACAACCACTCTTTCCTTCCTGTGTTCATACTCACTCCATGTTCTTTGAGTACATACTGTTCCTTTCCCTTTCTAGGCTATGATTGTCTCAGGGCAGAGTACCTGTCTTTTTTTATCTCAGATTTATCAGAACCAATGGGCACATTGTTAGTACCCCAAGTCTTAGTTATATTACATTTTAAAATGGAATATCTGAGTTTTAGGGCAGATCTAATTTTTACAGTTATGACTAATGAGTCAACCAACTGCTACATTGCACTGTGGAATGTTATAAGAAAAGGGGAAAGAGTCTAAAATCGGGGAAATGAATTACAGATGACAGGCAATGAGGGAAGGGCTAACCACTTCCTCATTTAAAATATTTCTTCATAAGGTTTTCTTTCTTTTATTTTTTTTATCACTGTAGGCTGTAGTCTGATGAAAATCATCTAAAAGATGATTTATGGAAAACTGACGTACAGTATCACAGAACAAGTTAATATGAAATAGAACTAAGATGTCATGTCTATAGCCACATGCAAGAAAAACATATACAAAAAAGTAACTTAACATGGGTCACCACCTAGATGTAGGAGCTAAAACTATAAAACTCTTAAAAAGAAACAGGAGTATGTCTTTGTGATCCTGATTCAGGCAGTGGTTTCTTAGATATGCACCAAAAGCACAAGAAACAAAAGAAAATAAATTGGACTTAATCAAATTGAAAACTTTTGGGTTTCAAAGGATACCATCCAGAAAGTGTAAAAGCTCACAGAATGGGCAGAGTATTTGGAAATCATATATCTGATAAGGAACTTATATCCAGAATATATAAGGAGCTCTTACAAATCAACAATAAAAAGACAAATAACCCAAAATTTAATAATAGGCAAAGAATCTGAAGAGCTATTTCTCCAAGAGCCAATAAGCACATGAAAAAAGCTCAACATCCTTAGTCATGAGGAAAACACAAAATCACGATGAGATACCATATCCATTAGGACGTTTGTAATTAAAAAACTACAATAACAAGTGGTAGAGAATTTATGGAGAAATTGGAAACCTCATACATTGCTGGTAGGATCGTAAATGGTATAGCCACTTTGGAAAGTAGCCTGGTGTTTCCTCAAAATATTAAACAGAGAGAGAATATGTTAAGCATATTTACCATGTGACCCAACAATTCCACTCTTAGGCATAGACACAAGAGGATGAAAACGTATGTCCACATAAGTGTTCATTGTAGCATTATTCAGAGTAGCCACAAGATTTGAAACCACACAAATTTCCATCAACTAATGAATGGATAAACAAAACTGGTAATATGCACGTAGTGGAATATTATTCAGTCACGAAAAGAAATGATGTATTGATACATGCCCTAACATCGATGCATCTTATAAACATTATGCCCAGTGAAAGAAGTCAGACACAAGAGACTACAGATTGTAGGATTCCATATATATGAAATGTTCACAGTGGGCAAATCTATAGCGATGGAAAGTAGATGAGCATTTGAGGCTAAAAGGAGGGGCAGGGAATGGGGTGTAACTGCTGATGGGTACAGGGTTTCTTTGGGGGATGATGAAAATGTTCTAAAATTAGATTGAGTGAGAGTTACACAATTCTGAATATATTAAAAACCACTGAACTGTAAAAAAGAAAAAGAGAACTCAGACATAAAATGCTCTTCATTCCTTTTATTTTTTAAAAAATATATTTTTAAAAATATTTTATTTATTTGATAGAGAGAGACACAGCGAGAGAGGGAACACAAGCAGGGGGAATGGGAGAGGGAGAAGCAGGCTTCCCGCCGAGCAGGGAGCCCCATGCAGGGCTCGATCCCAGGACCCTGGGATCATGACCTGAGCCGAAGGCAGACGCTTAACAACTGAGCCACCCAGGAGCCCCCATGGCAGTGAATTTTAGATAACTATCCCTTGTGCTTTAAAATATTGTGTATCTCTGTGAACAGGGAAGAATGGGGTTACCTGAAGGAGAGGCCAGAGCTCTTTGGGGGATGTACTCATTTTCTAGGGCTGTTGTTCAAAGTACTACAAACCGGGTGGGCGGAGGGGGTTTAAAACCACAGAAATCTATTCTCTCACAGTTTCGGAGGCTTAAGTGTCAGTGGGTCCAGGCTCTGTCTTTGCCTCTTGCAGCTTCTGGAGGCGATGGCAGTCCTTGGGGTGCCTGGTTTATAGAGGCGCCCCTCCAGTCCGCCCCCATTGTCTCATGGGGTTCTCTTTGTGTCTCTTCACATTGTGTCCCCTTTGTGTGAGTCTATCTCTGACTCTGTTTTCTGTATTAAACAGGACACCACTCATCCTGTGTTAGGACCCATCCTGAATGAGTATCACCTCATCTTAACTTGATTACACCTGCAAAGACCCTATTTCCAAATAAGGTCACGATCACAGGTTGGGGGGTGGAGTTCAGGATTCAACATATCTTTTGTGGGCAGGGCACACAACTGAACTCATGAAAGGACGTGGGCAGAATGAGCAGCAGGGTAGACAGGTTCTTAGCAGTGCACGTTTCTACTGTGAATCTTCAGCTCTCCAGCCGGCAGTCGGTGGTGGACACAGTGCTTGCGATGGCTACACTTACCCAAAATGCTTCGCTCCCTGGCCAACTTTATCTTTTCCAAACTGAGACAATCCTTTTCTGGGACCCACTTCCCATTTGGCAGCCTTGACTGATGAGTGATCCACCTGGACTCTTCCATTCTGTCACCTCCTTTCACCAGAATGTTCTTGGGGGTGATTCTAACCAGTATTCACTTAAGATCTGTTTCAGGAGAGGTCAGTTTCTTACTCTTTGACAGAGGCATGTACATCACTTTTAGAGTTTATCTTTTGAGCTGGCTGCTGAAGTTATTTTAGACTCTACAGTTAAATTGACCCAGAAATCATTCCTCTTTTGACACCTCCTCTGAAATATTACTCACTCTGACTCTTTAACTGAGGATTACATTGTGCTCTTTCTTGCTCTGTAATCTTACTCTGGCCTTTGACCAAAAGCAATAAAATAGGACCTCTATGTTAAATGGTACTTAAAATATATATAATTTTATTCTAGTAAATGCAATATCTGATAATTGCCGTGTACTCTCAGATAGTCATCTCGAGAGTTTCATGGAGGAAGTGTGACCTCCTCCATACTTGGTGACCTGTGTGGGCCACGGACTGTTGGTTACTTTTGGGAAGATGTTGGAGAAGGGTCTCATGCCCTTCCTCCATAACCATCTTTATTTTTTTTTAACTTTTATTATTTTTTAAAAAAGATTTCATTTATTTATTTATTTGAGAGCGAGAAAGAGCACGAGCAGGAGGAAGGGCAGAGGGAGAAGGACAAGCAGACTCTGCGCTGAGTGCAGAGCCCCATGTGGAGCTTGATCCCACGACCCTGAGATTATGACCTGGGTCAAAATCAAGAGTCGGACGCTTAACTGACTGAGCCACCCAGGCGCCCCTCCATAGCTATCTTTAACCTGTATTTCAGTTCCAGTCAGTGGGAGTGATTATCACCCCATTTGTTTTCCTCTCCCTGCTTCCCAGAGAGTGGGAAGGGCCTGAGCAGGCAGGAGCTGATGCTTTGTGGAGGAGGAGGCGAGGCCTGCCTGACCCACGTGCAGGGGGCTGAGGGCCAGAGTGGACTTGGGTGCAGGTCTGGAGAGCCTGGATTTGGACCACTGTGGTTCCTGGGCAGAGGCAAAGACTGATGAGCACAAGATGCGATGTTAATCCTTGGTTCCCCCCATCCCCGGGTACAAGTGGAGGTTAAGTGAACGGCCATATCCAAACAAGGCTGCTGGTGATATTTTAACAGCTTCAGCGTACTGCCTGTGTCCTACGGGCTGGGCACTGTGTAATGGTTTTACATGCCCTGGGTATCTGCCAACTGCCCTCAGTTTCCGTCCTGCATATGAGAGTAATTCATTCTTTACCTTGGGTGGGCTCTCCCATGTTGCTTTTCAAAATCCAGATTTACAAAATGCTCTCCGTTTTACAGTAAAGCTTGTTTCTCCCTCTTCCTATGGCGCAATTAATATACTGTATACAATTAAGTCTGTTTACAAAGGGCTCTGTTAGAAGATTCCTTTTCTTGAAAGCACAGAAACATGAATAACAGAAAGACTCGGAGCGCACTGATAGCTCACTTATCACGAGCAATATTTAATGCAATAGAATTAATTGTACTACTAGAAAGGACTGGGACTGAGGTCCTAGGAGCTTTTTATAACTGGATTGAAAGGATCCATAGACTCAGCCCTGACATCCAGTCAGAACTGTATCTAACCCACAATAGAACCAGGGTGATTTTTTTTTTTTTAAACCTATCCATTAAAAAAGATCCTCTGAGGCGAGCCCCTTATTTCCTTTGTTAGTTTGGATCAGAGTCTAAAACCCTGACAAGTCAAAGATCCTTCGCGCCCTTGCTATGATTTGAGCCTGTTCCTTTTCTGTCATGTTCTCAGTGGAGATGGAAAAGACACGGTCACCTTCCAATGTATCTATACCTGTTAAGTTCCTGAGAACTGCCGCCAACTGGCACATTTAAATAATTGCCACCTTCTCTTCCCGTGCATGTTTCTGACCGACTGTTTATTTTCTGTTTTCTATTGGAGTATTTGGTTTCTCCGTGTTTCTTTTAAAAAGTTGCACCTCGGGGTGCCTGGGTGGCTCAGTCGTTAAGCATCTGCCTTCGGCTCAGGTCATGATCCCAGGGTCCTGGGATCGAGCCCCACATCGGGCTCCCTGCTCCGCGGGAAGCCTGCTTCTCCCTCTCCCACTCCCCCTGCTTGTGTTCCCTCTCTCGCTGTGTCTCTCTCTGTCAAATAAATAAATAAAATCTAAAAAAAAAAAAAAATTGTTTAAAAAAAAAGTTGCACCTCAGTGTGTTCACATTCTAATGCCTGTAGCTTGTTTCGTATCTCCTTTTTCTTAAAAGACACAGGGAAGTGAGGGTTCTGTGGTTGAAGACTGTGGAGACAGAGGGAAGGGAAGTCAGTCGTAGTGTTAACTTGCAGGCGATCAGAAATCCCCAGCCTTCTTCAGGCCAAGGGGCATCCAGCTGAGGGCTTCTTGCTTAGTTCAGGTCAATGTTCTGAGCCCATGTGCAAGTTCAGTAAACATCATATCCCCAAGTTACCTGGAATTCTGAGTGAACCTCGGCTTGTTACTTTGTGGTCTTTATGCCAAGTTCTTTCCAGTACCCTTAAAAATTAAGCAGATTCTAGATGAGTGGCCCTGCCAAGAGTTTGACCTGCTGTCAACCGTTGCTTTAGCCTGAATAACAACTGTTAGAGCCCACCCTGTGTCCTGCGATGCGGTTTAAAGACACGGGAGAATAGAACCAACCTCGCACATTCTGGGCCAGCTGGGAGGGACGGGAGGGATCTGCCGCACCACTTGGACCATCATTCCTCCTGGGCAGGTGTCCCGGGTATGCCCCCCCCCACCAGGGACGGCTTACAAACAACATTTAACAAAGTGTTAACTGCAGCCATGATTCTGTTTTAGCATGTATTAGAAAAAAGATAACAAGCACATCGACCCATGAGTCAGCTTTTGAAAACTATGAAATAGGTAAATATAGGAGGCAGCAGGTGGCCATGGATAGACCTGTGAAGGTGGGACCCACTTGCCTCAGGTGGGAGCCCCTGCTGGAGGGGCTGCAGAGACCCTGGGCCCTCGCTCTGCCAGGTGTCCCTGCCTCACCCCTGCTCTGCTAGTCCTCTTTTTCCGTCTTCATCACTCCCTCTCTCCCGTTTCCAAAATGCCCCTCTTCTGGGCTTCTTCCTCCTCCCCTCCCTTCCTCAAGGCATCTCTGGTGGTCCTCTGGGTTTTAAGAGGGAGAAGGAAGGAAGCTCACATTTATTAGGACCATTAATTATTTTCTGGAAGGTCACAGACTTAAGTGAGGCATCGGCTGCTAGCAAGGCTTTGGGCGATTTCTCATGAGTGCTTCTCAAATTTTCACATGTCTATGATTAGGAATCACCCGGAGATCTGGTTAAAATGCAGATCCGGGACAGTAGGTCTGGGGTGGGGCTGAGATTTTACAGATGCTGCTGCTGGTCTGTGGCCCACGCTTGGAGTGGCAAGGGCTGAAGGTATGGCTTTACTTCTTTAGATAACTAAGAACAGAGAAGGATATTTATAGGAAGAGGAGGTTCTGAAACCACCTCTCTCATCTGCAGTGAAACCAATATAATTATTAAGAATATTGTTTACAAGTCCAGCATGTCTCGTTCTATGGAAGGAATACGAGATAGCTCCTTATACCGACCCAGGGGGTTTGTAATGAAAACTTTTGGCTCAAATTGTTGCCAGGGCACTGCCAGGGGAACCAGCCACACACAGGGAGTGTGTAACCTAATATTACTGTGTGTGAAATAATGAGCTCCGATCTAGGAGAGGTAGGAGGTGTTCGGTTTCACCCCCTTGTTCAGGGGGCAGGCTAGTGCCCCGGTCTGGTCAGGCAAACCTGGGTGCTTTTCTCCCCGACGTGAGGCTGCTTCGGAGCCCCTTTGTCTGGGGACAGAAAACTGGATTGTTGACTTGTTCAGAGTATATTGGTATGTTCCCATTGGTTATGAGAACCAGAACTGCCAGTTTGTTCTGAAGGTTACGAGAGATACAGGATTACAAAACAAGCCAGCTAAATAGAATAGGACCCGGATGGAGGTCATGTTAAAACTCGGGGACTTTCTCCAGGGCCATGCTATTTGGAAAGAAATGACCCCTGATGTTATTTTACCTGCAGAGATGAGAGAGATGTTCTTGTGCCACACTGCGGTTTTCCAGTATCCTTTCTGTTAGAGCAGAAACATCTACAGAAGGAAAAAGGCAAGGCCATCTTTTCTTTCAGAGATTCAACGGCAGCCAGACCCTAAGCAAAAATTAGGCCTTCCCAGTGACACAAGGAGCCGTGTGATTGTAGAATACTGAGTGCTAAAAAGGTTCCTGGGGGGTCACCTAACAGGATCGTGTTTCATCGCTGGGGTGGGGTGGTCATTTTTCTCTGAATTCTCTTCCACCAAAACACACCTAATCACCATCTTTCATGTAATTTCCAGGGATTAATGGGTTCCCTAATGAACCCACGGATTCCAGGTTAAAGACCTCTGATGTAGTACACTTACTTCTTTTTATAGATGAGAAAACTGAGGCCCAGAAAGAAGCTGACGGACCATCGGTTGCATGCTCACGATAAATAAGTTAGACCAGAGGATGTAAGTACCACAGAGGTGCATGGGGAGGCCAGGGGTGAGTCTCCCTGCGTGACTGATTCCTGACAGCCCCAAGAAGCACACGGGCCAAGAGCTTTTTGAGGGAGTTAGAACTTGTAGCTGGGAGAAACTCAGTATTTCGCCAAATAACGTTTGAAGAAAAGTAGAAATAATCGAACCAGAAACTTACTGGACCTGGATTTTATGATGTGTTCAAAAGACGTAAGTGAGGAGCCCCGCTGCTACTTGGTCGCTGGGCGCTAAACTGCAGTTTGGGTGTATTTTAGGGCAGGTCATAAATTCCTTTCAGAGTTTGAATTCACATAACCACGTGAATCTTCCACATCCCTGAAAACGTACGTAGGCAAGATGCCCCATTGAAAGGGAAGTCTCAATTTGGCAACACACTTTGGGGTCCAGCAGTCCCTGGCACAGTCTAGCTGCTCAATAAATACTTATTTATTTGTATAAAGGGGCTTTATTAAACATTATTATAGTTTCCTGGAGAAGGGAGATGCAGGAAACTGGAGGGAGACCAGTACACAGTGTGCAAGTAAACAGTGGAAAGTTGGGGGTCCTAGTGAGGGACACAGTCTTGCAAACATGGGACCAAAAGAAGCCAGACACAGAAGAATACATACAAGGGGCGCCTGGGTGGCTCAGTCGGTTAAGCGTCTGCCTTTAGCTCAGGTCATGATCTCAGGGTCCTGAGATCGAGCCCTCTGTCGGACTCCCTGCTCAGCGGGGAGTCTGCTTGTTCTTCTCCCTCTGTCCCTTCCTCCCAATCATGTTCTCTCTCTCTGTCAAATAAATAAATAAAATCTTTTTTTTTTTTTTAAAGATTTATTTATTCATTTGAGAGAGCGAGAATGAGAGAGAGTACATGAGAGGGGGGAGGGTCAGAGGGAGAAGCAGGCTCCTCACTGAGCAGGGAGCCCGATGCGGGACTCGATCCCGGGACTCCAGGATCATGACCTGAGCCGAAGGCAGTTGCTTAACCAACTGAGCCACCCAGGCGCCCTAAATAAATAAAATCTTGAAAAAAAGCACATACACACAAAATGAAGGATGTAGGCCAGCGCTCCTCAAACTTGAACGTGCATACAAGTTACCTGGGAATCTTATTAAAATGCAACATTCTGATTCATTCGGTCTTGGTGGGGCATGAGATTCTGTGCTACCAGAGACTGGTATCACCAGGATCTTTTTCTTTCTTTCTTTCCTTTTTTTATTTTTATTTTTATTTTTTTAAAGATTTTATTTATTTATTTGAGACAGAGAGAATGAGAGAGAGAGAGAGAGCACATGAGAGGGGGGAGGGTCAGGGGGAGAAGCAGACTCTCTGCTGAGCAGGGAGCCCGATGCGGGACCCGATCCCGGGACTCCAGGATCATGACCTGAGCCGAAGGCAGTCGCTTAACCAACTGAGCCACCCAGGCGCCCTCCTTTTTTTTTTTTAAAGATTTTATTTATTTATTTGACAGAGAGAAAGAGTGAATGAGCACAAGCAGGGGGAGGGGTAGAGGGAGAGGGAGAAGCAGGCTCCCTGCTGAGCAGGGAGCCCCATGTGGGGCTCGATCCCAGGACCCTGAGATCATGACCTGAGCCGAAGGCAGTCACTTAACTGACTGAGCCACCCAGGTGCCCCAACCAGGATCTTTTTCAAGAGAGATCCAGGGTCCAATGAGAATTTCCTGGACTTATTTTTACATATAGTGAAGGAGACATTGTCAGAATGTGAACCTAGTAAGGTATTAACCACCAGTGCGGTGACTTGGGATGGGTCTGGGAAATCTGTCTGCTCACGGCACCTTCACAGATAGGTGGGTGGTAATCAGAGCCAAGAGCTATGTCACTCCAGTGAAGTGACCAGCTGGTGACCAGCCCCTGCAGTCCCCATTAGGGCGCGTGGCCTGTCTGCCTCATGGAAGCCACAGGAGGCCTGGGAGGGTGTTACTCCAAAAATCATGACAAGGCCTCCTGAGCCTTGCTCCCTTACCTGTCTACATGCATGGGCGAAACTGGATTTTCAGCCATGACTGCTGCATAAATGAAGTAGGACATCCCAGTTCCTCTTTGTAATAAACCTGAGTAGGATATAGATTTCCACACACCAAACTCGTATCAAGAAACACCATTATTTTAAGTGAAAAAAGGGAAGTCACATACAATATGGTTCCTTTCATGGAAGTAGTAAAACCAGGCAAAACTAGTCAATGCCTTGTTCAGGGACAGAGACGAAGGTAGTAAAATGTAAAGACAAGACAGGAAACAGAGACTACAGGCTATAGGAGGTGGTCTCTGGGAGCAGGAAAGGGTGGTGGAGAGGGGCCCAGGGAAGGTATCAGGAATGCTCTGTATTTTATGCTAGGTGGTAGGTACACAGCTGTGTATTTTGTTATTATTCCTTAAACTGTATATATACACATTGTATGTACTCTTTTATGCAGTGCTCATAATCTAAAAACAAAAATGCAATGTAATATCTTAAGGCAACATTTTAGGTTGGGATTTCTTTGTGCTTTATTTTTTTTTTTTTAAGATTTATTTATTTAGGGACACCTGGGTGGCTCAGCTGTTAAGTGTCTGCCTTTGGCTCAGGTCATGATGCCAGGGTCCTGGGATCGAGTCCTGCGTTGGGCTCCTTGCTTGGCGGGAAGCCTGCTTCTCCCTCTCTCACTCCCCCTGCTTGTGTTCCTTCTCTCGTTGTGTCTTTCTCTGTCAAATAAATAAATAAAATCTTTAAAAAAATTTTTTAAAAAAAGATTTATTTATTTATTAGAGAGAGAGAGCACGTAAGCAGGGAAAGAGGTGAGGAGCAGACTCCTCACTAAGAGTGGAGACCTATGCGGGGCTCCATGTGGGGCTTGATCTCACGACCCTGAGATCACAATCTGAGCCGAAACCAAGAGTCAGAAGCTTAACTGACTGAGCCCCTTTGTGCCCCTTTGTGCTTGATTTTTAAAAGTATATTCTGCGATTTAAAATTTTTTAAAAAAATATATAGGAGTAAGCTGGCAACCCTGATTTTTTGGAAGGACACATTATTTTGAGATTCTGCCCCCCTTACTTTTTTGGTGTTAAACTGCCCTTTCCTTTGATGGCATTTTAATGAAATGTTGGTGATAGTAACATTATATCTGGGATTTAAAAACAAAAATCTCCTAGGGCACCTGGGTGGCTCAGTCGTTAAGCGTCTGCCTTCAGCTCAGGTCATGATGCCAGGGTCCTGGGATCGAGCCCCGCATCGGGCTCCCTGCTCCGCGGGAAGCCTGCTTCTCCCTCTCCCACTCCCCCTGCTTGTGTTCCCTCTCTCGCTGTGTCTCTCTCTGTCAAATAAATAAATACAATCTTTAAAAAAAATAAAAAATAAATAAATAAAAACAAAAAGCTCCTTTACAGGTTAAGTAACAAATCCCCACCCCCATTTTTTTTTTTTTTCAAGTTAACCAGTCTGTGAACATCCAAAAGACTGGGAACTGCCAGGTGTAGACAACTTTTCTGTGGGAAATGAAGACATAGCCTTAGTATCCAGCTCTAAGGATTTATAGAAAAAAAAAAGAAAAGAATAAAAGGGAAAGGGGGTGTGTGGCAGAATAATGGCTGGAGATGTTGAAAAGGATAGGTAGAATCTTCTAAAGTTTCTTTTCAAGAGCTTTTCACATTCTCAGATACATTGTGCGTTCGTTTGGTAATCTTTCTTGTGGTCTTAAAAGAAAGAAGTGGAGTGGGGGAAACACAGTCACTGTGTGTTGCATTTAATAGGATACCAGCAAGTGCCACTGTGTTGCAACTTTATTTTCCCCAACACCGAAGCTGTAAGTACACTGCCACCAAGTAGCAGCATTCTCAGAATCTGAGAGCTGTAAGAAGACTTAGAGGTAATAGAACAA
The DNA here is from genome assembly GCF_002201575.2 of Neomonachus schauinslandi. Classification (NCBI taxonomy): domain Eukaryota; kingdom Metazoa; phylum Chordata; class Mammalia; order Carnivora; family Phocidae; genus Neomonachus; species Neomonachus schauinslandi. The sequence goes on along the minus strand of NC_058414.1, from coordinate 92,077,609 downwards.
CTGTTATAATAACCAGCATTTATTGACCTTTTAGCTATGTGCCCTGTGTGAGTGCTTCCCTGACACCAGTATGTGTTCAGGAAAGGGGCTCTGCTTTGGGAAAACAGAGTGAAAATTCCTCTTACTCTAAAAAAGAATTTTGCAGTAGTGCATTTTTTGCCTCCAGATGTCATTCTTGGAATGTGCCCCTTATTGTATAAGCCACTTGTAGTTGGATATTTGGTTTCCTTGCAGGCAAAAACACCTTGACTAATAATCCCACCCACATATAGTGGATGGCTGCAATACTATACTACCTCTGTGGGAAGAACATCCAGGACAGTATTTGGAGGAAAATCTTCCCAGTGGGCAGAACTTCAGCAGATCACCTGGTTGCTTGTTTTGCCTAGAAGGAGAGACGGCTAGAGGTATGGGTTTACTTGTGGTTGTGGCTGATGGTTTGGCTGCATGCTCAGGGACTTGGAAGGATCATGGCTGGAGAATTGATGGTCTGGGGAACAGGTGGATGGTAGATTTCTCTGAATGGAAATGAAACGGTGATCTCAGCAGAGGAGGAGTTTAGTAATCAGGTAGACAGAATGATAGAACAGGTGTCAGCCAGCCTCCTTCCCCAGCCACTCCAGCCATTGCCAATGTCAGGGGTAAAGGTTATGCATGAGCTCAGAACCATGGACTCCCACTCACCCAGGCCAGTCTAGCCTCAGAGATGTGCACCGAGGCCCCAGTAGAGCATTATTTCCTGGAGTGGTTAGCCAGCTACCTGGTGACAGACTGATTGCCCTGAGCACTTCCTCCAAGGGGTAGCATTTTGTTCTTGCTAGAACAGATGCTTACTCTGGTTGTGGATCTGCCTTCCCTGCCCACAATGCTTCTGCCCAAACTGCCATCTGTGGACTCCGTGAGCACCTCATCCACCATCAAGATACTCCACAAAGCATCACTTCTGACTAGAAACTCTTTTCACCTCAAACAAAGGGAGACAGTTGGTCTGTGCTCATGGAATTCATTGGTCTTAGCATATTCCCCATTATCCAGAGGAGCTGGCTGTGGAATGGCCTTTCAATGACTTTCCAAAGCTAGGTGGCAGCACCTTGGTGTTGGTTTGAGGCAGTGTCCTCCAGGATGTGCTCTGTGCTCTCCATCAGCATCTAACAGAGGCTGCTCTTTCCCCCATAGCCAGGATTCACCACTCCAGGAATGAGGGGGTGGGAGAGGCAGCAGTCCCTTTCACGCTCCCCCTAGTGATTGTGCTAGGTTAGAGGTCTCAGTTCCTAAGAAAGAAAAGCTTCCACTAGGGACACAACAGTGATTCCATTGAACTGAAAATCGGTAAGTCATCTGGCTACATTGGGCACCTCATGCCAGTGAATCAGCAGGCACAGGGAGGGAGTTACGGTCCTGCCTAAGGTAATCAGTCCTGACCATCAGAGGAAATTGGGTTGCTACTACACCGCGTGGATAAGAAGTGTTTATGCCTGGAATATAGGCAGTCCCTTGGGGACTGTCTCAGTACCTCATGTCCTATGATTAAAGTGGATGGAAAACTACAACAACCCAACTTAGGCAAGATTGCTATTGGCCCAGACCCTTCCAGAATAAAGGTTTGGGTCACCCTGACAGACAGGAAACCACCATCTGCTGAGGTGCTTGCTGAGGGCAAAGGAGATACGGAATAGATGTGGAAGGTAATTAAAAATGCTAGCTATGGGGCAAGCTATGCGTGGCTCAGTCAGTTGAGCGTCCGACTCTTGGTTTTGGCTCACGTCGTGATCTCAGGGTCCTGGGATCGAGTCCCCCATTGGGCTCCACACTCAGCGGGGAGTCTGTTGAGATTCTCTCCCTCTCTCCCTCTCTCTCTGACCCTCCCCTTGCTCATTCACTCTCTCTCTCTCAAATAAATAAATCTTAAAAAAAAAATGCCAGCTATGACCACATGACCAGTGGTAGAAAAGAGAACTGGAATCATTATAGTTGCATATAAATTAACCAGATATTTTTGTTTTCTTCCCCTCTCCTATGCTCTTCACATCTAACATAAGACATGTTAAGAGTAATTAGCATTAGAGTTCACTATTTTGGTTACAGGATCACAAAGCGGGAGTGTGAATCAGTTACCAGAGGGAATACCACCTAAAGACAAAAAGGGGCTCAGCATCTATTCTGGGGAAGGGCTACTGTGTTTTGGGTGCTGTGTGGGATAGCGGTCTCATGTCGGGTGGAGTTATTATTTTGTTATTGTCTTTATCTGGCAGTGAAGGACGGTTTAAAAGAGGCCCCAACTTGAGAAGAAAGAGGGTCCTGTGTCAGTCTGGTGGGCTGAACTACGTGTCCCAGAATCCCTTCCCTGCATGTTTCCAGCTAGGGTGGGCCACAAGACAGAACTGGAAGGTGGGAGTGAAGTCATAGCCATTTCATAACTTACCTCTTTTCACTTACCTGCTGGCTCACCCCATTAGCCCGGGGCGGCAGCCAGGCCTGCAACCGCTCACCTTCCCCAACTCCCTTCAGCTCCTCCAACTCCTGGGCCAGATGCGCAGTTAGCTCCCTGACAAACGGCACTGGCTTCTTCTGCAGGACACCCAGACCCTCAAGGTTGGGGCAGTGAGAACAGACACAGGTTTCAGTCCATTCTAGTGGGTTCCAACTTGTGCTGTGGATTACAGCCTGTCTTTACTCTCTTGTATTTTACATTTACTTCCTTCCTAATTTCCTGCCCTTCAGACTTCAGGCTCCAGCATCTGACCTCATGTATGTGAAGACAAAACACACACATGATTGTTAACCAGCTCCCGTGACTACTAAGATCAAATCTCTGCAAAATTACACACACACACACACACATCCTAATGGATCTGTGTCAATGATTAAACCTCTGCCATCTAAATAACATCTAAATTAGACATGCTAATAAGTTAACTTGATATTTTATTTTATTTTTTTAAAGATTTTATTTATTTATTTGACAGAGAGAGAGAGACAGCGAGAGAAGGAACACAAGCAGGGGGAGAGGGAGAGGGAGAAGCAGATTCCACGCCGAGCAGGGAGCCCGATGCGGGGCTCGATCCCAGGACCCTGGGATCATGACCTGAGCCGAAGGCAGACGCTTAACGACTGAGCCACCCAGGCGCCCTAGGGAATGAGCTAGAAGAGAAATGAACATTGTCCAAAGGGACTATGTGGCTTCATATTCTCTTTTGGAAAGAGGGTTAGCGTGTTTTGGCTGTATAAAGAGTAATTGTATTATGTTAGGTGAATGCATGATTTTGCTGTGGTTTTTTGTATGTTTGTTTTGTTTTTTTGTGTGGGAGTTAAATGTGATTTAGAGAGGCATGTATGGATGATAAGGGGTGGACTCTGGTGGTTTGTATTGTGTCAAATAGGCTGAGCCAGAACTACACTTCCCAGAATCCTCTTCTCTGTAGAGCTTGCCCAAAAGTGGGATTTAAATGATTTTGGAAGGCAGAACATAGCAATGGCCAATCCAACATCAGTGGGGTAGGGGAAAAGAAAATATTCTGCCTCTTGTGAGACGTAGTGACAAGATACAGGGCATGGGTGCAGGGAAGGTTGAAGAATTAGGAAAATAAATGCCCTCTACCACATGCGCTAATTTAAATCTAAAGCCTATTTAATTTTATCCAAACTTAACAGAAGAAAGTAAAACTGAAGAAATTGCTGAACTTATGAAAAATGTTTCTTCACCACAAGAGATGTTAGTTCCTAAAATACTCCAAGTCTAAAATAAAAGGATTATGAATTCTGAAAAGCATTAGAAGTTGAATTCATTACAGTTTTTGAAATCACACTTCAGTTGTAGGCAGAACTGTTTTGCTCCAAACTGTAGAGACAAAGCGGCTGGTACTGCTCCATTGCCTTCCTTCTCCCCTCTCCCCGCGCCTGGTTTTGCTGACGCTATTTTTCCTGTAGTCCGAACTCTCTCTCTAACTGGGTTCAAAGCCTACCATGTATTCCTCTTTGCACCTCCTCCATTCTAGAGTTCTTTATCTTGATTTGTTGCGTGGCTAGATTTCATCACCTATTTTTTTTCTTTCTTTAAAGGAAGGGCTCATGGTGACTATAGTTCCTGAATTATTTCATGTGTGAGAGTGTCTGTCTGTTGCTTCAATGTTGGCTTGACCCGCTGTGACATTCTGAGGTCAGAGTTTTCCCCCTCAGACCTTTTTTGATGAACTTTGTGTCCTCTGGCACTGAATGTTGCTCTAAGGGGAGCCTGAGACCAGCTTGATTCCCCCCCCTTAAAAGTGATCTGTTGGGGTGCCTGGGTGGCTCAGTCAGTTGAGCGTCCGACTCTTGGTTTTGGCTTGGGTCATGATCTCAGGGTCCTGGAATCGAGCCCACACTGGGCTCTGCACTGGGTGCAGAGTCTCCTTGGGGTTCCCTCTCCCTCTGCCCCTCCCCCTGCCCGTGCACTCTCTCTCTCTCTCTCAAATAAATAAATAAATCTTTTAAAAAAGTAAAAGCGATCTTTTTTTTTTCCCTTCTACCCCTGTATCTGAATGATTCTTTTTTTTTTTTTTTTCTTTAAACCTCTGAAACTCAGAATCTTAAACAGGTATGTCTCCTGTTGGTTTTACTAAAACAGTTTTCCTGGCCTATGCACTATCTCTTCAGTCTTCAAACTGAATGTTTCATTCAAGTCAGAGAAACTTTCCTATATCATATCTCTGTGTAATTTTAAGTTCCTTTTGTTAAGCTCTGTACACAAGGGACACTGATTATCCTTAATTGATAGAACAGCTCTGACTTCTATACCTGTCACATTCTAACTTCTTCCATCTCTGTCTTTTCCCTCTACCTCCACCCTCATCTTGTCTCTCCTTCATGATGGTGTTAATCTGATTTTTAGCCATGATTCTTTTATTACTTACTTTTCTGATATATTTATTATATCTGTCATCATGGAATTTTGGTTTTCAATTTATTTCCTTAGCTCTGCAGCCTCCCTTTTGATTCATTCTCTTGTTTTATTATTTCATTTTTGAGTTTTGGTTTTATTATTATTATTATTTTTAAAGATTTTATTTATTTCTTTATAAGAGACAGAGAGAGAGAGAGAGGCAGAGGGAGAAGCAGGCTCCCTGCCAAGCAGGGAGCCCGATGCGGGGCTCGATCCCAGGACCCTGGGATCATGACCTGAGCCGAAGGCAGACGCTTAACCATCTGAGTCACCCAGGCACCCTATTATTATTATTTTTTAAGTAGGCTCCACACTCAGTGTGGAGCCCCACACGGGGCTTGAACCCATGTCCCTGAGGTCAAGCCCTGAGCTGAGATCAAGAGTCGGACGCTTAACTGACTTAGCCTCCCAGGCACCCCAAGTTTTTGTTTTATTAAATTAAACCCATATTACGTTGTTCTAAAATGTAAAACACTTGTATAGAGTCTGTGTCTCTTGTTTGGGTCCCAGCCTCCAGAACTGTGAGACACACATTTCTGTTGTCCCAGCTGCCAACTTTGTGGTGCTCTGTTACGGCTGCCCAAGCAAACCAACACACCCGGCTACCTTATTTAACCTCCCAGCCAGCCCCCAGCACTCTGTCCCTCTTTGCTTTATTTTCTTCTTTACAACCTATCCCCTTCTAATATATGCTATCATTGTTAAATTCATTTTGTGTATCGCCTGTCTCTCCCCCACTGGAAGGAGGCCAAGGATCCTTGCTTTGGTTCCCTGATTTATCTCTAGGGCCTCATACATAGTAGAAGCTCAATAAACAGTTGTTGAGTGAACGCATACAACCAAACCTGATGCTTCCCATATGCTCGGGAATGACCCAGTGTCAGGCCTGTTGAGAACTAATGAAATCACACTGACGATTGCTTTATGATTTTTTTTGGAAAATGTTTTTGGAGTCATTCATCCTTTCGGAGAGTATTTATCGAGAGCCTGCTACACACCAGGTGCTGCTCTTGGTGGTAAGAGTAAAACAGTAAACAGAACCCAGAGGGAGAAAGAGATAATAAGCAAACACTGTCGAGATAATGTCAGGTAGTGATAGGTGCCGTGAACATTAATTAAGCAGGGCGAATGTTCCAGAACATTAATTAAGCAGGGTGAATGTTCCGGGTAACCATTGCCATGAACCAAACCACCCTGAAACCAAGGGGCCAACAACAACCATTTCGTGTTATTGCTTGTGGTCCTTTGGCGGACTGGGCCCATCAGAGTGGTTCTTGCTGGGGTCTCTCGTGCAGTGGAGTCGGCTGTTGACCAGGCCACGGGTCATCTGAAGGACTGGCTGGGTTGGACGCTGAGGACGCTCACTCACTTGGCCGCCGTTGATGTTGACTGCCAGCCGGGGGCTCAGCTGCGCTGACGACCAGAGTGCCCACTTGTAGCCTCTCCAAGTGGCCTGGGTTTCTCAGCCGAGTGGCTCGGTTCTGGAAGGAGCTCTCTAAGAGCAAGTGTTCCAAGCAGCAGGAAGCAGAGGCCGCCGGGCTGCGAAGATCACTGTCACTTCTATCGTATCCTGTTGGTTAAGTCAGCTGCCGCAGGGCCCCCCATTTTCAAGGGGCTGGTGAAAGAACCCATGGGCTGGGCCTGATTGCTGCACACTTTTGGAAAACACAATTGGTGCCGTCTGGGTCTTGTATGTAGGTGGGCAAGCAGGAGAGAGAGCTGTTCCTCGTGCGGAAGTCCTCTCTGCTCAGGGGACCTGTGAGTGCAGGCCTGAGGGGAGTGAGGAAATGAGCCATGTGGGTATCTGGGGAAGAGTGTTCCAGCCAAGCAAGGCAGGTACAGAGGCCCTGAGGCAGAAACCTGTGTGGCATGGTGAGGAATGGCTGAGGCGGGGTGGGAAGGCAGCCCTGGAACCCACACTTAGAAGACTCCGTGGGGGAGATACGTGCAGTGTCTTACCCCCAGGACGGAACAGTGCACAGATGCATGAAGGATTTTCCTTGGGCAGGGAGCCCTTGATGATGCTTCTATCCACGCCTGCCCCATGCTCCTCGCCTTCTCCCACCCCACCCTGACCCCGAACCCCCTGGTGCCCTTCGCTTCTTGGTCTCCACCAGCCCATGAGGCCTTGTCAGGAAGTCACTCTTCCTGCCCAGAAGCCTGGTGCCTGGCAGCAGGTCACCCATTTTGCTCTGTTTGCTGCTGTGTGACTTAGGATCGGGCGTCCCAGAGCAAGCCCTGGCTCGTGTCTTAGCTCTGGTGGCACAGCACTCTTCCTTTCAGGTCAGGGCCCCTCCCAGACATAAAGCAATGGCTCAGAGCCAAGGGGGCCTAGGTGCCCCTTGGCTGGGACTGCAGCCTGCCCTGTCCCTTGCCCAGCTCTGGCCAGGCCCCTTCTGGGGGTCTGAACTCTTAGCCCACCACGCAACCCACTGGCTGGCTGAGCCCTGCCTCACACCATTGATTATCTGGAACCGTGACAACCTGAATCTAGACTCTCCTGACTCCCCCACTGTGGGGTCATCTGGTTTGTTGGTTTGTTTGTTTGCTTGTTTGTTTTTTGCACCTAAAGACTGGCAGCAGGGGGACGAGTTGCATGGTGAGGGTGCCAATTCGGAAGGCTGCCTGCCTGGGTTTGGATCTGGCTCTGCCACACACTCATGGTGTTACCTTGGACAAGTAGTTTAATCTCTATGTGCTTTTTTTTTTCTTCAATAGAGGGCTTTCACTGCATCTTTAAAATATTATAAATAGGTCTTAAGAATGAGCTGTCATTTTGTTATTTCCCTGGCTGGACAGCCCTTAGATCTTCTTTTTTTTTTTTTTTTAAAGATTTTATTTATTTATTCATAAGAGACAGAGAGAGAGAGAGAGGCAGGCTCCCCGCTGAGCAGGGAGCCCGATGCAGGACTCGATCCCAGGACCCTGGGATCATGACCTGAGCCGAAGGCAGACGCTTAACCATCTGAGCCACCCAGGCACCCGCCCTTAGATCTTCTTCATCAGCCTGCTAAACTGTTCCTTTTTCAGAGACTTGGACACCATCCCAAAATATCCTGGTCTGTTTTTAACTTTTGTGGCTTGCAGAATCGATGCAGCAACCTGAATTTGATGCAAGTTCAGTGTCTTTTCCTTTAAGCATTGACTCATCTTCCTGGCCTTGAAATTGTGCATAAGCAATGCCTGACTTCATTCAAACGTTGCTGATGCATTTCTCACCCAAGGAATTTCAGATTTCAACAAGAGCCTCACCCTCCAGAATGACAGTGTTGACCAGGAAGTGAGCACACAGATCTCATCTTGTCACAGAAGCCAGGATAACACCTTCCATCATGTTCTTTACACACCACCAGCCAACACAACCTGTAGGGAGTTCCTTACTATTTCCCCACCGTTTGTCCACCCAGAGCCTCTTCTTTTTCTTTCCAAGGAGACAGTTCTACATTGATGTGATTGAAGTCCCTCTGGGGCCCTTCACGATACCTGTGCATCCCTTCCCAGTGATGTCTACATTTTCTAGAATGTCAGTAGTCTGTGTGCTGAGGATGGTCTTTATGCTCACAGTAGATGTGGTGGAGTCCCCCTCGACATGCTTTTGTTTCTGCATCTATAAAGTGGGATGTATAACATTACTGATGCCACAGGCTTGCTGTGAGTATTTACTGAGTTCCTGCATGTCAAGGGTTTAGAAAGACGCTCGGCACACAGCAGGTGTTAAGCATTGGCTCTAGTTACTTTACTCTTATCAGAGTCTGGGACTCCTTGCATGATGCTCCAGACCTTTCCGTGCTGCTCTCCAGAGCGAGGTCCTGTAGCTGGACCTCATCTCGAAGTCCCACATCCACTGGGCCTCTCAGGTTATTTTCCCCTCCCAGCTGGTCTCACTGTCCTGATAACCCATCACGCCCCCTACCTGGATCAGTTACTCAGAGAACTGAGAAGAGTATAAAATTTCATTTTGTGATAGAATTTGGCAGGAGCCCATTTGAATTTCCAGAGCTTGGACCAGGGGACTCCAAATAGGCTTTGGTACGTTTGGAGATAAAACAGAAGTCTTAGCCATTGATAGGCTTCGGCAGCGGCCACACAGTGGGAGCATTGGCTGACTAGCTGGAGAGGGTGGCGTAGGTGCTGGGCAGGAAGGGGGCAGTGTGGTTGCAGGTTGCTAAGAGACCTGGCTTGGGTTTTTCTGTCTACCAGCATGCGGTATTTCGGGGTGCTTATGGATAAGTAGGGGGCCGGGAGGGGGGAGGCAAAGTCTCTGATGTTCCAGTGGCGATGAGCAGACACTGTAGCTTTGTCCCTATTTGGGAATGCTGGTCCGCTGAGTCCAGCTATCACAAAAGGGTAAAGAATCAAGGAACATTTGAAACCTTGAAATAGGCTCTGGTTTCTGTGTTACTTTTTTTTTTTTAATTATTTTTTATTGTGGGAAAAATGCATGACATTAAATTTGCCATCTTAACTATTTCTAAGTGTTCAGTAGTGTTAAGTATAGTCACACTGTGGTGCAACCAATCTCCATAACTTTTTCATCTTGCAAAACTGAACTCTATAGTCATTAACAACTCTGCTTTCCCCCTTCCAGCCCCTGGTAGACATCATTCTTTGTTTCTATGAGTTCCACTCTAAATACCTCTTCTAAGTGGAATCACACAGGGTTAGTTTCTCACTGAAAGCCTAGACTTCCTTTTTTTTTTAGGTTTTATTTATTTATTTGACAGAGAGAAACACACAGAGAGAGGGAACACAAGCAGGGGGAGTGGGAGAGGGAGAAGCAGGCTCCCCACGGAGCAGGGAGCCCAATATGGGGCTCGATCCCAGGACCCTGGGATCATGACCTGAGCCAAAGGCAGACACTTAACGACTGAGCCACCCAGGTGCCCCGAAAGCCTAGACTTCTTGAAACCTTTATGATGATCGCCAATGCATACACCACCCTCTTCTTCCTCAATCTTCCCCTTCCTGCCTGTGCTCAGCCCACAGGTACTACCTTCCTCCCTATCCAATCTTTGGCCAGCATATCCGCCTGTACACTTTTCCTGGGTGGGCTCCCCCAGCCATGGCTCCAACCACCCCTAAGAGCTAATGGCTTCTAACCTCCCTTTAAGGCTTTATCCTCCCTAAGCCTCTGTCCTAAAGCCCCTTCCCCTGGTTCACTCGTGCAGACACCATGATTTCAGACTTCTAGCCCCTGGAACTGGGAGAGAATAACTTTCTTTTGTTTTAAATCACCCAGTTTGTGCTAATTTGTTATAGCAGCCTCAGGAAACCAATACAAGCCCCAAAGCTTTACTAATGCTATATTTCTTGACCTGGGTTAGAAGTACACGGGAGTTTCTTTATTATGGTTTTTAAACTGTACATATAAGTTATATATACATATATGATTTCAATAACAAAATAAAAAACAGCAAAAAGAACATCTAAGGAGTATCTGGGCTTTGAAAATGCGTTCAGATTGGGCCCATTTGGTTTGGGGGTTTGCTGGGTATGCCAAGATAGAGGCAGGTCTGTGGGGCACGTGTGGGAGGGGACATTCTGTAGTTGAACTTGAACGTCATAGATAATGGGATACAGCAATAGCCTGAGGGGCTGTGGAAGGTTCATGTATTACAAGCAAGAACTTCAGGTGATCATGGACCAGACGCCATTCCAGCAGGTGCGATGTCAACAGGAGGATGAGATGCCCTCCTTCTCGGGTGAAGCAAGCTATGCCCCATCACAGGGAGGGTCCTAGACGCAGGAGCTTAAGTGGAAGGGCCGTCTGTTGGGCTGGGTGTGCAGTATGTAGCCAGAGGGTTTCTTTCTTTGATCAGATGGGGGATGCTTGGGGAATAGCTAAGCAAGAGCCCGGTCTCCCTTGGAGGGGCCAAGGTCTGAGTACCCCCACCAACTCCAAGATGCTCATTACAATGCCGGGCACACCTGGCTCTCTGTTGTGGCCCCTGTGGACCTTCCAGGGAGAGGGGCTCATCAAGGGCCAGAAGCCAACCCCCCCCCCCGCCTCTGCAGACACAGTGGCCAGTGGTAGGCCAGCACAGCCCCCACCCACCCCTGGTGTCACGGGACTTCCTCTTGATGTGCCTCCTTCAAAACCCCGTTGGCTTTGTGAAGCTGACCTTCCGGGCAGCTTTCCTCTTCCCTTTTCTCCGCCAGGGGTATCAGGACTGTGTGACTTTTCTCTCTGCTTGGTTCCCTGCCTTGTAGTTAGAGGAGATAATAGCTATCCCAGGAATTGTCAATAAATGTATATTATTTTAGGTGAAAAAAGTTTTTTTAAAAGATTCAAAAGTGAATATGGAATACCTTATGGAACTATGCTAAACAAAGAGACACTGGTTCTGAGTGTACGACAAAAGTGCCTTTGGAAAGTGGGTAGAGATGGGAGAAAATCACTTTATACCCCTCTTAAAGCTCTGCTAAGTTCTGTTTAATGGATATTCTCGGAAGAGCTGGGCTGCCTTGCGGCTGCAGCCAAGTTGTAAAACTGTTTGGGATGTGGAAAGGTTAGTAAAGAGACCAATTGTACGGTCATTTCTAACGATCTGATGGGAAGGGTATTTGGAATGGCTTAAATGCTGGCTGCCGAGGAAACCAATGATCGGAAAAATAACATCACGGGGCTTTTTATAAGGCCCACTGGTGTCATGATGCAATGTGATTATTTTTTCTGACTTTCTGTTTTTGCCACAGGAAAAGGAAGAAGGGAGGGAATCAGAGGAGTGCTCAGATGCTTAATTACCAGTGCTTTTCCCAGATAAATTATAAACAGGCAGTTAAAGAATTCTCTTGTTACAGCGAAGACAAAAAGCAGCCTTTAAACACTTCGGATATCAACATGCCCTAATTTCAAAAGCACTAGAGCTATGTATAACCCCAAAGATAATCCTTTTCTCCAAGGAATTATTAAGCAGAGTATTAAAAAAAAAAAAAAAGTAACCCCTACTGTCTATTCCTGGGCCTATAGCAGACATCATTAATCAATCAAGGCAGATTTCCCCCCCCCCTTCCCCCATGGAACTGAGATGCTGCCCCAGAATTCTTCTCAACAATGTGTGCCTGACAGCTACTCTAAAGAGATCAGAATTGGCATGTGAGCTGAGCCAACTAAAGAGGCACCTAGTCTGGTGGTTAAAAGTGTTGTCTTTGGAGCCAAATCTCAGTTCAGCCACTTAAACTTTCAGATAAGTTTCCTGACCTGCAAAATGCAGATAAGAATAGTACCTATCTCATTGGATTGTTGTAAGGATGAAATTAAGTGCCACACCTAAAGAGCTTAGAACAGGACAAAGAGTAAGTGGAAGTAGTCAGTAAAAATTTTTTTTAATTTTTTTCAGGATAAAAAGTTGAAGATCATTTACTGTGTAACCCTAGAGGAAGAACTAGATTAAGATTTAGTTGTAATCTATAAATTAAAGAATTATTCCACAAAGGTATATTTAGCAACTATGAAATGCCTAAGCATGTATAAAATGTTGGGAATTCTGTGGCTAGCAAGACAAGTAAGGCATCATTTTCAGCTAGGTGACATAAATCTTGCTCTGAGTTGGCATCCTTTGAAATGCAATGATATACTGGCAAGTCATTGGTTTATATTCAGTTGTTTTATTTATTTATTTAAAGATTTTATTTATTTATTCGACAGAGAGAGGCACAGCGAGAGAGGGGACACAAGCAGGGGGAGTGGGAGAGGAAGAAGCAGGCTTCCTGCGGGGCAGGTAGCCCGACGCGGGGCTCGATCCCAGGGCCCCCGGGATCACGACCTGAGCCGAAGGCAGACGCCCAATGACTGAGCCACCCGGGCGCCCCTATATTCAGTTGTTTTACATCAAAATTCTATTTAATAGAAAAATAATAATTGAGAAGCTAAGTGGCCAATTAAATATGGAAAGCTACTTAACGTCAGTAATGAACAGGGGAACAAATTAATACAACAGTGAGAATGGGGGTGGGGAAGAGGAGAGAAGTAGAAGATCAAATGTAGGCATTCAGCATCCAACTATAAGGAATTCCAGCAAGAGAGAGGAGAGGCAAATAAGAGAGGAAATCACCAAAGAAATAATATAAAAATATGTCCAGGCCTGAAGGACAGGTGTCTCTAGATATAAAGGTCTCCTGAGGGGCGCCTGGGTGGCTCAGCTGGTTAAGCAGCTGCTTTCGGCTCAGGTCATGATCCTGGAGTCCCGGGATCAAGCCCCGCATCGGGCTCCCTGCTCAGCGGGGAGCCTGCTTCTCCCTCTCCCTCTACTGCTCCCCCTGCTTGTGTTCTCTCTCTCTCTGTGTCAAATAAATAAAATCTTAAAAAAAATAAATAAATAAAATAAAGGTCTCCTGAAGTGCATGGCAAAATAAATGCAAAAGACCTTCACCAAAGTATATTATCATGACATTTCTGAATTTCATAAAGAAAAAAAATAACATGGTTGGGGGAATGTTAAGAACTAGTTAAATATACAAAGAAACAGGAATCAAAATGGCAGTAGATTTTTAACCGGTGGTGTTATACCCAGTTAATCTATCAATCAAGTACAAAGGTAGAACAAAGACCAAAGGTAGACTTCAGTGACTTGAAAAGAATACTTCTGTTAAAGGATGATATTTTTTTTTAAAGGTAAAATCATGACTCTCACAAATATAAAGTGAACGTGTGTTAGATATTGTACTTAACTCCTTATTAATGAGTGAACCAGTAAGATGTTACAACCAGTTTAAAGAAGCCAAAGAACACAAAATTTATATGGAATTAAGGAATTTTCTTTCTTTTCTTTTTTTTTTTTGAATAAAGGAATTTTCAAATGAATTTACAAACAGGTATGAAACTGCCCTTTTGTATGGGGTGGGGGGAGGGACATGGATTATTTATTTGCAAATCTATAGATCAGAATTATTTTTGCATTGCCATCAGTTATCTACAATTTTCAGAGTTGTAAAATAGCTCTAAGGCAGTGAAAGGCACAGAGCCCCCATACTATCAAAATCACGTGAGTCCAAAGGATGTGCTCTAAATAATACAGAGTTTTTCACTGAAGCACATTTTCCAAGTACACTCCCAAGTGATTTTTATTAGGATACTACTAGAGAATATGCACCATCAGAAGGAAGGAGTAAAATTAAAAAGGGGGGTGGAGGGGAGTCTGGCTGGTGTGGTTGCTAGAGCGTGTGACACTTGATCTCAGGGTCGTGAGTTCGAGCCCCACATTGGGTGTAATTATTACCTTAAAAAATAAAATTAAGGGGCGCCTGGGTGGCTCAGTCGTTAAGCGTCTGCCTTTGGCTCAGGTCGTGATCCCAGGGTCCTGGGATTGAGCCCCGCATCAGGCTCCCTGCTCTGCTGGAAGCCTGCTTCTCCCTCTCCCACTCCCCCTGCTTGTGTTCCCTCTCTCGCTGTGTCTCTCTCTTTCAAATAAATAAATAAAATCTTTTAAAAAAATAAAATAAAATAAAAATTAAATTAAATTTAAAAAAAGAGGGGGACATAAAGAGAGCAGGAGATGGGATCCTCAAAACAGGGACTAGGTATCCAACACAGGAAGATGTGAAGAGAAGTCCCTGGCTATAGGGGAGCATTAGGTCAGAGCCCAGCCAGCTCCGAGTGCAGGAGGAAGGAGGACTCCTGAGAAGCTCCAAGAAGAAGAAATGGAACTGATGTACTTGAACATATGGAAAGTATCACGGAAAGGCCCTTGGCAGAGATGTGAAAGCTTTTGAGAACACTAATGATAGGTAATAGAAGGCGAAGTGAATAAAAAAAAAAGCCATCATTGACTTTAGGGATACTGGAGGGTTGCACAGGAATGGAGCTAAATAATGCTTCCCTGGCTCATCATAGTTATTCTAATGTAAATACGACTATTCACCCACAAAGTGTCATAGGGTTATGCTGGGGCGATAGGGGAGGGGAAGTGATGGGTGTACCTGTGGGAGACTTAGGGACTCACGCACCAACGTCCGTGAATAATGTCTAAAAATGATAAATTAAGAAATAGCAGTAGAAGCATAGTATTCCAAAATATGGAGATTAAATGCCAGAGAAAATAGAAGCTTGCCAGTAGCTGCCTCTGGTGGTAAGAAAGCTTAGGGCAGGGAACTGCTGTTTTTCATTAAAAACTTATATACATGCATATACACATACATGCATATATATATATATAAAACTCTACATGCATTTATTAAAAATAAATTGGAAAAAAAACGATTTCACCTAAAAAAGGCATATATTATTAAGTGCTGGTGAAGTGTGGGTAATCTCAAACACTCCTCGTGAAGTATAAATTGGCACAGCCTTTTTGGAAAGGTCACTTGGCAGAATCTAGTGAAATTTTACATGTCCAAACCCGTCAACCCAGCAGTCACACGTCCTGACCTTTATCCTCAGAGAAAACACTTGCACATGTGCTCAAGGAAGCATGCCTAAGGATGTTCCTGGAGCATTGTTTTTAAGGTAAAAAAAAGACGATGCTATAAATGTCCAATAAAAGGGAAATGGCAGTACAACAGAACAAAT
Source organism: Neomonachus schauinslandi (assembly GCF_002201575.2). NCBI lineage: Eukaryota > Metazoa > Chordata > Mammalia > Carnivora > Phocidae > Neomonachus > Neomonachus schauinslandi. Next base: position 92,062,184 of record NC_058414.1, on the reverse strand, counting down.
TAAAAGTCTGGTTTCATACCGTGCTGCTGACGGGTACTGTATGTACCATGTACTAATTAGCTCTCTGATGCCTCATTTAGTGAAAAACACAAGTTCCAGAACAACAACATTAATGTTAAAATTGCGGCCACACCGGGGCGCCTGGGTGGCTCCGTCGTTTAGCGTCTGCCTTCGGCTCATGTCATTGTCCCAGGGTCCTGGAATCGAGCCCTGCATCGGGCTCCCTGCTTGGCAAGGAGTCTGCTTCTCCCCGTCCTGCTCCCCTTGCTTGTGTTCCCTCTCTCACTGTCTCTCTCTCTCTGTCAAATAAATAAATAAAATCTTAAAAAAAATTAAAAAAAAAATTGCGGCCACACCCACACAAAATGAAGCTATATATATATATAGATACACACACACATATTCATATACACACACATATATGGATATATATGTATATGTATATATATATATATACTCATTTTTTTTTGTAGGGCTGTATGACTTTATTTTATGTTTTTTTTTTTTAAAGATTTTATTTATTTATTTGACAGAGAGAGACACAGCGAGAGAGGGAACACAAGCAGGGGGAGTGGGAGAGGGAGAAGCAGGTTTCCCGCGGAGCAGGGAGCCCGATGTGGGGCTCCATCCCAGGACCCTGGGATCATGACCTGAGCTGAAGGCAGACACTTAACGACTGAGCCACCAGGTGCCCCGACTTTATTTTATGTTTTAATTCTAGTTAGTTAACACACAGTGCTCTATGAGTGTCAGATGTACAATATAGTGATTCAGCACTTCCACACATCACCTGGTGCTCATCACGACAAGTGCCCTCTTTAGTCCCAATCACCTATGTCACCCATGAAGCAATGCATTTTTTATATGTTCACATAAGCATGTCTATGCACAGGAAAAATTCTGGAAGCATATATAACCAACTAATAATGGAATCAAGTGGGGACTTTACTGTCTTTGGCAGGGGAGGGGCAAAATGGAAATCTATTTTTAAATTAAAAAATTTTTGTGAATCATGGTAAAATACATGTAACATAAATTTACTATTTTAACCATTTTTAAGTGTACAATTGAGTAGTATTAAGCACATTCACATTGTTGTACAACCATCTCTAGAACTTTGTCCATCTTGCAAATCTGCAATTCTCATATCCTTTAACCCGCAACTCCCCGTCCCCCCCTCCCTACAGCCCCTGGCAACCACCGTTCTTCTTTGTCTCTGAATTTGGCCACTCTACGTACCTCATATCCGTAAATTGTCCAGTGTATGTCTTTTCTGTGATGGGCTTATTTCATTTTGCTTAATGTCCTCCAGGTTCATCTCTGTGGTAGCTGGTTCGTGCTAACTTTTTTGTGAGAATATGTACTTCTACTTGAGTGAAATGAAAAAGAAATACAGTTTTCAAAAGGAAAAGCAAATACACATGTAGAAAAATGAACTGGTAGGAAATACACTAAAATGTTCCTCCTGTATTTCTGGGTCGAGCCATTATGGTCATTTACATTTTCTTTTACTTTTTTTAAAGATTTTATTTATTTATTTGAGAGAGAGAGAGTGCATGAGTTGGGGAGAGGGGCCGTGGGAGAGGGACAAGCAGACTCTCCACTGGGCGGGGCTCGATCCCAGCACCCTGAGATCATGACCTGAGCCAAAGACAGACGCTTAACTGGCTGAGCCACCCAGGCGGCCCTACATTTTCTTTCATATTCTTTCTTATCTGGATTGTATGTTATTTTAGCACCAGAAAAAAATACTAAAACTAGAGAGCAAGAAAGCATGCTATTCTGGTTTTGGCCCATCACCCCAGGCAGACCTGCCATTTGGAAAGCAGCATTTGACTCGGTGCCTGGAGATGCAGCTCTGTTGACTTTGGACGTAGGGATGGAGTACTTGAGCCCAAGGCCTGGCCCGAGGGCATGGCTGTCCTCCAGCCTGGGGTTATGGCTCCTGAACAGGTAAAAAGATGCTCAATCTAACTGGAAACACACAAACGACAAGTTCAAGGTCAGTGGAGTTCTATTTTTGTTTTGTTTTGTTTTGTTTTGTTTTTTGCTTATCAGTTTGCCAGAGTTTGATACTGTTTGTTGGTGTGTTGGCGAAGCCAGAGCAAAACAGGTGGCCTCAAACACTGTTGATGGGAGGGCAGATCGGCCCAATCTCTATGGCGAGCAGTAGCCATCAAAATTACAAATGCAGGGGGGCGCCTGGGTGGCACAGTCGGGTAAGCCTCTGACTCTTGGTTTCGGCTCAGGTGGTGGTCTCGGGGTCCTGAGTTCAAGCTGTGCATCGTGCTCCTCACTCAGCGTGGAGTCGGCTCGAGTTCCTTTCCCTCTGCCTCTGCCCCTCCCACTCGTGTGCGTTCTCTCTAAGATAAATAGATCTTTAAAACAAATTACAAATGCACGTGCCCTTTGACTCAGAAATCCCACTTCTAGTAATTCATCTAACAGATACACGTATGGACAAAATTATATATACAGAGTGATTTTTGTTGCAGTGTTGTTTATAATAGCAAAAGTTTGGAAACAGCCAGTAGGGGACCAATTAAATAAATTTCTGTTGTTAAGCCCCCGAGTCTGTGTGTGGAGCTCTGGTAACCGTGTGGTGGGGGGAGGACCAGAGTGGAAGGAAGATTTGCAAGGATGTCACCGTATGGCCTTTTGCCCTCTGTTCTGTTTTAGGACAAAATGCCACGCCGCGAAATAAATGAGCTCTGTGCCTCAGTTCCCGAGTCTCTAAAAAGGAAATGATGATTCTAACCTCCTAGGGTCACTGTGAGGATTACGGGAGCCGATCCATGGCAAATGCTTCTATCGAAGCCTGGCACAGCCACGGGACAGGGGAGCTCCAGTGGTCCAAGTTGCAGCTGCCTGGAGACAGACAAGACATGATGTCGGAAAAGTCAAGTGCAATAGGAATACACCCGAGAGTGTTCTCTCGGGGAGACAACCGAGGACTGTGGGCAGGGCCGGCAGCCTGTTATATTGGTGGCTCTCCAAAGAGCCACACGTGCCGGGCTTCACAGCCTCGTGTGGATCTGATCGAACTGGTGGCCAGTGGTAACAGACGATCCCCCTTAAGCCCCGTCCTGCCCACACCAAGGGCGAAGACCCCAACTAGGCCCACTCCTCCATTTAGCCCTTGGAAGAACAACTGATGTTTAAGGCAGCAGAAGACAGAGGAGAGGACAAAGATGCCCCCTCCTCGTAAAGCCTTCCTGGGGGCCTCCTACGCGTGCGCTCATATTTCACAGGCTAAATCTCGTCACAAAGCATCCGTCCGGCAGCAGGAGTTGAGAAAGGAAGTCTTGTAGCTGGCAGCCTTGCCGCCCTGAGTGACATCCTACGGGTGATGAAAATGTTCTGCAACGGGATACAGTGATGATGGTTGTGTACCCTTGTGAGCGTACTAAATACCGAATGGTAGGTACAGTTTAAAGGGGTGAATTTTGTCCTGTGAATTTTATCACAATTGTTAAAAATTGGACTTCCGGTACTAAGGAATAAGAAGAAAATGAATATTGGGCGGTGGCAACCATCAGTCTTTCCATACCTGCTTTTTTTTTTTTTTTAAAGATTTTTATTTATTTATTTATTTGACAGAGAGAGATAGCGAGAGCCAGAACACAAGCAGGGGGAATGGGAGAGGGAGAAACAGGCCTCCCGCGGAGCAGGGAGCCTGATGCGGGGCTCAATCCCAGGACCCTGGGATCATGACCTGAGCCGAAGGCAGATGCTTAACGACTGAGCCACCCAGGCGCCCCTCCATACCTGCTTTTTAACTGCAACCACTTAGTTGCATTCGGTCTCTCTTGGCTTCTGGGCACCAGGGCCGGGGGATGGGGCACATGATTGACAGCCCGGGTCACGTGCAACACTCTATGGCTGGGGGTCGGGGGTCTGGGGCTAGGAGAAGCTAGGTAGACACACAGTTGTCCTGACATTTGCTGGGAGGATTTAGCTAGGAAGCCTCTGTGAAGTGAGGCTTTGGGACAAACCAGTATCAGTAGGCGCTGCCTTAATGAAGAGACAAGTGAACCTCTGACCCCTCACCAGTTTTCTCGGGGCAGTCATAGCTAGAGGGCCATTATTTACCTTCCCCATTTCAGGACCACTTCTCCATTGTTTTCCTCAGCAGCCCAGGCCAAGCCAGGTGTTTGCTTTCGAACTGGATCTGTCCGCTCTTTGTAAGCGGCACCCCACACCGAGGACGGCTCTGTCCCTGAGATGGCCAGGCAAGTTCTGTCTAGACGGGCCTGTGTTACCTCTGCACCCCGACTCTGCTCCTAGGAAAGAAAGGGGCAAGCGTAGTGCACAGACCACAGGGGGTGTGACCAGCATGGGGCTTACTTAGCTGCCCTCCTGCCCTGTGGGTGTCCAGAGGCCTGAGTCCTGCCCCGGGGCCTGCAACTCAGAAGGAGCAGGGCAGGGACCAGGGAATGACAAGGGGGAAAGAAAGGGTTAAAGTCTGTCTAGGTCTTTCAATGGGATGAAACCAGGGTAGAGGGTCTGCCAAGAACAGGTCAGGTTCAAAACCGGAAACCCCAGGGTAGTGATAAATGGACACTTCTCTGTAGACTTTACATGGATCCCTAGGGAAAGTGCTGGAACTGATCTCATTCAACAGTTTTTTTGGTGGGTTTTTTGTTTTTTTTTTACAAATCACATTGAAGAGGAAGTGCACAATGAGCTCTCCAGGTTTGCCAATGACACTAATATCTTCCAGGTGCCGAACTGTTAAGGTAATGGGGGAGGGGCAGGGAAATGGCCACAGTGATGGGCCGGGGGTAGAGCGGCGTTCCAGCAGAGCAGAGTCAGGCTCTGCCGCCCTCGGTTCTCTCAAGCCCCACGGATGCAGTTCCTGGGGTACCTGCAGCAACCGGCATGGGTGTAGGCCGTGGGGGAGAGGTGGGACCGGGGTGCCCGCATCTCTGGTCCACCTGGGGGCTCCTGGAACCGCCAATTCCCTCCTGGCTTGTACACAGAAGCCGTGCTTCTTTTCTGGCTACCCAGCCTTCCTAGAATTCCTTCAAGAACTGCCCCCTTTCCCTCCCTCTGCTGTGCTTAGCTCTGTGGTCACCTCCGCCAGCTCTCTGCTGTTCCTGCCAAGTCCCTCCTCGCTGGTGCATGAATTGTAGATCTTCCCTAGCTCCTGACCTTAAGCCTCCTCTGCTTGGGTGATGTGTGGTGTGAGCTCAACCTGTCCCCAGCCTGGGGGCTGTGTCCTCTGCCATGTCTTCCCACTCCTTTGAATCGACCTGGCCCACCGTACCTCCCCTTCTCCCCGCCCCCGCTCTCTCCCGACCAGCGCTTGCTAGAACAGAGAAGCCCCACCTCAAAATACATTTCCGTTGAATCTCAGCGGATGCTCAGCGTCCCGCCAGTTCTCTGACGGGGGGCGGGGGGGGGGGGGCTTCTACATCTCCCCCCCCCCAAGTCCCTCATTTCTGCTGCAATCTTCACCTCAACATCAGGTGCCTTCTTCAGCTTAGCCTGCTCTTTTTTTTTTTTTTAAAGATTTATTTATTTGAGAGAGAATGAGAGAGAGCACATGAGAGGGGGGAGGGTCAGAGGGAGAAGCAGGCTCCCCGCTGAGCGGGGAGCCTGATGCGGGACTCGATCTAGGGACTCCAGGACCATGACCTGAGCCGAAGGCAGTCGCTTAACCAACTGAGCCACCCAGGCGCCCCAGCTTAGCCTGCTCTTAATTCAGATATGCACCGAGGCACTTCCACTCCCCCTCTCCCCACTCCCACAAATGGTTCTGATTCTTATTTTCAGGCACCACAACCAATGATACAAAGTGTTCTAGTGTTTACTTTCCAGGCACCCGGAAATCAACCAGCCAGGCCTGGTCTGCACAGACTAAGCAGTGCTCAGAGGTTCATAGGAAAGAGAAAGCCCTCTAAGGGTCCCATCCTGCTCCATACGTTAATCACAGGAGATTAAGCTGTAGCCTTTCGAGGGGCAAACTTTCTCAAGTTTAAATTGTTGGGAGGGCAACCAATGAAATAATTGATTTAGGCAGGGATCCTCAACGAGTACCGAAATCATTCGGTGAAAACTAGTTGAGAAACAGGGTAATTGCATGGTGCCTAACCCCACAGAATCACTTGCTAATCATGAGGGGGGAAAAAACTTTATAAAGATCTGTGATCAACTGACCCAATTTAGCATCATTAATAGAGGGACATATTATGGGGTTCCTGATGTCACATGAGTGAACTGTTCTTGCCCCAAATGGTTAATCTTAATCTGTTCACCTTAATTTTTCAACCAGGGTTCTGGGAAAGAAATAAGCCAGTGACCTAAGGCATTTGTATTAGAGTTCTCCAGAAAAACAGAACCAATAGGGGTATGTGTGTGTGTGAGATTTGTTACAAAGAACTGACTCCTGCAATTATGGGGGCTGAGCAGTCTCAAGAGTTACAGGTGGCACGCCGAAGACCCAGGAGAGCCAACAGTATAAATTCCAGTCTGAAATTCCAGTCTGAAGGTAGGAAAATAATAATGTCCCAGTTCCAAGGCAGTCAGGTAGGAGTTCCTTCTGACTCACTGGAGGGTCAGGCTTTTTGTTCTCCTCAGGCCTTCAACTGCTTAGATGGGGCTCACCCATGTTAGGGAGGGCAATCTGCTTTACTCAGTCTACCAATTCAAATGTTAATCTCACCCAGAAACACTCTCACGGCTGCACCTAAAATAATGTTTGACCAAAATTCTGGGCACCCTGTGGTCCGGCCAAGTTGACATATACAAATCACAGTTTCCTTTGTATATAATGAATAAATTTCTCCCTATGAATCTAGAATTGTTTCAGTACAGATGAACCCCAGTTGAAAAAGCCTAGTTTAGAGGAAATAAAGGGTTAGAGGGACAAGCTAAATGGCATACAAGGAAATAACCAGAAAAATCCAGAATGTAGGTTATTCTATAAAATAACTAACCTGGTTTCTTTAAAAAGTCACCGTCAAAAAAATAAATGGTGGGAGAGACTTTTCTAAAATAAAAGAGACATAACAACCAAATACAATCTGTGAACCTTGTTTAGATTCTGGTTCTATAAAAAAGAGCTATAAAATGTATTTTGAGGGAAATCTAAATATGGACTGGATATTAGATGATATTAAGAGATTACTGTAGGGGCATCTGGGTGGTTCAGTTGGTTAAGTGCCCAACTTTTTTTTTTTTTAAGATTTTATTTACTTAGAGCAAGTGTGTCCATGTGTGCACTCTTGCATGAGTGAGGGAGGGGGAAGGAGCAGAGGGATAGGGAGAGAAAGAATCCCAACCAAACTGAGCTCAGGGCCCAACCTGGGGCTTGATCCCATAACCCTGAGATGACCTGAGCCGAAATCAAAAGTAGGATGCTCAACCGACTGAGCCACCCAGGAGCCCCTAAACATCTGACTCTTCGTCTCAGCTCAGGTCTTGATCTCAGGGTTGTGAGTTCAAGTCCTGTGTTGGGCTCCATGCTGGGCACGGAGCCTACTTAAAAAAAAAAAAAGAAAAGAAAAGAAGTTATTGTAAACTTTCTTAGATGTGAAAATGGCACTGTGGTTATCTTTAGGAGGTGCATACTGATGCATTTGGGGTGAAATCGTTTCTAAAACTTATTTTCAAGCATTTTAGCAAAAAAAAACCCCACCCCTCATACATACGGATAAAGCGAAAGTGGCAAAATGTCAACAATGGTTAAGTCTAGGTGGTGGGCATATGGGTGAGCATTATGCTATTCTTTCAACTTTCTGTATGTTTGAACATTTTTGTAATAAGCTGCTGGGAGTGAGGTTGAGAGCAGTGGACACCTAGTGAATCTGATTATATCACAGGCATGGGAGAGGTCAATAATGCTGGACTTGGAAAAATCTCTTCATTCTGTGAGGCTTGGAGTAGTATTTTGGGCTGAATTGTGTCCCCCCACCCCCACCCCAAATTCATATGTTGAATCCTAACTCCCCGTACTTCAGCATGTGACTATCTTTAGAGATAGGGCCTTTACAGAGGTAATTAAGGTCAAATGAGGTCACTGGGGGTAGTGTCCTTATAAGGAGAAGAAATTTGCGCATAGACTGGAAGAGAGAAAAGACAATGTGCTATGAACTAAATGTTTGTGTCCCCCCAAATTCATATTCAGCTCCCACCCCCTGCCACCCCAATGTGATGCTATTTGGAGATGGAGCCTTTGGGAGACAACTAGGTTTCAAATAATTAGGTTTGCATGGTCATGAGGGTGGGGCCCTGTTATGGACAGGATGTTTGTGTCCCCCACAATCATATGCTGAAACTACATACCCCTCAGTGTGGTGGTATTAGGAGGTGGGGCTCTTGTGAGGTAATGAGCGTTAGATGAGGCGGTGAGGGGAGAGCCCTCCTGAAGGGGAATAGTGTTCTTCTTTTTTTTTTTTAAGATTTTATTTATTTATTTATTTATTTGAGACAGAGAGAACGAGAGAGAGAGAGAGAGAGAGAGAGAGAGAGAGAGAGAGAGAGCACATGAGAGGGGGGAGGGTCAGAGGGAGAAGCAGGCTCCCTGCTGAGCAGGGAGCCTGATGCGGGACTCGATCCGGGGACTCCAGGATCATGACCTGAGCCGAAGGCAGTCGCTTAACCAACTGAGCCACCCAGGCGCCCCGGGAATAGTGTTCTTCTAAGAGTCTTGAGATTGCTTGGTTCCTCAGCTCCGCACTCTGCCCCGTGAGGATGCCACAAGTTAGCAGGCACTCTCCAACCTGGAAGAAGGCCCCGGTCAGAACATGACCAGTGCAGGCACCTTGCGTCTGGGACTCCCACAACTGTCGTTTGTAAGCCCCCCTCCCCCGTGGGTGGCGGTTTGTGCCAGAAGCCTGAGCTAAGACAGACCCTTCTGATGGGATTAGTGCTCTTCTAAGAAGAGGAGGAAACAACTGAACTCTACCATTCAAGGACGCAGTGAGAAGCCGCCTCTGAGCCGGAGAGAGGGCTGTCACCAGCAAGTGACCTGGCTGGCACCCTGATCTTGGACTTCCGGCCTCCAGAGCTGTGAGAAAACAAATGTCTGCTGTCTAAGCCCCCAGCCTGTGGTATTTGGTTGTGGCGGCCCAAGCAGACGAGGGCATGAGGTGAAGACACAAGAAGACAGCTATGTACAAGCCGAGGAGAGAGGCCTCAGAAGAAACTAACCCTACCAACATCTTCACCTCAAACACGTCGTCTCCGTAACGGTGAGACGGTCCTATCATTTAAGCCACTTCATTAGGTCAAACCCACAAACCAATGCAAGTTACAAGTATCATGGACCATTGTTTGCACTTCCTTTAAATGAGACACAGCTCTCCCACAGGAGAAAGAGTTCAAATGAGGCAAAGTTCACACTTTTCTGTGTTTTCCTCTGGTTGGGACAAGACAAGTTGGCAGCTAGAGGCCAGCCACCTGAGGGACAGCGGAACGTGGAATGGGGACACACCCATGGGAGCCCCTTGGGGCTACCATAGTCTTCTACTTTGGGATCTTGACCATGGGCATAGAATTTGCTTTTTAATAATTATTTCCTCTTATTCTCCCATGCTAGGAATAGAATTGTATTTTAGGTTGTTTTGTTTTGTTTAAAGATTTTATTTATTTATTTGAGACAGAGAGAATGAGAGAGAGAGAGCACATGAGATGGGGGAGGGTCAGAGGGAGAAGCAGGCTCCCCGCCGAGCAGGGAGCCCGATGCGGGACTCGATCCCGGGACTCCAGGATCATGACCTGAGCTGAAGGCAGTCGCTCAGCCAACTGAGCCACCCAGGCGCCCTAGGTTGTTTTGTTTTTTAAAGATTTTATTTTTAAGTAATCTCTACCCCCAATGTGGGGCTCGAACTCACAACCCTGAGATCAAGCATCACATGCTCTACTGACGGAGCCAGCCAGGCGCCCGAATGGAGTTGTAGTTTGTAACCAGGCTTCAAGGCGAAAAAGGTATATGCAATATGAGAGTAAGTTTCTCCTGTGGGAGTAAAGCCAGGAAATGGTCAACATTTGAGAGACGAGATCGGCGGTCTGTAGAAGCCCTTCACTCTGAGGGCGTCCACACCCGTCTTCTAGGAGGGCGCTGTGGAGGGAGTCCCAGACTCGAGCACAGACTCCCCCCCCCCTTCCAAGTAAGAGCGGGAGACTGATCAGTGCCATTGGTATGGCCCGTTTGGGCCACACGCTCCTCATCTTGTAAAATGCGCCGAACGCCACCGAGCTGGCAGGGACACGGGCAGATCAGCGCTGTTGGCTGTAAAGCCTGGGAACGAGGCCTGGACCCTGCAGACGGTGGCTGTCACCGCTGCTGCTGTTTGTTGGGAACACCCAGTAAAAGGCGGTGGAGGTGCAGCGTGAGGCAAGTAGAAGCAAATAGAAAAGAAAGCCGCCATACACCGATGGTAGTTAAAATGATAGAAACAGAAAGTGGAACGGCTCCCAGAGGCGGGGGGTGGGGGGGGAGGGGGGTGCTTGTGTGACGGGTGTAGAGTTTCAGTCTTGCAAGATGGAAAGAGTCCTGTAGATGGACGGTGGTGACAGTTGCACCGTGATGTGAACGTACTTAATGCCACTGAATCGTACACTTCAAAATGGTTACGATGATAAATTCTGTTATGTATGTTTTTCTACAATAAGGAAAAAAACAAAACAAAACAAAAAGAAGCTACTTTATCACGCAGTATAGCCCAATAGATAAAAACAGGGGAATGTTTAAAAAGCCAACAGTGATAAGCTGTTAAAAAAATGGATGGATGTGGGGCATCTGGGTGGCTCAGTCGGTTAAGCGGCTGCCTTCGGCTCAGGTCATGGATCCCAGGGTCCTGGGATTGACTCCTGCATCGGGCTCCTTGCTCAGCGGAGAGCCTGCTTCCTCTCCATCTGACCCTATCTCCCACTCATGCTCTCTCTCTCTCTCTCTCAAATAAATAAATAAAATCCATTAAAAAAATGGATAGACTTGAAAATGTACAAAAATGGAAATTCTACAGGGCAACTATTTCTATAAACAAAGTAAGACTACAGAAAACAAACTGGGAGAAATGTTTTCAATTTCTGTCATTTCCTGACTGAAGAAAAGGAAGTGCGTGCGTTACGAGAGTGGCCTGCAAGAAGTCTAGAAAAGAGGAGCCTGTGGAATATGCATTCTGCAGACTCCCCGGGGCTTTCCAGGGGCACCCACGGCGGCGCAGGTTGGTGGGACCAACAGTTCCTCAGGCCTCATAATGTCCCAGCTCAAATACCTCTCTGCATGCTCTGGATTTTTATGCTGAGATCTGTTTGGACACATATTAGGAACCAATAAATGTTTATTGAAAGATTTCATATATGAGAGGGTATTGGTTTGCTAGGGCTGCCATAATAAAGTAGCCCAAACTGGGTGGCTTCGAACAGTGGACATTCTACGGTTCGAGAGGCCAGACATTTGAAATCAAGGTGTCAGCGAGACCACACTCCCTTTACATGCTCTCAAGAGGATCCTTCCCTGACTCTTCCTCACTTCTGGTGGCCCCGGGCGCTCCTTGGCCTTTGGCAGCATCCTCTTCCAGCCCCGGCCTCCTCATCTGTTGGGACACCAGTCGTTAGATTCGGGGCACATCATCTATCAAGGATGATGTCCTCTCAACACTTTTAACTGATTACATCTTCAAAGACCCAATTTTCAAATAAGGTCACATTCCGGAGTTCTGTTTGGGTGTGAATTTTTGGTGGACACTATTCAACCTACTACACAGAACTGTTTCAGTTGCAAATTACAGAAAACCCCATCTAAGTAGCTTAAACAAGTAAAAATGATTATTTTTTTTCAAAATTATTGTTATTGTTTTAAAAGATTTTATTTATTTGAGAGAGAGACAGAGATAGCGAGAGAGAGAGCACAGGCAGGGAGGAGAGGGAGAAGCAGGCTCCCCTCTGAGCAGGGAGCCTGACGCGGGGCCTGATTCCAGGACCCTGGGATCATGACCTGAGCCGAAGGCAGATGCTTAACTGACTGAGCCACCCAGGTGCCCCTAAAAATGATTATTGGGAGGATTAACAGAAAAGTCTAGGAGTATGTGGAACTTCAAGAATGGCTTGACCAAGGAGCTCAGTGTCTCTCGTTCAGATCTGTCTTTTATATGTTGGTCTCATTCTTAGGTTTCCATCTTGTGGCTTCCGGCAACTCTAGTCTCATATCATCCTTATTGGTAGCAACCCCAGTAAAAAGTATCTAGTATCTCTGCCTGAATACTGTCAGCAAACATTTCATGGATATTTTTGGTTTTGAAGGTTTCATGCCCATCTTTAAACCAATCACTGTGGCCAGGCCTGAGTCTATACCTCAGGTCTAGAGCCAGGGGCAGATTCAGTCCTACTGGAAAGCACACAGAGGACGAGGGAGGGGTTTTCCCCAGAGTGAACTTGGGGTACTGTTTCCAGAGGCGTGAGGAGGTTCGAGGTAGTAAAAAGTGTAGCCGTCCACTAGAATGTTGGTCTTCCTCCAACATCAAAGAGTTCCTGAGAGGCAACTCTGGTCTTCACATCTGTATTCCTGAGCCCTGGATAGCAGCAGACACTCAAATAAGTAATTTAGTTTCTGAGGGCTTATCCACTATAAATCTGAGACTCAGTTCCTGAACCAGGGTGACTCCACTCCATTGAGATACTGCTCTTTGTAAAACCCTATCTGGGTATACCAGTTGGTCACCTGTTGTGAAATTATTCTTAAAAACTTCCATGAAGGGGCGCCTGGGTGGCTCAGTCGTTAAGCGGCTGCCTTCGGCTCAAGTGACGATCCCAGGGTCCTGGGATCGAGCCCCGCATCGGGCTCCCTGCTCGGCGGGGAGCCTGCTTCTCCCTCTCCCACTCCCCCTGCTTGTGTTCCCTCTCTCGCTGTGTCTCTCTCTGTCAAATAAATAAATAAAATCTTTAAAAAAAAAAAAAAAACTTCCATGAAAGGGAACTGGAAAAAAAAAAAGCTCATGTTTGGGTCAACGTGGCAGCAAAGAAACACACGTAGTAGGCGAAACGAAGGAACAAAGAAACACATCTCCATCTCACCCCTTTGTCCCAATACACACACACAAATCTCAATGTCTGCAGGGGAGGAGTATTGTTGCCCTCACATACCCTAGAGCCCTGGTGGAGAAAACAAGATTCTGAGTGTAGGCATATGTCATCTAGTGGTTTAGGCTTGACGTGTTGTACCTTAAACACCCTCCGAGGGGCCTGGTCTCCCAAGCACCAAAAGAGCCAGTGCCCAGAGGCTGAAGTCAGACAGCCCTTTAGTAGATGGAGCTGGACTCTGGAACCACACCGTGGAGTTTAATTTGCTGACCTAGATGTAGTTTGCAGCCCACAAAACCTCATACCACAGCAAAGCTTTCTTGTGCTGAGACAGCTGGCTGGGTGTGATGTTGCAATGACTCAGTTCTTAGCAAAGGGTCTGAAGAAATTAGGGGCAGAGCTAGAGCCCTAAGACCACAGCCCCAAGAGACCTTCCTGTTTATTCCAGGGCAAGAAAAGGGGAACCTTCTGTTTGTGGGCACTGGTGTTTCATCAAAAGGGACGAGGCTGGGGCTTTGGGTTTGAGCTGTGTATACACATGATGGTCAGACAATTATACTTAGGCTGATCATTCAGACTTAGCCACACAGGCCCACGCATTTTTGGAAAGTGGTCTTCAAACTGTGTGAATCAAGTCCTATTTCTCCTTGACTTCCATTTTGAAATTGGGACTCCGTTTACACGAGGAAGCTTATTTCAATAAAATCAGAGTTGAAAACTTTGGGTTCTGAGGACTTCCCATTAAACATAGCAGATTGAACATGTGCATAAGCCTCAGCCTCCTCCCCAAACCCCACTAAACTGTGAGTAAAGAGAGTTAAAAAAAAATAAATTAATTAAAAAAGCATATACCTGTAAGAGAGATAAGAGCAGAGAGGGGAAGGAAAAAAAATCTTAGCTGAAGCCTATTGATGCTCAAGAGAAATAAACTTACTTTGTCTATATCTCCCTACTGTGAAGTATGCATCTAATAATAAATTGTTACACATTGTTACATTGGCCACTGTTCACTGAAATACTCACCATGTTTGTACTGAGTGTGTGTGCATGTTGATACAATTTTATATAAATTTATGCTCTGAAAAGAATACATCTTAGAGTATGTTGGTAGAAAGAAGGGGCAGGGGATTTAAACACATCCATGTGAGTTCATATTTTTAGTATTTATGATATTTATAGTATCTAGTATTATAAATATAAAAATAGTGTTTAGTGTTTATGGTAGTTAGTATTTATATTTCCTAAAATATATTTAGTGTTTTAGTGTTTATATGTATTTATAATATATTTAGTATTTCATATTAGTAGTGTTTTTAATAGAATAGTGTAGTATAGTATTAACATTTATGGTATTTTTCAACCCTACTGTTGCGTTAGGATCACCTTCAAATGCTTATTAAAAATGGGAATTCTTGGGGTGGCTCAGTAGGTTAAGCATCCAATTCTTTTTTTTTTTTTATTTGTATTTTTTTTTAAAGATTTTATTTATTTATTTGAGAGAGAGAGAATGAGAGAGAGCACATGAGAGGGGGAGGGTAAGAAGGAGAAGCAGGCTCCCCGCCGAGCAGGGAGCCCGATGCGGGACTCGATCCAGGGACTCCAGGATCATGACCTGAGCCGAAGGCAGTCGCTTAACCAACTGAGCCACCCAGGCGCCCCAAGCATCCAATTCTTGACTTCAGTTCAGGTTATGATCTCAGGGTCCTGGGATCGAGCCCCAAGTTGGGTTCCATGTTCAATAGGGAGTCTGCTTAAGAGTCTCTCTCTCCCTCTCCTTCTGCCCCTTCTCTCTCTCTCTCCCTCTCTAAAAAAAAAATAATAATAATAAGAGGGAATGCTTGTTAAAAATACATATTCCTGGGCTCTGCCCCAGATATATGAAACAATAGGGTTGTGGATGGCAGAATTGTCAGCAATCTGTTTTTCTTCCAACTTTTTATTTTAAAAATTTTCAAACATATAGAAAAGTTGAAAGAATACAATGCTCACCCTTATATCTTCCACCCAGATTTCACAATGATCACATTCACTACATTAATTATTTTTCCTTTCTCTCTCTTTCTCTAGCAATAATTTTTTTTTTTCCTGAAAGAGCTGAAAGTAAATTTCAGACATGCTGACATTTCAGCCTTGTTGTGGGTTGAATTATGTTCCCCCAAAAGACAGGCTCAAGTCCTAAACCCTGGTGCCAGTGAAGGTGACCTATTTATAAGTAGGTGTAATCAAGTTAAGATGAGAGCGTCCTGGAGTAGGATGGGCCCCTCCAAAGCTGGTGTCCTTACAAAGAGAAGAGATTTAAAGACACAGAGAGACACAGAGAAGAGGACATGTGACTGTGGAGGCAGAGATAGGGGTTAATGCTGTCCTAAGCCAAGAAACAGCTAGGATTGCCAGCAACTGCCAAAAGCTAGGAAGAAGCAAGGCAGGGTCTTCCCCAAGAACCTTCAGACAAAGCACAGCCCTGCCATTATCACTATACAAAAACTAACAATTTTATAATTTTGTAATATCCAGTCCATAATCAAAAGGATCCGATTGTCTTCCAAAGATCTTTTGTAGATTTTCTTTTCCTTTTTTTTTTTTTTTTTTGGCCAGAATCCAATCATGGTATCTTTCTTATATTCATTTGATTGTTATATCCTTTTAACTTCTTTTATTCTAAAGTAATGTCATTTAAAAAAAAAAATGACATTAACTTTTTGAAGTGTTAAGGAAAAAATTATTCTCAAACGATGGGAAAGACTTTATTCAAGATTATTGTAACAAGGGAGGGAGATCAGGCTCAACTGAAACAAGGACAGGTGGGGATTTCTAGTCAATGGGCAGGACGAGGGGGTCAGTGGATGGACAAGTACTAAGGGCAGATGTCATGGGGATAAGTAAAAGCTTAGAGCTGAGACATCAAAGCTGGGGGATGAGGACCTTGATCAGAAGTCAGGGGGGACCAGATGTCCACGGTGGGGGATGATTTAGCAAGATTCTTTGCTAAGACTGGCTGGGCAGGCCCAGGACAGAGTGGGGACCAAGGTCAAGGCCTAATCAAAAGATGTTCAGAGGAGCTGGACAAAAGTTTGGCTGAGGAGAGAGACTTTGTCACAGTGAAACACACGTGAGGTGATATATTCTTGATTCCTCCTGGTATAACTTAACTTGTTCTCGTGTGTCCATCTTTCCTGTACACTGGAATATAGTCATGAGGCTTGGTTAGATTCATGTTAGTTACGTTGGCAGGAATAATTCACAGGTGACATTGTGTTTTTCACATTCGGTTACATCAGAAGGCGCATAATTGTTGCACCATTGGTGATGCTCAGTTTGATTGCTCAGTTAAGATGGTGACCCCCAGATCTCCCCATTGTGAAGGGAAATTTTCCCCCTTGGGAACACATAAGTCATCTGAGGCGATGTGAACATCTTTTATCCAGTGGCTCCGTTGATAATCTTTGTGTAAATCACTTATTTTATTGGGGGCTGCAAAATAGTGATTTCTGATTCTATTATTCCTTCCATTTTTATTAGCTCTTTCCCTTCCTTTCCCTCTTGTATGGAATATCACTGTGGACACATGGATTTTGTTTTATTCGTTGTGTTACCAATTGTAGTCATTATTCATCCTGATGCTCAAACTGTCCCAAATTTGGCCAGTAAGAATCCCTTCTGTATCTCTTATGTTTTTGAACACTTCCTAGTCTTTTGGCACAATCTGATGCCCCAGTTTCACTTTCTCGGCCCTAGACAGAGAATCAGATATTTCTCCAAGGGACAGAAAACATTGTCATCCTTCTCGATTACCCTGAAGTAAGGTGTCGTTTCCTTACCTGTTTAAAATAAGCTTCGCAGTAGCTAATGGTTCTTAGGTGCTGTGTGCCCAGCCCCAAGGGTTTTCCGTGCCTCGCCTCATTTAATCCACGGGCCAATTCTTTACGGTAAATACTTTTACTTATCCCCATTTTACAGATGAGCAAACTGGGGTGTGGAGAAGTAAACTGCACAGGGCCACTCAGCGAACAAGTAGGGGAGTTACAATTGGAACTTAGATCATTCTGACCCCCAAATCAAGCTTGGAACCACCATACCATATTGCCAATTTTGCTACCGAAGCCAAAACCAAAACAAAACCCTACTTAAAAAGAACGGAACTTCATGATATCTACAATTAAAAACAAAAACAAAAACCATGCTTGAAGATGACAGTCATGAGGCAAAATTTAAAGAAGGAAATCCTGGAGAAATCTGATACCTTTCTCATGTGTTCTAAATTGCCAGTAATCACAGTTTAGGATAATCCAGGTCAGGCCTGGAATGTGATGAGAAAGCTTTCTTAGAACTCCACTAGAAGCCTTATCATGGAATGAAATGGAGCAGGGACTTTGGACCAAGTTAGTGTTAAAAGCCTTTCAAGCTTTTCTCACACCTACCAGCGGTTTTCTCTGCTGCTGGGGTGGTCTATTCAGAGCTTAGGCCTGCCAGGTTAATGGAGTGGGGGGGGCGGGGGGAGGGAGAGCTGCTAGGATTATGTAATGTGTCCTGCTTCTCCTGTCCCAGGGTGCTGGGAAGCGAGAGGGGGAACTGCCTGGGGGAAGGGGCCCCTTTTTCTAAACTGCACAAAGGTGCCTTATTGGCCAGCAGGGGCCATATCTGAGTGAAGTTCTTCCTGTACGAAACTGACTGTTCTGGGTTCAAGGGCAAGTGACCCTCTGTTATCTCTTCATGAGAGAACACTTCCTCCTCCCCACAGGAATTTCCAGTTGTTGTTACTAGCCTAGGTGTAACCTGAAATTTAAATGTAATGACATTTCTCTTAGAGCTAAGAGCTAAGGTTGTCCCTAGCAACCTGCCAGTTTCCTGCTTTCCTTTTCAGGAGGAGCGTCTTCGGCCTTTTATTCCTTTTGCCCTTTGCCGCTCTGACCTTAGCGTCCCGTTGACCTGGGGTGGTGCTTAGTGAGGAGCCTTCACCCAGGACACCAAGTCTCCAGCCTGTCCCTGCCCCTCCCCAGCCCCGAGAGTCTTTGCGTGGGACAGCAACAGGCACCTGTGTGCTCCGGGGGGGGGGGGGGGCGGTGAGGGGTAACAGGGAGTGAAAGGTGGGGGCCTGTTAAGATAAGGAGAAAGAATAAACAGAAGCAGATGTGCCTTCAGCCCGGGTCCCCAGCCCACTGAAAAACAAACGGATGGCAGCTGGTCTCCGGGGCCGGACCTGGCCTCCTTGGAGCCAGGAGCTGGGTTGGGTCCTCAGTCCTCATCTCTCCACTGGACCTTGTTTTCCTCCCCTGGAGACAGGCCAGGGGCTCTTTCCCTCCACACGATACAAACCACATATATTCACATTCTATCTATTATCAATGCCAATGACTCGTCTCCATTTTATTTTATTTTTTAATATTTATTTATTTTAGAGAGAGAGCACACATGTGTGAGCATGGGGAGGAAGGGCAGAGGGAGAGAAAGTCTTTTTTTTTTTTTTTTAAGATTTTATTTATTTGACAGAGGGAGACACAACAAGAGAGGGAACACAGCATGGGGAGTGGGGGAAGGAGAGGGAGAAGCAGGCTTCCCGCGGAGCAGGGAGCCCAACGCCGGGCTCGATCCCAGGACCCTGGGATCATGACCTGAGCCGAAGGCAGATGCTTAACGACTGAGCCACCCAGGTGTCCCGACTCCTCTCCATTTTAAAAGATGTGCACAGACAGTCATTCTCCTGTGAACCACAGAGGTGGAGACTGTGCGCCCACATGTCCCCTTCTAGGCTGAGATTAAAAAGCCAGGAGGTGACTTTAATCCCCTGGAGTGATGGTCCCCTAAAGTTATGGGGTCCCCTCCATAGGATGGACCCTCTGGCTCTAAAAATCCTCTGGCTCCCTGGGCAATTTTGGACTCTCCACCCCCAATCCAGAGGGAATCAAAGCAATAGACAGTCTGGACATTAAGGGTGTGCAGGGCTGGGGCTGCAGCTGGTGGTTCTTTGGGGTGCTCTTGCAGCATATCATTCTACAGCGACGTTTCCCTTTCAAAAGGGACCTGGACTGACTAAAAATTTTTAGTTGTTTTTTTTTTAAGATTTTATTTATTTATTTGACAGAGAGAGAGAGAGCACAAGCAGGGGAGTGGCAGGCAGAGGGAGAGGGAGAAGCAGTCTCCCTGCTGAGCAGGGGGAGCCGATGCAGGGCTCGATCCCAGGACCCCGGGATCATGACCTGAGCTGAAGGCAGATGCTTAATGACTGAGCCACTCAGGTGCCCCCAAATTTTTAGTTTTAAATATTACCTAAATATGTGCAAATTTAAACCTGGGTATACACTCTGTGTGCTTGTTAGTCTATAATCCTAAAATTGAAGGAGGAAGGAAGGGAGGAGCCAGGATCTCACCCACCCACTCCCAGCTTCAGGGCTGTGTGTCTCCAGGAGAGGTTTTCTCCTCCCAGACGGACCTGCCGTGACCCACTGTGGTTCTTGCTTCCGCTGGGCGATCCCCGGGCTCAGGTAACACTGCCCCCGCCCTTCTGTCTGTTCAGCCTAGGGGTGCCGGTGGCTTCCTGCTGTTGCTCATCTCTGGTTTGCCTCACCCTCTCTACTTGGATTCTGGATGCTTCCATCCTGGCAAGCTTAGGGTGGGAGGCAGCATTTCATAGTGGTAGGGAGTGCAGGGGTCTTAGGCGGGATGTGCCAAAAGCCAATTCTAAGAGGGAGATTTGCATGCAGAGAGTTTATCGGGGGAGCGTGCCCCCCAGCAGCAGCTCTAAGAGTGAGGGGAGCAGGACTGGGCAGAGGGAGATGTGGACATGCAACAGTTGCAACAGAAGCTCAGACGCCAGGATGGCCCTTCAGAATTGTCCCAAACTGGAGCAAGGGACTAGAGTTTTGCACCCCTCCCCCTCCCCAGCATGGCTGAGTTGGACTGGGGTTGCCCCCAGGAGGGGGCCAGTGTGGGATGGGGTGGCTGCCTTCAGGCAGGGCTGTTCCTGGGGAGGGACTGGCTGTGAGGGGTCATCAGCCCTGAAGGGGAGCCTGGGCAGGGGCCATAGCATCCGCTTCAGGTTCAAAGCCCACTTCTGCAACTTACTAGTTATGTGACCTTGACCTACTTCCTTATCCTTGAGCATGCGTTTCAGGGTCCTGACCGGTGAAAAGGGAAATTGTGAGGGCTGAATGAGACCCTGTTCCCTGTTCCGTAGGGGAGAGAAAGTCTCCGCCCCTCTCCTCTGCTGGCTTCCCTCCAGGTGGCTGCTGTAATCTGTGTGGTCAGGATCCAGGACACTGTTTCCGCCACGTTTATGAGGGGTGGGGCTCTTGTGCAATAAAGGGTCGTGTGCCCAGGTGTGGCCTTTTCTCCCACTTCCTGCTCCCAGGGGCTGGGTAGACCTTGCTCTCCTCACGGGGGATGGGATGAGGAAGCTGAACCAGGTCCTCTTGCAGGCTGGCCTCCTTGCCCTCCCTCTTCTTCCCCCCAGGAGCACTGGCTGGTTGGGACTGTGCAGGGCACAGGGGAGTGAGGACTCTGGATCCTGGTGTCCTGAGCTTGGTCCCATCATTGAGCTCAGAGCCCTGCCCTGAGGTGGTGCATCAGGCTCTGTGCTGTAGAACAGCGCCCCAAATTTCTTCAGGGTCCCCACGGTACCTATGGAGACTTGATATGAATTAGAAAAGGTCCTTCCTCTGGGCAGATACAGCCTCAGGAGTGCTCAGTTAGCAAACAGATAGTGCCTTTGTGCAAACTAGAAAAAGGCACCCAGTCTTCCCTGTGCACTTGAGCTGCAGTGCACAACCTGCCCAACCCTATGGGGCGACCTTGAATGAAGCCTCCACTTGATGCCACAGGCTCCTCGGCCTGTCTCTGCCTTGCCCATTTTCTCAGTACATGCCAGATCTAAGGTGTAACCCAGGGTTTTGCACGTTCTGTGTGTATTAGAGACTATCAAGCTATATGCCACAGAGCCAATCTTCCCACACATCCAACCTCTCTCTCTGCGTTAGAGCCTGAGATGCTGCTTTCTGTGATGGCACTCATGGATTCACTGGGTCCTGGAACTGCCAAGGGAGCAGAGAGATTACCAGTCATTGCTTAGTGATAGGGGCACCAAGTCTGTTCCATTAGGGACAGAGCCCCAGTCACAGAAGCATCCCAGCCCCACGAGTCTGTCCTACCAGTCTCCCCTGCTCTGCTCAGAGCGCATGCCTAGTAACTTGGTTGCCCCCGGACATGGACAACAGCATCCTGTCTGTAAGACATGGAGGGCTGGTGTGGGTAGAGCCGAAGTCAGGAGCCAGATGACTTTAGGCTGGATTTAGCCCGGTTTGTTCAATCCAGAACCGAGTGCTGACTCTCAGGACTCTTCTTGAAAACACGCACATGGTCCCAGTGGGCTTGCCTTCCTTCATGACAACACCCGACTGGAGCTGAGCAGTGTCTTCCTCAGCAGAACTGTAGGAGTGGCCTTAACCCCAGTTTCATGGGGAAATGATACACTCCAGAGTCAGTCAGCCTGAGTTTGAATCCTGGATCCCTTACTAGCTGTGGGACCTTGAAAAAGTTATTTCTTTGTGCCTCAGTTTTCCCATCTGTCAAATAGGATGAGGAAATAATAGTACCCATAGTACAGGGTCGTTATGAGGATTAAATGAATAAGTACTTATAACAGCGCACAGTACATGATATGTTAGCTGTTGTAAATGACAACAGGTGAGTTTCCACTGAGTAGACATTTATGTGAAGTTTCCACAAACATCATTCCACTGTCTCAGTGACCTCCAGATTCCCAGCAATAGATTGTAGCTGGCCTACAGAAACCCAAGTTGGGAAAGTCACTCTTTTTTTTTTTTTTTAAAGATTTTATTTATTTATTTGACAGAGAGACACAGCGAGAGAGAGGGAACACAAGCAGGGGGAGTGGGAGAGGGAGAAGAAGGCTTCCTGCCGAGCAGGGAGCCCGATGTGGGACTCGATCCCAGGACCCTGGGACCATGACCTGAGCCGAAGGCAGACGCTTAACGACTGAGCCACCCAGACGCCCTGGGAAAGTCACTCTTTGATCCGTGAGGCCCCCTATGCCTGAGCAAGGTGATCTTCCAGACTGCCCAGGCCGTGGGGTAGAGGGCAGCCTTGCCTCCTGGTCTTGTCCTGCTTAGAACTCTGTCCCTGCCGGGGAGATGAAGGGAAGCCATGTGAACAGCAAGTTACGCCCCCTGTTGGCCGCTTCTAAGAGCCCATCCTGATATCCCAAGGCATTTTCTCCTTTCTCTTGGAAGTCCTTAAAATCTGTCAACAGCTGCCTTCCACAGCGTTACTGGGCATTTTTATTTCCTGCCTGACTCCTACTTGGGGTAATGAGTTCCATGAGCTTACCACCCACTGAGTGAAGTCAGATTTTCTTCTATTCTTCCTACACGCAATTCTCTCAAGCTTTAAGTAGAGCACCCTGGTCTGGTCAGGATTTGGTGAATGAGTTCATGACCACCCTAACCATAACATTCATGATCCAACAGATGCTACTCCTTCGTAGCCTTTGTCTTCCCAGATGGAAGAACCCTCAACATATCACTCTGTGTTTTTATGGTAGCTTCCCTATGTCCTTGACAACTTTGGCTGGCCCTTTTTCCAGTTTCCCACGGTCTTTCTTGAGGTGTAGTAAGCACACAAGACAGAAATCCCTCCCCAACCACACACTGACCCTGTACCACATGCTGTTACACTTGGTTGCAGTTCCAAGTACCGAATGAGAATTTCACTTCAATACATGCAAATGGCAGTCATTTTGTGGAAAACTGGAACAAGAGGGTGTTGGGAGTTGGTGAAAGAACAGAGAATCAAAGCAGCAAGCAGAGCACACGCATAGGATTTTGCCATAGAGGTGTGGGAATAATATCAGAAGATGAGATGTTAGAACTCTTGACTCAGAACTCCACCCCAGAGCCGCTGTACACGAGCCAGTGCTCACCCCCCCCCACCACGGTCCTGGGGGCTGGGCTGCACCAGCCAGAGGGGTCACCTTTTCCTGGTTTGCATAAAGACATCTCATGGACCAGCAGCAGTCCTGCCCAGTAGGGGACAGCTGTGTCCTCTAGACGGGGAAGGCAGAAAAAGCCAGGCCAGAGTGAGGCACTGGGTCCTGCTACTCTGCCATAAAGGTTTGTTTTTTTTCTGCTTTGTTTTGTTTTGTTGTTGTTGTTGTTTTAGAATTAGAGGGAGTTCTTTTTTTATTTTTTAAAAAGATTTTATTTCTTTATTTGAGAGAGAGAGAGAGGAGCAGGAGGGAGGGGCAGAGAAAGAAGCAGATTCCCCACTGAGCAGGGAGCCCGACACGGGGCTCGATCTCAGGACCCTGGGATCATGACCTGAGCCGAAGGCAGACGCTTAACCAACTGAGCCACCCAAGCGCCCCTGCCATAAAGTTTTTATCGTCATTCATCCAGTGAGTATTTATTGAGGTCTCTGGGCACAGCACCATTTTAAGTGTTGAGAAGACAGTGGTGAATAAGACACACGGTTCCTGCTCTCACGGAGCTTACACTGTAGTCAGGGGAAACAAATTAATAAGGTCAATTTGGACATCCCAAGCATCACAGTGGTCTAGATCAGGGTTGGCAAACCGTGGCCCTTGGGTCAAATCTGGCCCTTGGCCTATTTTAGTAAGGCCCATGAGCTAAGAATGATTTATGTATTTTATTTTATTTATTTTTTTTAAAGATTTTATGTATTTATTTGAGAGAGGGACTGAGAGAGAGAGAGCATGAGAGGGGGGAGGGTCGGGAGGGTCAGAGGGAGAAGCAGACTCCCTGCCAAGCAGGGAGCCCGATGCGGGACTCGATCCAGGGACTCCAGGATCATGACCCGAGCCGAAGGCAGTTGCTTAACCGAGTCACCCAGGCGCCCTGATTTATGTATTTTAAAGGATTATAAAACAAACAAACCCTTAGGAGGCTCACAAACACTAATTATCTACTATTTTTCTTGACAGAAAAAGTTTGCCAAGCATTGGTCTAGATAGTGACTTAAGGTGGTAGGGTGGTCTAGTGGACACATCAGCTGCCTCCCCAGCACCCATTCGAATCGCTCAAATACATGGTAGCCTTGAGATTTGGGTGGCATGGGGCTTTCATGGCCTAAGCCTAATTAGGGTCCTGTGAGCAGTGACTGGGTCAGGGTTACACCAGTGAGTGTGTGGGATTCTCCTGGGCGAAGGGATTGGTTAGGTGAAGCTCAGGACTTTCCTTTGAGTGTTGGAGGACATGAAACTCTCTCCTTCTGGATGAGGTGGGATATGGATGTGAAGCTAGGATTCGTTGAAGCCATTTTGCTAACATATAGGAGGTCAGCATGAGGATTAAGGTGACCTATTGAGGGGAGCCCCAAGAGAATCATAGTAAAAAGGATCCAGCGCCCTGACTATACCCTGGCTGGAGTCTGATTTGCTTCTGGACTTCATAGTCCAGAAGTCCAATAAATTCCCTTCAATGTTTAAGCCAATTTGGGTTTCTTGTTTCTTTTTTTTTAAAGATTTTATTTATTTATTTGAGACAGAGAGAATGAGAGACAGAGAGCATGAGAGGGAGGAGGGTCAGAGGGAGAAGTAGACTCCCTGCCGAGCAGGGAGCCCAATGCGGGACTCGATCCCGGGACTCCAGGATCATGACCTGAGCCGAAGGCAGTCGCTCAACCAACTGAGCCACCCAGGCGCCCATGGGTTTCTTGTTTCTTTTGACCAGAAACATCCTAACCAATATAGATGGTCAGGGAAGAAGGAGGTGATGTTTGAGCTGAGACATGAATGGGAGCAAAGAAGATCTGGAAGAAAAACCTTCCAAGCAGAGGAAAATGCAAATACCCCAAGATGGGTATGGGCGAGCACATCTGAAAAGTGGCAAGGTCAATGAGCCATGGGAGAATGGTGTCCGGTGAGGGAGAGGAGTAGGCCAGGTCTTGGGTGGCCACAGAGAGGAGCTTAGCTTTTGTTCTAAATGCAACAGGAAGCCATTGTCAGTTTGTTTTTAAAATTTTTTATTTTTTTAGATTTTATTTATTTATTTGTCAGAGAGAGAGAGAGCACAAGCAGGGGGAGTGGGAGAGGGAGAAGCAGGCTCCCTGCTGAGCAGGGAGCCTGATGTGGGACTCGATCCCAGGACCCTGGGATCATGATCTGAGCTGAAGGCAGATGCTTAACCAACTGAGCCACCCAGGTGTTCCTGTTTTTTAAATTTTTTAAAACTGATTTTTATTTATATACAGCAGTGCAGTACCCAAGGCTTAAGGGCACAGTTAGATGAATTTCAGCACGTACACACATACATGTGTATCTCCATCACCCAGATCAAGAATGCATTTAGCCCCCACAGGCCATATATGCAATTTAAAGTTTTCTAGGAGCCACAGTAAAAACACGTAAAAAGAAACAGGTGAAATGAATTTTAATTATGTATTTAACTCAGGGGATCCAAAATATTCTTTTAACACATAATCAATGCTAAAGGTGTCCATTAGCTGTTACTTTTCCAAAGTCTTTGAAATCCAGTGTGCAGGGCGCCTGGGTGGCTCAGTTGGTTAAGCGACTGCCTTCGGCTCAGGTCATGATCCTGGAGTGCCTGGATCGAGTCCCGCATCGGGCTCCCTGCTCGGCAGGGAGCCTGCTTCTGCCTCTGACCCTCCTCCCTCTCATGTGCTCTCTCTCTCTCATTCTCTCTGTCTCAAATAAATAAATAAAATGTTTAAAAAAAAAAAAAAAGAAGTTACGACTTAAAAAAAAAAAAAAAGAAATCCAGCGTGCAGTTTACTGGACAGCAATTTCAGTTTGGACTAGCCCCATTTCCGTGCTCAGCATCCACACGTGGCTAGCGGTTACTAGAGGAACAGCGTGCATCTAGAGAGTAAGGAAATGAAGCAAACACAGCCCATTGATCAGAAGTCACGCAAATATAAGCCACTGACCTTATCTCTATTTAGAGTACTGACTCTTTAATTTCGTTTTAGTGAAAATAAGTCCCCAACCACTCTCAGTTCCCTAGCCCTATATTCCTCTAAGGTCGTACACTCAACACAGAATTTTCCTACCGTGAGCAGTTTTAGTTCCCTTTTGGACTCTCCTATGAATGGAGTTGTCATTCTGCCCATTCGTATGCAATTCGAACATCTCAAATGACAGGCTCCTCGCTTGACCAATAATCCACCAATTCAGATGAAAGTCGTTCCAAACCTGGCCGATCACCTAAATCACTTCAGGGTGTTTATTCATTTATTTATTTTTAATATTTTATTTATTTGACAGAGAGAGAGAGAGCGAGAGCAGGAACACAAGCAGGGGGAGTGGGAGAGGGAGAAGCAGGCTTCCCGCGGAGCAGGGAGCCCGATGTGGGACTCGATCCTGGGACTCCAGGATCATGACCTGAGCCGAAGGCAGACGCTTAACGACTGAGCCACCCAGGCGCCCTCACTTCAGGGTGTTTAAAACAAAACAAATATGGGCGCCTGGGTGGCTCAGTGGGTTAAGAGTCTGCCTTCGGCTCAGGTCATGATCCCAGGGTCCTGGGATGGAGCCCCATATCAGTCTCCTTGCTCAGCGGGGAGCCTGCTTCTCCCTCTGCCTGCAGCTCCCCCTGCTTGTGCTCTGGCTCGCTCTCTCTCTCTAGCAAATAAATAAATAAAATAAAACAAAACAAATAGCACACATCCAGGACCTCCTGAATCCCAACCCAGAGACGTGTTCAGTGATGTGCATTTTTAAAAAGCTTGACTGTGAAGGCCATTCAGCCTTGAGGACCACTGAGGATTACCCACTTTGCTGAACACGCCAGAGTCTTCATCTGGGACTGTGGCAGAGACGCAGTGAGTGCTGAAGTGACCGTCCTCTAGGAGCAAAACTCATTTTAACAATGTTGTCATGGCCATGGGAGGGGGGCGTGTCTTTGTTTCCTCAGGGGTGGGACCGTGGCCGTGACCGAGGTGGAGGCTTCAGAGGGCCCCTTGGGTGTAGACTATTTTGTGCAGGCAGAGCCCGGGACAAGAAAATACCTCTCCAGTGGGCAACCAATATGAGAGAAGACAGAGGGCCACAGATCTTGAGTTGACCTAATGATAGGTATGGCTAAGGAAGAAAGCCACAGTTGGTGACCCATCTTCACCCCCTTTCCCCCCCAGTCTGTTCTTACCTCCAGCACTGGCTTTCCTAGCAGTGAGTCCATCACATCTCTTCTTCACACCCAGGTGTATAATAGCAGAGCCAACCGGTGTTTCAAGGGGACAGTTTGAAAGAGCGATGACTAAGAAAAAAAATTAACCTCATCCTTCTGGATTTCATTTTAATTGCTGGGTGTGCCCTGGGCACCAGAAATCATAAAGCAGGCCTGGTTTCCTTCCTGGGATGCATTTAAAGAGCCCTGGGTTTGCAGTCAGGACCCCTGAGCTCTAGTCCCACCGTTATCACTGGCAGCTGCATCTCTTTGGGTATATGGTTGAACACGTCTGAGTGTCACTTCCTCCACTGGTTACGTATGAGTAATATAGGTTAGAGTGATTACCAGCTAAATCACTCATGTGAAAGCCGTCTGGAAACTGTAAAGCACGTCACAAATGCAAGGTGTTAAACTTTATCGCGGGGAAAATGACTGAGGGCACAGGACAGTTGGGAGGAACCCTTCACCAGCTTCTACCATGGTCAGGTCAGCGAGCACGTTTCTTCCCGCCTGCCCTCCTCCCTTTCTTCTTCGCTCCCTCACCCTTTATAATGGCGTTTGTATGTCTTTACAAGCAGCAGGGGCTCTGATCCTAAAGAATGAGTACTTGAACACGCTCCTGGGATTTTGGCCCTTGATACACACCTGTCCTGGGCTTCTGGAAAGGCAACCCCCAAGGGAAGCCTCTTGGCCAGGTGTCCATAAATGTTTCCAGTGGCAAGTCCTCCGCTGGCCGGGAGGTTTCCATTGGCTCGGGGGTCCCCTGCATCTATCTTTCATTGGCTGGCTGCAGCTGGGACGAGGAGCGACAGGCCCTGTGCGGTTCACAGCCGAGAATCACTGAGGGCTGCGGGCGCCTTTGCTGCCTCCTGTCCCCAAGTAGCCCGTGGGAGCTCCCTCCTCCTTCTCCTCCCCCCTCCTCCTCCCTCCCCTCCTCCCCCTCCACCAGTCCATCCCAGGCTGCTCTTCCAGTCCTGCCCAGTCCTGGGCCGGGCACCTACAACCTCCGCTCAAATCGCCTCCTTTGGGGAACCTTCGGGGGCTAAGCCCAGCCGTCACCAGTCCCTTAATGGACACATTTCTGGTTCCCTGAACAGAGAGGGGGAATCAGTCCCCGAGCCACGGACAGGAGCAATGCCTTTGTCACTTTCTCAAGCCCCGCCAGCTGCGGTAAAATGCTCAGACTCCTACTTAACTGTTCTCCCCCCGAAATTTACAGGTCGGAGGATGCAGTAAACCTCCTGGCTCCTTCCCGAAGAACGCTGGGACTTAACTGCGCTGGGCCCCAGCCAAACAACCGCATAAAGTGGAAAATTTTTTCATCTCTTACAGAAACTATTTTCACCCGTTAGAAACAGCATCTACGGCTCCTCGGAGCAAGCTTGTTTTAGCACCGCCGAGCAAGAGAACACGGGTGCAGTCAGGGGCGCTTTCTGGAGGCCGCTCCACCCCCCCTCCCACTTCCCATCGGGCTGTCATTGTTCCCGCGCCGCTGGGGGCGGCGAACCCCGCAGCCCGGCCGGCGCGCCGCCGCAGCCCCCGCCCTCCGGACCAGCCGCAGGCGCGGCGGCGCGGGGCGTCCCTGGGCGAGCCGGGCCCGGGAGC